>NC_081345.1:9290120-9409888 GCF_029784015.1 Lycium ferocissimum | reverse complement strand
ATTTTGACGAGCTGTTTGTTGCGTTGCAAACTAGACTCGATGAACTTAATTTTTAGGCTTTTGAAACACCTTAAAACTCCTCATGTACTAGGAGATATGCCTCCTACAATATAGGCTAAAATCGGGTCCGAGATTTTAAAATTGTTCCGATTCATTTCGTTTAACTTCTAATCCTCTTCCAACCTCATGTAACCTCTTATACATACAAATACACAGTCATTTACATCCATAACAATTCATATACATGTCTCGAAGGGTCCGTAGAATCACAATAACCATAAGTAGAACTCACAAAGCTTCGACGAAACTCCAATCGAAAAAGTATATTCCTATCTTTTGTCCATCTTCTATATCATTACTAATAATCTCAAATACTTTAAAAGGTCACTCACATTACCTCATATACATACTAATAACGCGATTTCAAATCCTTTAGGTTACCAAAATCACCGAGATACTTAAGACAACCATATTTATAACGATATTCTTACTAACTCGATTAACTTTCCTGAACCTTCTTAACTCATTCTTTCTTGTTTTAATACAAGTAGTAAGGATTATTGGAGCGTGACATTCTCCCTCCTTTAGAACATTCGTCCTCGCATGTCAAACGAGGACTAAACTCGTCAATTAAATAACCGAATCACCCGTTATCGCGTACCATAGACTATAGGCAATAAAGATTTGACCACGAAAAGGGTGTTTTAGGAATATTATGCCTAAAAGTGCTAAACGACCAAATGGGTCGTTACACTAGCGTTACGTCAAGTCAAATTAAGTACAGAGTGCGCCTATGGAATTGCATAACGCATGAATTTACTGCGTTATGTCAGAATTAGCAGTATAGCGCATTATATTAATGTGTTATTCTGACATAGAGTAGTAATTTACTGCGTTATGTCAGAATAACGCAGTAAATTATAGCTTTAGTAATCTATAACGCAGTAAATTATTGGATTATTCTGACATAACGCAGTAAATTACTACGCTATATCTGTGCGTTGTGTTGTCAATTGAAGTTGTCATACAGAAAAACGTCATAATTCGAATCTAAAATTTGTGTTTGATGCTATCGAGTGTTATATAACATAATTGATGAATAACTACCAACCACACAAAATTGAGTTATTATGTCATTTTTTTTAACCAATTTGGAGATATTATTCGTATTACAACTCTCTCCAGGAGACATATTCGACGTAATGGGTAGGACATGGGAATTAGATGAAGATTTTGAATACTCGAATAACCCAAACGAGAGATACAATCAACGTTACAACAATATGATAACAGACTAGTGAATTGGTGTGTTAGGGAGGCTGCATCACTGGAACAAAACTTGAGGTCACTAGGCCTTAACCGCCCAAAAAAACGTGTTATGTCAATGCCTCGTGGCACTCCACAAGAGTTGAATTTTGCTCGTAATCGTTTTTGCGAAGAGAACAATCGGATGAAAATACGTTGCCTCAGGGTAGAATATGGTCAACATAGTTACGTCAGATCAGATCCAAGTGGGATTCGAATGACAGCGTGAGATGTCGGTACGATGACTCCCCGTGATATTATTAATAGTTGTACTATATTAAATAAAGTTGGTGGGGCCATATTCATGATCCCACAACCTATTGAGTTTGATACCTATATAAATAGCCTTTTGCTACTTAGTATCTACTTAAAATTCAATGTCGAATAGTAGAAACATAGATTGGTCGGTATTTTTTCCACAGGATTCGAATAGCAGTGGTGATGACAGCTCAAATCAAAGCAACTATTTCAGTGATTCCTCAACCGATAACAATGAATTCGTGCTAGACGATTTCAAGCCCCACCTTTTAATAGAGCGTAATAACGATTTTCGCGAGCTGAAATATTCAAATCCACGTGAATATCATTGTGGTTTACGTCGTGAATGGGCATACCGGTAGGCCGAATTACAACGTCTTGTTCGTCGCTCAAATCCCAACAAGGTTCTCAATGACCATGCCTCGAGTAGGTGAACACACTTGCGAGTTTGCTGTACAAAGGATTAGAAAAAAAATAACAAAATGCTAGCAAGACGTTGTAGATTTTACATGCTAAAGTTGGCCGAAGAACAAGCATCATCAACTAGTAGGGAACTAACATCTCTACGAAAGTTAAGATACTACGTCTTAAGAAACCAAGATATTCTTCTGAGGACGATATTGAAGACTTCAACTCAGATGATGATTAAGAATATTGTGATTTTAGTTTTATGTTTACTTTATGATGATGTTGTTAATTTGAAGAATATTAGTATGTTTAGCGGCAAATCAACTCAAGGGCATGTGTAGGCTCATGTATTCTAAGTTTTTTCTTTCTTTAATGATTGTATTTTAACAAGTTTTTGTTTGTTATTAATGAACAAGTTTAACTGTTTTCATATTGTTAAGAATGATGCAATTTAATTATTTTAAAATTGGTATGAATGATGCAATTTTGACTAAAAAATAACACACTTAAATCGAAACCCTAAAACATAAATAACTTAAAGTTAATGACAAGAAGTCTTCAAACAAAAATAGACTTCAAGCACTTTTCAATCACTAAAACGACAATCCGAAATTTTGCTTATCCTTGGTGTATTGAGCCTTCCTTATTAATCGCACAAAAATAAGTAGGGTTCTATATAAAATATTAGAGTTTTGGAGTCCCGATTTACGATTAATCTAGGCTGGCATTAAAGTGACGTAAAACAAACAGAAAAGAAAGAGTTTAACCAAAAGAAGAAAAAAAAAAATGGGGGCCTCCTTTAACGCAGTAATTTACTGCCTTAAAGGTACTTTAGTAAGATTTTTTTTTTATTGTTGGGGTATTTTGGTGTCTTTTTTGGGGTCATTTTGATTCCGGACTCGTAATATTAAGGACAGGTTAAAGTGAGAGAGAAAAATAAAAGATATTAAAGGTTGGTCGGAAAATTTTTCCGGCCAAGACATGTTAACACTATCTCTATATGATGAAAAATGAAAAATGCAAGTTCTTGTTCAAAAGAAGAGGGTTATTTTCTTTGCTAATGGCTATTTTAATTTTATTTCCTCACTCAACATTGTGATTTTTGTACATGTTGTCATGAAGCAGAAGAAAGGGAGGGATGGGGTTGGGAGTGGGTGAGGATTACAAAAATATGAATTTTGCAATAAAAAAAAGAATAAAATTTAACAAAAATGGGTCTCTTTTTAAATTATTTTTATATTTTGTGCCACATCAGCTCTCAGGAGGTAAATAAATTCACTTTTTAGATTCTTCCAGTAACGGGGTAATAAGTCGCCCTATTAGTTGGAGTGTGAAGTTGACATTAGGTAAAGTTCAGGGTGCAATCTATGCCTTTTGCCTTTATTAATTACGATATTGACCTACTTTGTTGGTTTGATTTTTTTTACTTCGTGTATAGTTTTTCGCTTGTTTAAGACAATTTCATTTTTCAATGTTAACTTAAATTTTTCTGAATCAACTATTTCTGTTTGTCAATTAAAATAACAAATTCTTGGAATAATTAATTTAAAGCTTTGCATTTCAAGAATTTAGGAGCTTTAAATAAAAATATATATAAACTTCATTTAGAAAATGATAATATCTTAATGAGTTTTGAGTCCTCCCTATTTCAACTCCAGAATTTAAAGTAAGAAAACAAATCCTAATAAATAGCGTCTGTTATCCGAAAATAAAGAAAAAAGACATAAATTCACCTTTAAACTTACACCGAAAATTCACTTTAGCAATTAAACTCTACGGCCGTTTAAATGCCCCCTAAACAACTTTCAAGTGAATTAAATATCACATTCTACGTACAATACCAGTTTCATTGTTGGGAGGTGATATGCACACGGGCCACCTCAGTAACACGTGGATAACACGTCAGATATTCTCTCTCTTTCTCTTTCACTTCTTTAATTTCTTCTTCTGTGAAAAAGCAACAGCAAGTTTTCATTGTTTCAAAATCATAACATTTTCTAAATTTGAACTCTCATTTAAAGATACATGGCAAAAGAACCATGACCCACCAAGCCCTCCGCCGTGAACCACCGTACAAAATCACCGGAAAAACCATCTCAAAATGGCCATAAACCGACAGGTCTTCACCGAAAACGACGAATCCAATCCTCCAAACCCCTCCGGTCTCGTAATAGCAATTTCACATCCGTCCTGACAAAGTTAGTCAAGAAGCAGACCCAGAAAAGCTCATTATCTAGCTGCAATTTCTTTTCTGGCAAATGGCTATTTGATAACTAATCTAGCTGCAATTCCCTTTCAATTTTTCTTCCACCTCTTTGTTCCTCGGTATTTGATTTTAATTCTTGATTTTGCAAAAATTTAATGCTACTGTGATGTTGGAGAAGTTGAGGAACAGAAGGGTTGTTTATGTGGGAGGAACAAAAGGCTTGGAGAAAGATTTTATGCTACTGGAAATGGAAACTCCATGAAAATGATTTTTGTAATTTGAGGTGGGGATCATTTGAAAGTGCCAATTATGAACATTTGGGGATGATGCGTATGGGTGGGAGACGGGGTGGAAAGAAGACAAAGTGCGCCCACTTGTTTTTCATCTTCAATTTTTTTCAATGTACGCTCATGATTTTTTATTTATTTGCCACGTCAGTCATTAAGGTTGAATTTAATTCACGTATAAGTTATTTAGGGGGTAAAGAATTATCAATAAAATTTAACTATCAAAGTGAGTTTTCAATGCAAGTTTTTATGTGTTTTCTCGAAAATAAAAAATAAGTTAATGACCGCCAAGACAAAGATTAACTAACATTTTGTCCACAAAATAACTTTAGTCCACACGAGAGTTTAAGGGGAAGTGTATTGATAGTCACTTTGAGGATTTCTATCTAAATAATTGAAGTTCATATATTTTTAAGTTTAGAGTGAAAATTGGGGCTTGATCTGATTTTAGACCGTGTACTTGCTTTTGTTTGTTTCCATTTTGCTCTTTGCTTTTTGTTTAGATTATTAATATTAATAAAATGGGAGAATGACATATATATACATAAGAATAGGATATATTTACGAAATATGACGATACTTTTTAGTTTACAGAATATAACAATAGATTTCTTACAAAAAATTTTACTTAATAATTTATGCATGAAAACTATATGAAATGTGTATTTCTTGCTCAAGACTTAGAAAATTTCACTCAACATTTTGTGTCTGAAAACTGTATGAAATATGTATATCGCTTAGGGTTTAGAATTTCGCTCACATTTGTCATGTATGAAATGTGTATGACTCAAGGCTTAGAATTTCGATCATGATTTTTAATATAAAAACTGTCTAAAAGTGATTATGAAATATGTATATAATTGTATACATGTTGTATAAAGCTCATGTTCGATTTTAGAAAATTTAATACAACTACAATAATATTATATTCAACTTTCATACAATATTCATACAAATTTAATACAACTAAAAAAACATATATAACTTAAAAAATAAATTTAGGAAATTTCGAGTAATTTGATTGTTTTTGCGATGTTTGGAGTCGTTTTCGATCTTTGAGGATTTGCATTTTCTATATATGATTTGGTATAGTGTTGCTAACTTTGAAGAATGGCTTCATTCTCCTAGTATTTTTTCTAGATCTGTACTTTTTCAAATCGTGTTTATTTAGATCTGCCACTGGAGTGTGTCCTGAACTCACCAAAGAAGAACTCGGAGAAGGGGAGAAGGGTAGGGCGGTGGTTCAGAATCATGGAACTTCATTAACTTCTCCTATAATCAATAAGACCAAACTCCATTAACTGTAGAAAGAAAAGTCAAAGTTTTCAAGGAACAAATGGTTGAAAATATTCGTTTGATTATTAAGAGAGAGGACTTTTCAGACATACTACACCGCAAGCTAGTAAGATTTCTCTTCAGTCTATTCTCGGAGGAAAAAGAGAATAGGGAGAAGGGGAAAGAAAGGTGGGTGGCTCAGTTTTGGATGAAACAGAGAATGGGGAAAAGGAAGGAAAGGGTGGCTTTTAATTTTTTCAAATTTATGTTTGGTAATTAAGTTGTTATATTTTGTAAATAAGGAAAAATATTCTTATATTTAGTAATATAGAGTTTTAAGTAGTATTGTTATGTCATTTTCCCTAATAAAATATCCCTCCATTAAGTATTACTTAGTGGTTAATTTTGTTTTATAAAAAGACAAAGATTAACTAACAGTTAGTCCACACGAGAGTTTAAGGGAGAAGTGTATTGATAGTCACTTTGAGGATTTCTATCTAAATAATTGAAGTTCATATATTTTTAAGTTTAGTTGCATCATAATCAACTTTAAAGTTTCAAAAACTTCATATATACAACAAGCCAACTTCAAACATGATATATTACTTGTGCCGTGACTTCAGACATTTAGGTCTGAAATTAAGCTTGACAGTCTCTTACTTCAAACATGTATATATGAAGTTTCAACTAAGAGAATTATGAGTTGCAGACTCCATAATGCAAGATAAATAGGACCTTCGAAAAGCCAAAAAATACGATAGCGTGGATGTAATTTTTCATCAGGTTACATATATTCCCTCTCTCTTTATGTTGGGGATCATGTCTACACCTATTTGGAGGGTGTATGTGCTTTTCATCCGTTTTTGTTTGATTTTTTATAATCTATTCTCAAGGTGCTTCTAGAAACTATAAAGTTGTGTCACTTATTTATCCAATCACACTTTTATTAAAGTCTTAGAATTTGGATGGATGTATATATTTGTGAAGTTTATAGCGACCAAGCAGCAGAAGAAATGTGAATATATAATAATCTTAGTGAACAATAGAATTTGTTTGGGTAGACTTACATATATTAGTGTTAGTTCCCGAAAGAACATGAAACTATTACAATCTTATTAGGAAAGAAGATGAATATTATTTTGTCTTTTGACCTGTGATATATAACGAAGTAGCGTTTGTTTGAATTAGTTGATTGTAAAGAGCTATCAAATTTTAAAACTGATGATAAACTGTGTTTGATTAAAAATTTATTGATAAATTATTTTTTTGATAAAATCATCCTCAATCTTTTTTAGAAAAAATATAAATTTCAAATTATCTCTATAAAAAGGAGGAACGTCATATATGAATTGAGAGAAAATTTTGTTTTGAAAATTTAAAAATTAGTCAAACTAAAAATTCTTATTAGCTAAAAAGTCATAAGTTATGATATTTGACTATTTTAACTAAGTTGAGTATACGCTTAAATAAATCAAAGATGCTTATAAGCTTATCGAAACAACTTTCCATCTGTTGGACCACCTAAATATTTTAATTAAAATTTAAGAAAAAGGAAGTTAACAAGATTTTCTTAGCCGATAGATTATCGCTTGCCTCGCCCGGGGTCTTTGTAGCTTACTGCAATATGAGTCATGGTAACCCTTTAAACGTATAAAAAAGGTTTGTACGTTTTACGAGCAAACTCATTATGCATAGGTTTTCCGCAATATAATAGGCGGAAAAAATTTCCCATTTTCTACGACTGTAAATGTAATATTTATTTTAAGTTAGAATTAATAGTCAAAAACATATTTAAACTATCACTCTTTTCTTAATTATGCAGTGTTTTTAACCGTTATCTCATTAAGTCAACATAGTAAATAAAAAAAAATGAAGATATTTATGGGATGAGATAACGTGACAGGTGTCGTATGCCATGGCTCAAAATTAACACTCGATCCAAACTGATTCCCCCAAACTGAACTGTCATTTCTTCACTTGTCCCTCCAAAACCACAAAATTCTTCTCTGACCTCTCTCCATCAAATTATACTCAAGATTTCATTAAAAATCTCACCTTTTTTTTTGCTTAATCGTATCTCATACTCATTCATACTTGCTACTACTAGTCTTCCTTGTCTCTGCTGCCATGGCAGTAGCAGAGTTTATTCCCTCTTCTTCATCATTCACTAAAACTACTACTCTTTATGACTCTTCACAACTTTCCCAATATGTATCAACTCACAAGCCTCCATTAACTCTTAGACGAACCCACTATGCTAAAATATGCTGCTCTGTTACCTCTAAGTATGTTTTAATTTCTTCGCTTCTGTAAACTTTTTTCCAGTTTTTGTTTACTCTAGGTGTAAAAATAATACATAAGAGCGCTGCACTTCCAACAACCAATTCAGAGTTTCATTTACTGCATCTTTTTCCAATTTTTAACATGACATGTTTTTTTGTTGATTTAATTAATATGTCAGTGAAGTTCAAGCACCAGTGGCCAAGCAGAGTAATGACTCAATTAAAAAAACTGAATGCTTTGGTGTTTTCTGTCTCACTTATGATCTCAAAGCAGTAAGTTCTTCTATTCATATTGTGCGCTAGTTTTAAATTTATATGAACAACAGTTTAACCAGTTTTAGTTTACAAAGTATTTCCTTTGCTAGAGTTGGTGTTTGAGTTAAATTCCATGCAGACTCTGTCTCCCTTTTGGGGTTTGGATCATTTTTGTTTTTAACTACATAGATGTATGCACCAAGTAATCATCGTTACTATGGCTCATTGAGATGATTTAGATTTTATGAATTTAGAATCTGTAAAAGCTTTGGTATGACAACCATTTTTGAAAGTTAGAATGAGTGATCTTTCAGGAAAAGGCCACTAAGTTTGTTACTGTACTAGGCAAAAACAGGTTTGATTTTGGCCCCAATCTACTTTTTCTCATACTAATGAATTCCTTGCCAACTTGCGCGCACCAGGACTTTTCCACCTCTAATACATATACCAGGTAACTCTGTCTAACGAGGCTAAGACATATGGGAAGAAAACACCTAATAGCTTTTTTCCTTTGGTGGAATTTGAACCCTAGTCTTCCTATGGTTTTAACTCCAGCTTCATCGACCCTAGGCCACACTCTTGGGTGCCATACCAGAACCAATCTAATCTTCACACAGGAAGGATTTTCAAGTTGTGGATATTCACCCGTAGGTTTGCAGGCTTGGATTCCATTTACTTAGACATCTAGATTTTGGTAGAAATTGAATTTCTATCGGACACATATAACCAACACCCTTTTAAGTTCATCCAATTCCTCTCCCAGAGACTATACGACAAGATACAAGATACAAGAAACAAGAAGCAGTTCCAGCAATTTCTTCCAAATTTTCTGCTGAAAATTCTCAAGTGCTGATGCCAAGGGATCTGGAAACATAGAGATATGAGAAACCACATTTGAATAAATTGGATCACAAACAACTTGCATGGTTGTCATTTCAAATCCACATAATATGGGATCCTAAATTTACAGAGATACAAGTGTAGTCTGAATCCTTGTGAATGATGTAACTAAGATCGCCAGTAAAAATTTAGACGAGGATTTGCTATTCAATAAAAAAACATACTCCAATGGTCCAAAAACAACATAATAGTTTTGCTGCCTTATCTTCAACTGCTGGAGTTTCTTATTGAAAGAAGAAAGAAAGGCACACTGTAGAACTGTTGTATGTTGGATTAGTAATTGGTTTCGGATGATGCATACTCAAAACCCAAGCCAGCTGTTCATGAAAGTGCAGCTGAAATATCTTCAGTTTACCGAAACGCAAATTTATAATGAATAGTCGAGCAGAAACTATCTTCGGCTTTTAGTTAGTATTGTATTTTAAGAATAATCTTTTTCAACAGGAAGAAGAGACAAGCTCTTGGAAGAAGATGATAAATGTCTCTGTATCTGGTGCTGCCGGAATGATCTCCAATCATCTTCTTTTTAAAGTAAGAAGCCCTCTTCCCCACTAATTGCACAAGTAGTTTATCTAATAATGACCTTAAAGTATGAATTAACGGTTTGGATTTATGTTATCTAGCATCATCATGTTTGTTCTTATGAACCAGTTCTTCATAAGTGAAATTTTCAGAAAGCTTTTTATTCAGTCTCATAAAGCCTGGGAAAGTACATAATGGTTTCAATTTTTCCAGCTTGCATCAGGTGCAGTTTTTGGGCAGGATCAACCAATTGCATTGAAATTATTGGGGTCTGAGCGGTCAATCCAAGCCCTTGAAGGTAGGTATTTTCCCTATACCATCAACATCTACATTTTTGGAGGATCCTTCACGGACATAATATGTTGTTCCTCTTTTCTCTTCTTTTCCTTTCCTTTTTTAGGGGGTGGGGGCGGTATGTTTGTGACTTAAGTGTTCTTATCTGTCCTTAGATGGTCACATGATTTAAGCACATACAAACAACATTATAAAATAAAAAGTGCTTGTTGTCTGACATTGGATTAAAATTTTGACTTTCTTATTTGTAGTAGTTTGTATGGATTTCCCAACTTTCAGCTGTTTGCTCCACTTGGTTTCTATGATATTCGTTCTCACTAACTGTAGGACAAGGATGGAATTCCTACATTTTTTATTTACTAAAGCGTAGATGTCACCATGCAGGAGTTGCTATGGAACTAGAAGATTCCTTGTTTCCTTTGCTTAGGGAGGTCAGCATAGGTATAGATCCTTATGAGGTGTTCCAGGATGCTGAATGGGCACTTCTCATTGGAGCAAAGCCTCGAGGTCCTGGAATGGAACGAGCTGCCTTATTGGATATAAATGGGCAAATCTTTGCTGAGCAGGTATCTTCTTCTACTTGTTATCCTCATAAGCCAGTGAGTCAAGTTTTTCATATCTTTTGCCAAATCATTTCAGGGAAAAGCTCTCAATGCTGTTGCATCTCGTAATGTCAAAGTGATAGTGGTGGGAAACCCTTGTAATACCAAGTAATATGCTATGTCACTGAATGTCAAGTCTCCTTATATAAACAGCTCCGTTCATTGCTAATATCCTTCTTTTCCTCTCTAGTGCATTGATTTGTTTGAAAAATGCTCCAGACATACCTGCAAAGAATTTTCACGCGTTGACAAGATTAGATGAAAATCGAGCAAAATGCCAGGTAAGCCACTTCATTAAACATCATATAATTTAATTACCAGGCTCTTTGACATCAAAAGGTAAGATAGAGTCTCATGGTTGTGCAGCTTGCTTTGAAAGCTGGAGTCTTCTATGACAAAGTATCTAATATGACCATCTGGGGAAACCACTCGACCACTCAGGTTTAAATAAGATTCTCATCCACTGGTGCCAAAGCTATTTTCACTTGCTTACTGTTCCTTTTATAAGTTAGGTCAGTTTATTGCTATCAGGTTCCAGATTTTTTAAATGCAAAAATTAATGGATTTCCAGTCAAAGAGGTCATTAGAGACATTAAATGGTTAGAGGAAGGGTTCACTGAAAAGGTTCAAAAGGTACGGTCTCAAACTTCTCAGAGTTTTCTTTTGTGCCTTTCATGTGTTATTGTCAAAAGAATCTCTAATGCTTAGCATTGATCTACAGAGAGGTGGTGTACTTATTCAGAAATGGGGAAGATCTTCTGCTGCGTCGACTGCTGTATCAGTTGTTGATGCAATAAGGTCTCTTGTGACTCCTACACCTGAAGGCGATTGGTTCTCCACTGGCGTAAGTTTATGGATTCTTCTTTATAAGAGAATTGAGTTGTCTATTAGTGACTTCAACGAGTTAATGGGAAAATGGGCATACTGAATTTTGATAAGGTGGATGAATTTCACCTTGTTCATTTAAAATTCCAAATGGAGATTTGTCGACTTATAGATGCGCTTTCGGTCTTTGTGTGTGTGGTGTGTGTATTTATTAAGTTTCTTATTCATTGGCACAAAGGAGCGGGTGTAGTGGCACTCCGTGCCCACAGACTTGATCCTGATTGAATGGACATAATTAGCTGAAACGGAAGCCATGCTTTTATTGGATATAAACCGATTAACATTTGATGCAACCATATGTTCTATCACGTGTGATATAACTAGTTTTATGGTTCCTAATTGTCCGGTTACATGGTATACGATGGTTATTTATGAGTTTCCAAGTAATTTGATCTGATAATGTAGGTGTACACCAATGGAAATCCTTATGGGATAGGAGAGGATATAGTTTTCAGCATGCCATGCAGATCAAAAGTTAGTTATATCCCTCAGTTCCCAGTTTTATCTGGTTGACTCTTTTGTGCAAATCAATATCGGGTCTAATATACCGTATGCTTGCAGGGTGATGGTGACTATGAACTTGTCAAGGATGTAATATTTGATGACTACCTCCAAAGTCGAATAAAGAAGGTTATCTACCTTTCTCTTAGATTTTGGAACTAATTGTTTCTTCATAAAAAAGATGTTTTTTTCTTTTAAAATTGGGGGTAAGCCAGGGAAAGGGAAATGGGAGAGGGAATTACAAGGTGGGGAATCGAACTCTCACCAACAAGTTGAAAGTTCAGCTAGCCAACCAACTGAGCTACTAGGATTTATCAAAAAAAAAAAAAAAAAAAAAAGGTTATTTGATGGAGCATGTCGAACGTATAAAGCTAAAAAGCTCCAACTCAATGCTACTTTGTGTTCACATAGACATTCATGAAGCAGTTAATTAATCTGGTGCTTGTATACGGTTTTGCAGTCAGAAGACGAGTTGCTTGCTGAGAAGAAATGTGTCGCGCATCTTACAGGGGAGGTGAGGCTTTGTTTTATTTTGTTTGTTTGTTTTTCCCCTCTCCTCAGGGTCGTGAGAAATAAGCCAACTGGTACTGGTCTTTTAAATTTTGTGTTTTCCCCAGTGGATGACTGAATCTTTATCTCTTTAGGGTATTGCTGTATGTGATCTTCCAGGAGACACAATGCTCCCTGGAGAAATGTGAAACCATAGGGTCAGGTTATCGATGGCTTTTGACCGGTCCGCCTGCTTTGCCGAACGCGTTTAGATTCTGTGCACACATAGGTAAATGAAAATGTAATTTGTATGCAAATGATATTTGTATAAGTTAAATAGATCTGATTGCCTCTTGGAGTGGGCGTTGGGGCAATTCAGATTGGATGTGAGAGCTCTGGATTGGAATTTTGATTTTCGGGTTTAAAGAATTACAATACAAATCCGAACTTTAGTTTGATTAGTTCGGTTTCGGATGAATCAGTTTTGATTATTCGGGATTTTTGGTTTTGAGCTTATAAGTTGGTGTCTTCTTCTCACAAAAGCAAGCAAATCGAACTCCCAAATAAATCTTGAGTGTTAATAATCATTCATTTGGACCATAACCATCAAAATAAAGCATTCAAAAATAAGCCTACTCATTTTTTAGTTTTTTTTTTTAAAAAGCCACGAGATAATTTTTTTTTCTAGTGGGTTCTCTCGTTCGTTTTTTAAAAAAAAAAAAAAATCTCCTTGGCTTTAAAAACAAGTTTACCCATTTTTTAAATGAATCAGATCCGATCCATTAGGAAAAAAAAAAATACTACGTGGCTTTAAAAAATGAGTCTGCTAAAAAAAATAAAAGACCCATTTTTTCAAAGCCACATGACATTTTTTAATTAAAAAATAAATTAAATAATTTTTTTTATAATTTTATCAAAGAAAAAAGGTATATTTATACCATTTGCTGACAAAATTATAAAAAAAATTATTTAATTTATTTTTGGCCCAATATGAGTCTGAAAAGGGACCAATTTTAAGTGAATCACATGGTGGGTCACGTGCATCTTCTCCAAAACTTAAAACTCCAGATAGTTCCACTGTAGATGGCTATAAGAATCACTTCAACAACTTGAAAGAGATGGCATCCAAATTCCTCGAGTGCTTTGCCAATTGGGAAGCTTCTACTCAATATGCAAAAGGCAATTTCAATTCCTCCTCTTCTATATTACCACTTCACACAGATTCCCCTGCTTTTAGGGTTCAAGAAAGTGGCGAATTTAAATATCCTGGGAGGAAAGATGCGAGATAAAGGAACGGATCGTCACGAGAGTTTGAAGAAGAAGAAGATGGAGGCGGATGGTCTTGCCAATCGAAAGTCAAGAGACGAAGAGAAAATTGAAGAACATGAACACAAACCGATAACTCTACCGGGAGAGCCTACTCCTATACAAACATTTTTCGAAATGTGAAGAGGAGCAACAGATGAGATCGAACCCGTGGGTTCGTAATACGCGAGGTCGAGCCAGAATTCGGAGCAAAGATTTGAAGGTTGCTCAGTGAGGTCAAGCTTTATTCACAAAGATTGACCAAAGGAGAGAAAAAGGGATAACTTTAGTTATCTCAATAAACATAATCGCCGATAAAGAGACAAGCCTTCTAGAGCTAAGAAATTTGATATTTGATATGAATTACAAAGATGGGGAACCAAGGAGTGAATCAAGAAGTAGGGGGAGGAGACTAATAACTCCTTTATAATGAAGATAAAAATAGTTTCTTGGAATGTGGCGGGTTGAATATGGAGAGTAAAAGGAATACCGTAAGGAGTAGAATACAACAATGGGGCGATATCTATGTTTTGGTGGAAACAAAATCGGGAGCGGGGAAGGAAAATTATCTACAACAACTCGGGGAAATAGATGGGTGGGGGGTGTATGGCTTGAGTCATTAGGCACTGGGGGGGCATTATAGTGTTATGCGGATAAGAGGGAATGGAGAGGGGAAATAGTGGAAAATGGGAATCAAAGTTTAACTTGTAAAATTGTGTGGGATAAATCAAGATTTCATCCGTTTATTACGCAGTGTATCGTCGATTGTGGGAGAATTGTGGAGGAACTGCGAGGAGATAGGTGCTACGAGGGCTTTATGTGAGGGTCCGTGGTGGTTTGTGGTGACTTTAATGTCACAAGGTTCCCATCTCGAAAGAACCGAACGTAGCAGTTATCCGGTGCTACGAAGGAATTTTTTGAGTGCATCAACGAGGCGGAGTTAGTGGATCCTCCTTTATTCGGGGGTCCTATACTGAGAGGGGGGGGGGAAATCACGAATCGCTCTAGATTGACGATTTCTCTTTTCAACACTTTGGGATGAAATGTTCCTGCTGCATCAAAACAGATGTAATGCCAAACCTGGGATCCGATCATAATCCGATCATGCTAAACGCGGAGATCGTCCTTTAAGAAAACTTATTTCAAGTTTGAAAATTGGTGGTTGAAGGTGGATGGTTTCGAAGCAAAAGTGTGGAATGGTGGAGCTCCTTTTGATGTTACGGGAAGAAAGACTCCGTACTACAAGTTAGCCGCAAAGTTAAACCCGTTAAAAGGTAAACTTAAAGAATGGAGCAAGGAGAATAAGGGAAACTGGAGGGAAAGAAAAGACAAAATACCGGGAACAAGTTGGCGGCCTACAAGTTATTCAAGAACAAAGACCTTTGACCGAAGACGAGCAATCGAAGGCTCGCCTGGCTATGGAGTATGAAGAAGTGGCTGGAAATGAAGAGATAGCATGGAGACAAAGATCTAGAGTGCGATGGATCAA
Source organism: Lycium ferocissimum (assembly GCF_029784015.1). Classification (NCBI taxonomy): domain Eukaryota; kingdom Viridiplantae; phylum Streptophyta; class Magnoliopsida; order Solanales; family Solanaceae; genus Lycium; species Lycium ferocissimum. Next base: position 9,394,625 of record NC_081345.1, on the reverse strand, counting down.
AGAGTGGAGACAAAAACACAAAGTATTTTCACGGGATGGCCACAGACCACAAAAAGATTCAACACTATTGACACTTTAATGGTTGATGGAGTTAGTTCCTACCGAACCTATGGATATTCGAATGCAATTCTAGAATTCTATCGTAACCTTTACGGGAGACGAAAGCATGGAGACCAAACTTGAACATTCAAGGTGTCCAAAGCATTACCGGAGAAGAGTAAATATGGATGTCAAGGCAATTTGAAGAAGATGAAGTATGGGAAGGGATCAAGCCGTGTGTCTTTGTTGATAAGGCACACAGCCGATGGATACACAATGGCCTTCTTCCGGCATTTGGGATGTTTTGAAGGAGGATTTGATGCGACTTTCCCGAATTTCCATTCTCAACGGATGTTTGAAAAAAAGTTTCAATGCCACCTTGTGGCCTTGATCCCAAAGAAGGTGGGTGCAACCGAACTAGGGACTTTAGGCCCATTAGTTTGATCACCGGTGTGTACAAAATAATTTCCAAAGTCTTTGACGTAAAGGCTAAAGAAAGTGGTGAGCAAGTTAGTCAATAAGCACCAAATGGCATTCATAAAGGGGAGGCAAATTATGGATCTTTCACTTTAATAGCAAGTGAGTGTATTGACACCGGACTTAGAGGAGAAGAGCCGGGGGTGATGTGCAAGGCCGGATATTGAAAAAGCCTATGACCATTTGAACTGGAATTTTCTTATCAACACTCTAAGACAAATGGGGTTTGATTGCGGGTGGCTAAAGTGGATGGAGTTCGCATTAAAACAACCGGTTCTCTATTCTAGTAAATGGAGAACCCGTGGGTTTTTTTCTGCCCGAAAAGGGGGCTCGAAGGGGGACCCTTTATCCCCTTTCCTTTTCATTATAGCTATGGAAGGCTTGGACGGCATGATGAGAATTGCTTCTCAAAATAGGCCGGATCAGAGAGATTTAATGTGAGAAATAGGGCTAATGAGGCTATGGAAATCTCCCATCTACCGTATACGACGATGATACAAAGTTTTTTGTGAGGCAAATCGGAACGGATCGCCATTCGGGGTGATACTAGTGGTTTTTGAAGCATGTTATAGGGTCGAAAGTCAACCGGAGGAAGAAGCGAAGATATTCCCAAATCGGAGGTGCGAGATCCGAGTGCTTGCAAGCATTTTGAATTGCAAGATTGAGAATTTGCATCGTTTATCTTGGAATGCCTTTGGGATCAATGCATAAAGCGTTGAAAATGGGATGGCATCATAGAGAAGCGAAAAGAAACTAGCTCTATGGAAATCTCAATACCTATCCTTGGGAGGAAGACTCATCTTAATCAACTCGGTCTTGGACTCTTTGCCAACATATGTGATGTCCTTATTTCCTATACCAAGCAAGGTGGTTAAGGCTTTGGACGCTCTAAGAGAAACTTTCTATGGCGAGGAAACAATGAGGGAAAAAAGTTCCACTTGGTAAATTGGGAAGTAGTTCAACAAAGCGAGAATGCATGGAGGATTGGGGGTGAAGAACCCGAAATTACGAATAAAAGCTTACTCGTGAAGTGGTTATGGAGATATAATCGGGAAGATCGAGCACTATGGAAAGAGGTAATTCAACATAAGTATAGCCAAAATGGGAAATGGTGTACAAATGAGGTGACAAATACCTATGGTGTGGGGGTATGGAGGACCATTAGAGGTTTACGTCGGCTCAAGGCAAATGTTAACTACAAGGTGGGTAGGGTGACAAGATTCTTTTACGGAAGGAAAATTGGAGTGGACGGGGGACATTACAACTACTTGTCTCCTAGCTTATTTTCTATAAGCACAAATCCGGATAGTATAATAGAGGAGATGTGGTCTCCCCAGGCCGGAATTTGGTTTTCGAAGACTTCTAAATGATTGGGAAATAGCATGGGTAGCGTAACTATTGTGATTGGTGGATTTCAAGGAACTAATTTTGAGCCGGATAAATTGACATGGAAGCATAATCAAGATGGACTGTTCTCGTGAATGATTGTACAACAAGGTTTGATCAAATTTCGGGAGGACACCAGGACCTTGGAAATCCATTTGGAAGAGTGTGGCACCAACTAAGGTGAAGTGTTTCACACAGCCGGTAGCTTAGAGCTCAGCTTGACTCATGAAGCACCGGAAAAAGAGGAATAAATGTTGCCTCAAGATGCACATTATGCAAGGAGGCCTTAGAGACAAACAATCACCTTTTCCTTCATTGTAAAGTTACGGCACAAGTCCGGGCATTGTTCATTAATTTGGCTAAGGTGAACTGGACTATGCTGAACACACCGAGACCTTCTAAGCCGTCAGGATAAGAAGGGGAGGGAGCAAGAGTCGAAGATTTGGTGGAAAACAGCTTCCTGCATCCGTGGAACATTTGGAAGGAAAGAAATAATGAATTTTTAAAGACAGAGAAAGTTCATTGCGAGAAGATCCAATGGAAGGTCTTTACTTCATTAAGTTTTTGGTGTAAAGAACAATATGTAGAAGAGGAAGTTCAGTTAGTGGACTTTTTAGGATTCTTTGTAAGTATCTCTCTTTCACTAAAATGTAAATTTTTGGAGGTGGCCAAGATACCCTTAATCGAGGAATACAAAATTACCAGTTTCAAAAAAAAAAAAAAAAACAGGGTCGAAGTGGATAATTTCGTTCTTTAACGTTTGTTAATTCTTGAACTATTATAATTATGACACTACTTAAGAACCTTTTTTTGGTCCGGAAGAAAGGAAAATCCTATAATGGGATTTTTACAAAAATATACAACCCAACATAATAGTCCCTCCGTCCCAATTTAAGTGTCTTAGTTTAGCTGGGCATGGAGTTTAAGAAACAAAGAGAGACTTTTGAATCTTGTGGTCTTGAATTAAAGATGTCTTTAGTCCTTTAAATCTTGTGTCTTAAACTTGACATGTAGAATGTTAGAATTGAAGAACTTACTAAATATAGAAAGAGACACTCTTCTTGCGACATACCAAAAAGGAAAGTAAGACACCTAAATTGGGACGAAGGAAGTATATTACAAAATATACAACCCAACAGAATATATTACACCGACATAGCCATATTTTCAGTTTACATTAGCATAACCAACCTTTCTCTTCACAACCGTGCTTATACACACGATATGCAACATTTTATACGACATTATACAGACATTATAAACTTACAGTAACCAATGTGTCCAGCTTACAACAACAACATGCCCAGTGTAATCCGACAAGTGGGGGTAGGATGTGCGCAGACCTTACCTCTACCTTTGTGGGGGTGGAGAGGCACAAAAGAAACGTAGTGTATGCAAGAAAATGTGTCCACCTTGTACAACAAATAAAAAAAGAAGGATGGCGAGTTTAACCTAGAAGATCCCATGGCTCAACTTTGTAGATGTCAATATCAGATATTGCATCAAATCGCAAAGGCTTTCCACATACCTTACGCCGTAGATAGTATCTAACCAACTCCTCGTCCGTTGGGTGAAATCTAAATCCCGGTGCCAACATATTCCTCCAACCCAACTACTGAAAAAAGAAACAAGTAATAAAGATTGTATATATATATATATATATATCTATTGAGGGATTAAATTACTAACAATGAATGGAAGATTTTTGAGGGTTAGGGTTTGGAATGAAAAAGTAGCTGAAGCGCAATTTTGATGACTCTATTTGTAGCTTAAACCAAATACACCCTTTTAATTGGTTGGCTGTGTGATGTATGAGTCACGCCAAGGTGGCAACGTTTTAATTACTAATGACAAACTACACGCTCTCATGACAAAATTTGTAAGACAACTTACGCAATGCGTTAGCATTAATATTACAAAAATTTACTCCCTCCATTCCAATTTAATTGAATTTTTGGGTTGTAGCACTCCTTAACAAATTTAATTTGTTGTTGATGCAATGGTCATTCGACTAAATTATCCTCTATCTGCCCCCAATTTTTTTTCAAAGATTGAAATAGTAAGTGCTGGATATGAAAAAAGTATTGAAAAAGAAGGGCAACTTTGGAAATATTTATTGATAACCTATTTGATCAATTCACTTATTTTTTATCGCATAAAAAGTTTCAAAAATTCACTTATTTTATTTAGAATAGAGGCAGCACTAATCTATTCGCTTTTTTTTTTTTTTCAAGAGTTCCATCTTTACGATGGAGGAGTTAGGCATGACTCCAACCTATATATTTACCAAAAATCATAATTACACGGAGGAGGATATAAACCATAGCCTCGATAACTTTGGAGATGTTAGCTATGACCAACATATTACATAATTGTACGCAAAAACTTACAAGTTGATCAATAAAGACACTGTTAGTCCTAGGGTAATGTGTAGCACCATGAGGCAGTGCTGTGTGCAAATTTGTCACATAAAGAAGCACATAGAAGGTTTCAGTTGTCATTGATAACAAACTTGTTCCTCTTTTGTTTAAATCTGAAGTTGGGGGTGCCATCAAACTCTAACTTCATTGAAGCTCTAACCTTAGAAGGAAGAGAGACAGCTTCATTGAAGATAGTATCAGTTTTTGAATCTTCACCCATGTTGGCAAGAATATTAGCGGTGCAATTACCTTCTCTCAAGGTATGTGTAAATTTGAAATTACCATCCTTAATTTTATCCCAGATCTGGTCTATCACATGGCGGATTATCCAAGGTGGTTTTTTCAACCTTTTGATAAGATTAAGGACAATCAAAGAATCACTTTCCACATTGACATTTAGAAGGCCATATCTGTAGCATAAGCTGATGCCTTTAAGAATGGCCTTAGCTTCAGCCATATTATTACTGCAAACACTATAATACTCAGTAAAAGCAAAGATAAAATCTTCATTGTGATCTCTAATAATGCCACCACTACCAGACGATCCTGGATTGCCTTTACTGCATCCATCAACATTTAATTTTATCCATCCATAATCAGGTTTGAGCCATAGAACTGCTTTTGATTGAATAGCGGGTCTTAGGCGCTCTACGTGTCTGCAACTATCATTCCAAGATAAAGGAAGGTAAAGCCCAGGGAATGTACAATTGATATAAATAGCAGTGAGTTTGATCACTTTTTGAATAATGAACCAGGCTGACATTTTGATATTGTCAAACCTGGCAGAACACTTACTCTTCCAAATCTCCCAACAAATAAAGGTTAGCAAGCAATGGAGAATAAAATTATCCACCTCATTGTTGCCTTTTGCTAGCCACCAGTTCATGGCTCTTTGTCTAACCTATCCATGGACAATTTTGATGCCACATGAATTGCAAAAGAAAGACCAAACCTTGTTAGCAATTTGGCCTTCACTGAGCAGATGAAAAGTAGTCTCTTCCCTGTAGTCACTAGTACAACAGTCACAAATGGAAGATAGGCTGATTCCACTTTTCTTTACAGCAATATCAGTAGCAATCTTGTTCATCAAAGCCCTCAACATAAAGAAAGATATTCTGAATGGAACTTTCTTGTACCAAATATTCTTGCTAGACAGATTTGTTCCCTTTCTCTTTCTTACAATATCCCATGCTGATTTGCAACTGAAATTTCCCGAGGGATCAGGCATCCAAATAGGACAATCTGGCTTGTCAATATTGACTTTGATGTTGATGATTGTATTGACAATGTTGGGAGGTAACCTCCTTCTCAGCATCACCTGTTTCCAACTTGTACCATTTAAGAATTCCTTCACAAGGGTCTTTTTAGGAGTTCTAATACCCTGAACTTGATTAGACAAGGGAGCAAACTCAGTCCAAGAGTCCCACCAAAAGGAAACATCCCCTCTCCCAATAGTCCAGAAAATACAAGGTTCAGCAATAGCTTTAATATCCATCATTCTTTTCCATGTATGAGATTGTCCTGGCGCCCATTTCTTGGCTACTGGATGATATCTTTTACAATATTTAGTGTTATATCCCGTATTTTGTACATTGGGACAATCCGAGCTAACCATGATAAGTTAAGGGCAAGACTATTCCGGGGTACGAGGTAGAGACTTTTAACCACGATCTTGTTTTAAGGCATAATTTGCTTATGATTTTATTGGTATGGAATATTAAGGAAAATTTGGGGTTAAAAGTGAATTATGGAAAGTTAATTATTTTTCATGAAATAAAGGCCATGGCCGTGTGGCATATGTGGGCCATGGGCCACATGTGTTGATTATATATGATGATAAAGATGACAAATTAAATCATCTTCACCTTAGAAAATTCAAGAAACTTGGAGAAAAACCAAGGGAACCATTCGGCCATGGCTTGGCCGAAAATGGTGTCCAAATTATTGACCAAGAAAAATTATTTTCTTCTAGCTTTTCTACTAATTGGAAGGTCCTCTACAACGTGGAGTAGTTGTTGGAACAAGCAAAACGTTTGTTCTTGCAAAACACCACCCTAGCCGAGTGAAGAAGTTGAGTGAAGAAGGTAAGGTTTAATCTTCATTTTCATATGTTATGCATGGTTTGTGCATGTTGTGGAGTGTGGAAATGAATGAAATTCATGAAAAGTATGGTGTTGATGTTGTAGCCGTGTGTGTTGTGTTGTGGCCGTGTATATGTTGTGTGGTGTAGGAGTGGAGAACTAATTTTATTTAGTATGTTTGGGATGTTGTGTTGTGGATTCTATGATGCAAATGAAAGTCTAATAGTTCAAATTGAAGTCATGGTCGTTTATGGCTTGTGATAGAAGCTAATAGAATTTTAATGTAGTTTCTTGTATTTATGAGAATAATGTTGTTAAAGTGTGGATTGTTAGTGTAATTTATGAAATTGGAAGGAAGAGAATGTGTTGTTGGTGTTCTCGGGTTTGGGGTGGTTTCGGGTGAGATGGTGCTTTGGTTGGGTTGTTTGAAATATTGTGCGGATTGTTTGAAATGTTCTTGAACCTCGTTTGAATGATCTCGGATTAGTACTTGAACTTGTGAGCGTTGATGTTGGTTTGAATGTATGTAGTTGAATTGAATATAAATGGAATGTTGTCAAATTATGTAGAAAAGAGTTACTAATGTTAGAATGCGTTTTGAATTGATTATTGATGTTGTTAATATGGTTGTTGGTATTGTTGTTGAAGATTTGGCCGAGTTGAATTCTCGGGGATGTTGAGTTTATAGGGGAAATCTTTGCCCAAATTTCTGTAGATAAAGTGCTAGCTTGGAAATTGGATTCCTAAGTGTTCATGACTAATGTTTGGTGTCTAACGACGTTATTGTAGATCTTGAGAAGCCGAGACTTAAGTTCGGATTAGCTTAGAAAGCGGACGAGGTATGTAAAGCTTACTCTTTCCTTCTTTTGGCATGTCTTAGACGTAAGTAAGATATGACATGATATGTGCCTTGGGGTAACTCCATTCTTAGGTCCCGAGCATGTTTACGATTCTTATTTGCTTCTTGATGTTGACATTCTTCACATGGTCGGACTATGGTCCTTAAGTCTTATGTATGATTGAATTTCAAATGTTGCAAAAGAATTTTTGTTCTTAAAAGATCCTATGTCTAAAAATGTCCATAACTTTCATAGACGGAATCGGATTGCTTTGATATGCTCGCAAATGATTCTATGACGTATAATGCCCGTAACTTTCATAGGCGGGCTCGGATTGGCTCGATATATGTTTATGATCTCTGAGACGTTAGGTGACATGTTTCGTAATGATATTTCAAGAGCCCTAAGTGTGACTACTATTTGATACTCGAACGTTGATTTGTCTACTTATCCATTGAGTCTGTGATGATGATTTATGTGCATATAGTTTCTCACTACTCTGCTCGTGCGAGCTGTTATTACTTCTTTCACTTTGCGTCCGGGCCGGGCATGTATTCGTGCAATTCCACCGCATTATTCACCGCGTCCCTCGCTAGAGGGCGGGCACGTTATATATATATATAGGGGCGGGGCACGTTATATGATATGATGATGGCGCCGGGGACGGGATCCCCTTATATATGTACATGATGGGGACAAGATCCCTTTCCACCGAGTCCCTCGGTAGAGGCGGGACACGCATTCACCGAGTCCTTCACTGTAGGCCGGGTACGGTATATATATATATATGATGACATGATGACATGCATACATGATGGTTATATGATTTTCTTCACCGAGTCCCTCACTAGAGGGCTGGGACACGTTATATGTATACATGATGGTTTTACGATATTGACATGCATGACATATGTTTTCAAAGGCAAGTCTTATGGTTTTCTGGTTATTATACTCGTTTCTGTAATTCCTATTTCGATTATGATCCTGTTTACTGTACTCCATGCTTTACATGCTCAGTACATATTCCGTACTGACCCCCCTTCTTCGGTCTGCGTTTCATGCCACGTGTGTATATACGAGTAGAAGATGTAGAGAGATGTTCCGAGGATTGGCGAGCTCCATTTCCTCCGGAGTGCCGCCGAGTCGGAGTATTTATGTTATGGTATCTTGTTTTATGTTAGAGACTTTGCGTACAGTCACGTGTATAATATGTCGGTTTGTAAGCGGCTACATAAGCCGATGTATCATTATGCATTATATTACGTATTTTATATGATCACGATTTTATTTGATTTGAAAAGACGAAAAGCATGTTGTTCTTTGAAAACTTTTCATTTTGCGCTCATGTCATGATTTAAGGGCCCAGTATGATTATGAGTTTCACGAGAGTCAGTGGGTTCGCTCGGCCCTAAGTAAGGGTCGGGTGCACATCATGCCCTATCAGGTTAGGGTGTGACAAATTGTTATCGAGCGATTCGTCCTAGGGGTTGTACGCAAAGTTGTGTCCAAGAGAGTCCCGTTTATGGTGTGAAGCGCGCCACATTTATAAACAGGAGGCTACGGGGCATTTAGGGTGGTTACTCTTCTTTCACATCTTAGATCGTGCCATAGAGCCAAGTCGTAGGAAATGAGATTTCTTACCCTGACTTTTGATTGCAGCTGAAGAATGGCATCGACAGAAGAAAGTGATTGATGATATTGGAAGTTACTAAGCACGCAGGTAAGCAAAGGTATGAGAGGTATATGTCGAATAAGGTATTGAAGTACGATCGAAATGTAAAGTTTAAAACTGAAAAGGAAAGTAAACAGGAAAATGTAACAGGTGCAGTTTGAGTCGAATATACGAGGTAAGTTCATCATTTTCATATCGTTGTTGACATGGGTAGCCCTGTGTGGCTGTGATATGATATGATATGATATGTATATATATGTTGGCCCCGTGAGGCATTGTTGGTATTTCCTACGTGCGAGTTTGAGATAGTAAGAAATTACGAGAGGAAACTCGCCAAAATTTTCCTAGGAATAAAGAGAGAATGAGATATAGGTTTGTGATATGACCTAAAAGGTCGTACTAATAGTAATGATAAGATTTGACCAAGTTACGAGTACGGCTGACATCGAGAAAGGAGTTAATTGCTAATTGAGGATAATAATAATTAGGAGTTCGACATCGATATGGCGAGAGAAATTTGGAAAGGGCTTGTAATCCTAAGAGATGATTCAGAAAAGGGCCTGGTAAATCTTGATGGAGTGCTATTTAAGGTACCGACTGAATTGATAAGTAGGGATGAATTATGACGAGCTTATAATTAAAAGAAGTAATAGTATGATTAAGACAAGAGTACAGAGGAAAAGAATTGTGACGGATATGAATGTATTGATAAGACGGATTGTGAGATATTAAAGATAAAGTTGATCAGAAAGGGGTAAAGGGTTAAGAAGTGTTACATTACAGGATTGATTACGAATAAGATATAATGAGAACATAATGAGGATTGTTATGAAAATAAGTAAAGCCTAGTGAGAAAGTGGCCAAAGCTATGATGTGATCTAGGTATCTAGAATATAAAGGCAAGTGTGAATCGGAAAAGCGAGCTATAGAACGAATAAGGAAGGCTTATCAAGTTCTGTAGGGGAAGTCTGGAATAAGGGTTATATAATAACGGAAATGATAGAGAGTGTGAGAAAAGAAAGGGTAATTGGAAGAAGGAAATAAGAAGAAAGCGAGATAGCAGTGTAGTAAGAGACCATGACATGTGTAGCCAAGGATATGAGTACCATAAGTGACGGGAATGTGAAAGACTCAGTTATAGGAAGGATGAGGAACGAGGTAAAATGAGAGCAGAAATTCAAAGGCCGGTAACCAAGTATTTATAAGTAACGGCGATCAAGGTGTGTCCACCACCATTGGGAATCTGGAAGTCTAGGACGGAAAGTAGTCATAGCCATAGGTGAAAAGTTGATATTGAGGATTAAAAAGGGCTAGAATGGTAATTGTGGAGTCAGAAGAGTAAGAAATCCTTCCTAATTCGGAGAGAGATGCGTTATGAGAACGTTTCGGAATCTGTTAAGACTTCAACTTACTCTAGATTATGTGATGAAGGTCATGCGGTGAGGTGAACGCCATTATATTAGCATTAAAGCATCGTATTTCATCAGAGTTCCAAGGTTAAGCGTCTTTGGAGTGAGAGCAATTTTAGGATGGGTGACCCACGGGAAGTGTACTAAAATCCTAAAGTCGGACACGGGAGAACCAAATGAGAAGCTAGAGTAATCTAAGGGAAATTAGAATATACGAGTGGGCGGAAACCTTAAGAGGTCACACGGGACGAGGCGGGCGAAGACCGGTGAAGAGAAAGAAAGTGCATCACAGCTTTAGAAGCAGGGTAAGTTGAATAGCTTTTGGAAATATTTTGTAAGCAAGATAGTGAAAATTATATATGTACATAGGTATGCACAAGATATCCCGTACGTGGCTATATCAGCGGATATGTGTATTCCGGAAACCAACGTTGCGATATATGGAAGGCGGACAGGGTAACGAAGTTCGAGTGGGAAAAAAATATATATAAATGGCACAAATGTTACAAGGCAAGCTGATGCTGTTTTCACTACAGGTTAAGCTTGGAAAGTACTAACACAATGATATTCGGAAGAGAAAGAAAGTGAGTAGATGGAAGGCAAGGGGATCAAAGTGTCGGAATAAAAGTGCCGCCGAATTGAGGTTGGAAACACGGACATAGGGCAAAGTATAAATGGAATAGTATAAGTACACCCCTCAAGGGGAAGCGAGTGCGAGAGATGCAAGTGTAAGATGGAGACAATCAACGCTACAATCTATTTGATACGGATGCTCGAACTACAGGTAAGATACCTTGCCGAGACCAGTTAGTAAGATCTAAAAGCCAGCAAAAAGGGGGTAGAAGGTAGTATGGTAATTGAGATAGTGCTGAGAATTAATTGTAGAGATCTCAAAGGATATGACATTGGAAAGTGGAGGCTTAAAGGAGGATACGACAAGAGAATGATAACGAGTAACTTACGGAGACATTGTGAAGGATAACACCGCTATGCTAAGTTAAAGGTTAAGATGGGGGCAATAGAGTTGTTCGCTAATGATAGTGCAGCTTGTAAGTAATAAAGAAGGGACAGAAGAAAATCCTCTATCGTAAGAAATAAGGAAGTCAAGTGTAAATAAACGAAGAAAAAGAAATATGACAAAATGAGGCGAGCGAGTTCCGAATTAAACGAGATATATAGCATGAACCGAGGGATGGAAAAGACCATGTCTAAGATTGAACATACTTTATACAAGTTGTACAAGAAGAGGGATGCAACCTACAAGTATTGGTATGCCAAGAATGAGACTAAGTGAGTACTTGTTAGGAAGAATAAAGGCCTACTAATGATAAGGCAGTTATAATATTCCGGGTACATTAAGGAAGGGTGTAAAGATGGTTTAAGCTAAATTACCGAGACAGAATTAGTACTGAGAGCAAACAGGACATGGCTATGGTTGAACCAAAGACTTATTTCGATACCGGTTGTAAGAGAAAAGAGGCGAAGACAAGGTAAAACATAAGGATTAGTGAAGCCACACTAAGGTATTTTTGGGCTAATTTGAGCACCTTCGCATATTCTTGCAAAGATTGCAACATAATGTGTGACCGAAAGTTGAGAGCAAGATTTGAGCAAAGGGACGGAGAAGAGTTTGGATTAAAGATAAAGAGGCGACACAGGATAATGTGCTTAGAATGTTACAAGTTGAGAAAAGGGAGATTATAAGATGAATTAAGCAAGATAGTCAGAGCTGGCTAGTTACTAAAAGAGGGTGAATTTATACGTCAAATTCTTTCCGGATGATACCAGCTGATGATAATTAAAGCTGGGAACGGCTATTAGCAGCCCAGAGACGACAGAAATCATATGACGAAAATCGGCGTCGACACTTAGAATTTCAGATTGGCGAGTGGGTATGCTTGAAGATATCACCCATGAAAGGTGTAATGAGATTCGGTAAGGAGGAGAAGTCTAACCCTAGATATATTGGACCTTAGTACATTGTTCGTTAGGTAAGAAGGTTGCGTACTAAAGACGTGGCTTGTGTTAAGGCATTGTGGCGAAACGATAATGAGGAGGAGATGACTTGAGAAGCTGAAGAGGAGATGAAGGAGAAATATGATTGGTAGATGAGATTGCATGCTATGGTAATAAAGGTAACCCCCCCCCCCCCGGAAATCCTTATAAGACCTTTCGAAACTAGTTGAACATTCGAGGACGAATGTTCTAAAGGGGGGAAGGATGTTATATCCCGTATTTTGTACATTGGGACAATCCGAGCTAACCATGATAAGTTAAGGGCAAGACTATTCCGGGGTACGAGGTAGAGACTTTTAACCACGATCTTGTTTTAAGGCATAAGTTGCTTATGATTTTATTGGTATGGAATATTAAGGAAAATTTGGGGTTAAAAGTGAATTATGAAAAGTTAATTATTTTTCATGAAATAAAGGCCATGGCCGTGTGGCATATGTGGGCCATGGGCCACATGTGTTAATTATATATGATGATAAAAGATGACAAATTAAATCATCTTCATCATCTTCACCTTAGAAAATTCAAGAAACTTGGAGAAAAACCAAGGGAACCATTCGGCCATGGCTTGGCCGAAAATGGTGTCCAAAATATTGACTACGAAAAATTATTTTCTTCTAGCTTTTCTACTAATTGGAAGGTCCTCTACAACATGGAGTAGTTGTTGGAACAAGCAAAACGTTTGTTCTTGCAAAACACCACCCTAGCCGAGTGAAGAAGTTGAGTGAAGAAGGTAAGGTTTAATCTTCATTTTCATATGTTATGCATGGTTTGTGTATGTTGTGGAGTGTGGAAATGAATGAAATTCATGAAAAGTATGGTGTTGATGTTGTAGCCGTGTGTGTGTGTGTTGTGGCCGTGTATATGTTGTGTGGTGTAGGAGTGAGAACTAATTTTATTTAGTATGTTTGGGATGTTGTGTTGTGGATTCTATGATGCAAATGAAAGTTTAATGGTTCAAATTGAAGTCATGGTCGTTTATGGCTTGTGATAGAAGCTAATAGAATTTTAATGTAGTTTCTTGTATTTATGAGAATAATGTTGTTAAAGTGTGGATTGTTGGTGTAGTTTATGAAATTGGAAGGAAGAGAATGTGTTGTTGTTGTTCTTGGGTTTGGGTGGTTTCGGGTAAGATGGTGCTTTGGTTGGGTTGTTTGAAATATTGTGCGGATTGTTTGAAATGTTCTTGAACCTCATTTGAATGATCTCGGATTAGTACTTGAACTTGTGAGCGTTGATGTTGGTTTGAATTATATGTAGTTGAATTGAATATAAATGGAATGTTGTCGAATTATGTAGAAAAGAGTTACTAATGTTAGAATGCGTTTTGAATTGATTATTGATGTTGTTAATATGGTTGTTGGTATTGTTGTTGAAGATTTGGCCGAGTTGAATTCTCGGGGATGTTGAGTTTATAGGGGAAATGCTGCCCAAATTTCTGTAGATAAAGTGCTAGCTTGGAAATTGGATTCCTAAGTGTTCATGACTAATGTTTGGTGTCTAACGACGTTATTGTAGATCTTGAGAAGCCGAGACTTAAGTTTGGATTAGCTTAGGAAGCGGACGAGGTATGTAAAGCTTACTCTTTCCTTCTTTTGGCATGTCTTAGACGTAAGTAAGGTATGACATGATATGTGCCTTGGGGGAAATTCCATTCTTAAAGTCCGAGCATGTTTACGATTCTTATTTGCTTCTTGATGTTGACAGTTTTCATATGGTCGGACTATGGTCCTTAAGTCTTATGTATGATTGAATTTCAAATGTTGCAAAAGAATTTTTGTTCTTAAAAGATCCTATGTCTAAAAATGTCCGTAACTTTCATAGACGGAACCGGATTGCTTTGATATGCTCGCAAATGATTCTATGACGTATAATGCCCGTAAATTTCATAGGCGGGCTCGGATTGGCTCGATATATGTTTATGATCTACCGAGACGTTAGGTGACATGTTTCGTAATGATATTTCAAGAGCCCTTAATATGATTTCTATTCGATACTCGAACGTTGATTTGTCTACTTATCCATCGAGTCCGTGATGATGATTTATGTGCATATGGTTTCTCACTACTACGCTCGTGCGCCTTAATATTCTTTCATCGCGTCCGGGCCGGGCATGTATTCGTGCAATTCCATTTCGCATTATTCACCGCGTCCCCTCACTAGAGGGCCGGGTACGATATATATATATATCGATGGAGCACGTTATATGATATGATGGTGGTGCGGGGACGGCATATGTACATGATGGGGGACGGGATCCTTTTACCGAGTCCCGAAAGAGGGGCGGGACACGCTATTCACCGAGTCCCTCGCTAGGGCCGGCATATATATATATATATGATGACATGATGACATGCATACATGATGGTTATATGATTTTATTTCACCGAGTCCCTCACCAGAGGGGCCGGACACGTTATATGTATACATGATGGTTTTACGATATTGACATGCATGACATATGTTTTCAAAGGCAAGTCTTATGGTTTTCTGGTTATTATACTCGTTTCTGTAATTCCTATTTCGATTATGATTCTGTTCTTCTGTACTCCATGCTTTACATGCTCAGTACATATTCCGTGACCCCCGCTTTCGGGCATTTCATGCCACGCGATTATATACGAGACGAGTAGGAGATGTTCCAAATTTGGATTGGCGAGCTCCATTTCCTCACGGTCTTTGCCCGAGTCGAGTATTTATGTTATGACGACTTGTTTTATGTTAGAGACTTTGCGGAGACGAGTCGTGTGTATAATATATCGGTTTTTTGTAAGCGGCTATATGGCCATGTATCATTATGCATTATATTAAAGATTTTATATGATCACAGATTTTATTTGATTTGAAAAAGACGAAAAGCATGTTATTCTTTGAAAGGTTTTCATTTTGCGCTCATGTCATGATTTAAGGGCCCAGTATGATTATGAGTTTCACGAGAGTCAGCGGGTTCGCTCGGCCCTAAGTAAGGGTCGGGTGCCCATCATGCCCTATCAGGTTAGGGTGTGATATTTAGCCTCCAGAAATTCCTTGAGAAGAGTATGCTATGTTCTGAATTTCCACCAAAGCTTAGCAGAGAATGCATTACAAGTATCTTTGATTGATCTGAATCCCGCACCTCCTTCACTAACCGGAAAACTCAAGTCATCCCAAGCCACCCAATGTTTCTTAGTTCTGTTTCCATCTATGCCCCAGAAGAAATCAGCAATAATCTTTTCTATTTGGTACAAGGCTGTTTTAGAAGGATGAACAACGGCTAATAAGTGTAGGGGTAAGGCTTGTAGGACAGACTTGATAAGTACAGCTTTACCACCATATGACTGCATCTTGCGTTGCCATCCTTGCATTTTGTTAGCAACTTTAGCCACCATATTGTTGAAATAAACAACCTTCTTCCTGCCTACATAGATAGGACATCCCAAATATTGCATAGGAAAATGGCATTGATTGAATCCAGTAACTTGCTTGATATCATTGACTTTAGGATCATCACCTCAAGGGTGACATGAAATCCAGATTTACTTTTGTTGATCATTTGTCTTGATATTTTTTCATACTTCTTCAGCTTGGACATCATCATTTTTAGTGACTCGGGATCACCTGAAGAAAATAAAATAGTGTCATCAGCATAACAAAGATGTGTAATAATAGGACTATTAGTATCTACATGATATGGAATGAAATTAGATTGAGTAAGTGAATCCATCATCCTGGAGAGTAATTCAGCCCCAATGATGAAAAGAGATGGTGGTAATGGGTTTCCTTGCTTCAGTCCTCTAGTTGAATTGAAGAATCCATGTCTTCTCCCATTTATGTTGACAGAGTACCAAACATTAGAGATTAATCTCCAAATGCTGTCAATCCATCCTTCATCAAAACCAAATTGTCTAAGTATTCTGCATAAATAGTCCTATGAAACCCTGTCATAGGCCTTAGCCATATCAAGTTTCATAACAACATTATCATAAGTAGAAGCTTTGGAAATATTATGAACCATATCTTGAGTTAGCATAATATTTTCAGTAATTGATCTCCCCTTTATGAAGCCTGTTTATTGGGAGAGATCAATTTATGCATTAAGAAACTCAACCTCTTGTTCACAAGGCTAGAAATAATTTTACAAGAGAAATTGCTAAGACTTATTAGTCTTAATTCAGTAAATGATTGTGGATACTCTACTTTGGGAAGTAGAATGAGACGAGTATGTGTGATGGACTTAGGGATCTGGTTACCTGCAAAGAAATCAGAAACCATAAGTAGTAGATCATTTTTAATAACATCCCAACAAGAACAATAAAATTTTCCAGATAAACCATCTGGACCAGGAGCACTTTGTGAGCTCATCGAAAAAACTATATCTCTCAACTCATCCAAAGTAGGGATGGCTTTGAGTTTTTCATTATCTTCATCATTAATAACTTTAGGGATGTTATTGATAGGAGAGAAATCGTTATCAGTAGGTTCTTTGGAAAATTGTTTCTGAAAAAAGGATATAGCCTTAGTAGCAATTTCCTCATCTCCTTCAATCCAGTTCCCATCATCCATTCTGATTTTCTTTAGTGACAACCTCTTCTTTCTCCCATTAACCATAGAGTGAAAAAACTTGGAGTTTACTTCACCCTCAACAAACCATCTTATACCCGATTTCTGTTTCCAGAAAGCTTCTTCTCTTTTGTAGGCAACAATCAACTGAGCATTGGCCTGGTTTAAATTGCTTCTGTTGGTTTCAGAATTGTCAATAAGAATCTCTTTTTCAATGTCAGCAACCTTCTTTTCTAAATCTTTGATCACATCAAAGATGTTACCAACTGAATTTCTTGACCATTCTGATAGCATTCTACAATTATTTTTCAATTTCAAGTGAAATCTCCACATTGGAGACCCTTGAACTTCAATATCCCAAGCTTTTTCCACCACATCCATGAAGCCAGATTCCTCAGTCCATAAATCCAAAAATCTGAAGTACTTCGGAGGCTCCTTGTGAATGGACTTAGCAATAGTAAAGAGGGGTGAATGATCAGAACCTGTTCTTACTAAATAGTTGACACTGGTGGAATCATACAAGTTCATCCATTCTTGATTTACAAGGACCCTGTCAAGCCTTTTCCAAACTCTTTTGTCTGGACTCCAACCATTGCACCAAGTGAACTTAGACCCTGAGAAACCAGGGTCTATAAGATCACAGTCCATGATGAATTGAAGAATGGGCAAACTTTTAGACATTCTATGTAAGTTACCACCACCTTTTCACTTGGATCCGTAATACAATTAAAATCACCTGCAATAAACCAAGGTAATTTGTATCTATTTGAAATGTCCTTCAAACTGTCCCAAAGTTCTTCTCTTAAGCCAGCATCACATTTAGCATACACGGAAGACACAAGGATGTTAGAACCCATCCAGTTGATAGAGCAAGTAACATGTTGATCTGTTTCTTCCACCACCCTACAATCCAAAAGCTCATCCCAGAACAACTAAATTTGACTATTGCAGTTGGAGTAAGCATTAGCATATCCAAGTATTCTTTTGAATTTATCTAATTGATCAGCTTTGTGAAAAGGTTCACAAATAGCAATGAATGGAAGTTTTTGAAATATGATGAATTGTTGAAGTCTTTCAAGAGCACCACTTGAATTAATGCTCTTGATATTCCAAAATAGAGACTTAAACATCATAAATTAATTGGAAAGATTTTGTTCCTGTGAAAAATACACAGGCTGTTGATTGATAGATCTACCACCTCTTCCTCTAGTATTTTGTCTGCCTCCTCTGTTGTTTTTTCCTCTTCCTCTTCCTCTAGGTGATAAGTGAGAGTTGTTGATAGCTTTGTCAAATTCAGAACTTACATTGATTTCCACAAGAGCTTGAGAACCATGCTCATCACTGGTTTGCTTGTCATTGTCACTCAAGTTGTCTGATATGTCTTCATCATGCAAACTTTCACTGTCTATACTCTCATATTCATTAGATTCTTCTGAGCTCATTTCATCTTCATAGTTATAGTCATCAGAACTATCTCCATCATCCCCGGATGAGTCAGTTTGGTGACCATTTATGCCAGTAACAATCCCATCACTGCCTTGGTCTTCTTCAAGACTGGTACCACTGATGAGTTTCAAGTAATTGTGTTGAGCATCTCTAGGATCAATTGGATAATTCCTCTCACTGTTTTGTGCTTGATTGACCTTAAAGCTAGACACTTCATGATCATTAGCATTGACACTTTGTGTGTCATAGTTTCTCTTGATTGTTGTCTTGTTTATGGCATCCTGTTGGTTTTTGTCTTGAGCATTGTTGGTCCGAGTTACTTTGACCACAATATTATCAATTTCTTCCTGAATCATAGTGGTATCAGTATTGATTTGTATCCTGATGTCACTTCTTTGTCCCTTCTCATTGTTGGTCTCTTTTGTCTGAATCATGTTATTTTGGCTTTCATTGTTATCAACTTCATAATGTTTTTTCCTGCTTCTTCTCTTTTTTTTTTTGTTGTTGTCAGTGGCTTCATCATTCACAATGTCTTTTCCTTTTCCAGGAACCTCTTTCAGAACAAGGGCTTTTTGCTGCTCTACAGGCTCTTTTATGACTATGCCTGTATTTTTCTTATTGTTTTGATTACTTATATCAACATTGTGAGTATGATTCTGAGTAAACTCTTGTGCCTGGTATGTATCCGCAGTGTTTTCAGTAATGGAATTTTTATTTTGTTGGTTGCTGGTATTCATGTTGTTGTTTTGTTGCACATAATGTTATGCAAATTTCACTTTGTACCCTTCTTTCCTCTTGGAGACAGTCTGGAAATCATTCTCTTTCTTGTTATTATTCTCTTTCTTGTTATCAGCATCTCTTTTCATTTGCTCATCCTTCTGTGCTTTGATTCTAGCATCTCTGGCGTTAGTTCTGCATTGGCTCTCAAAATGACCTTGCATTTTGCAGTAAATACAATAGCTTGGGACCTTTTCATACTCTATGTCAAGCCACTTGCCATCATCTGTACCATCAAGCCTTTTATAACCTAACCAAATTTGGTCTTGTCTAGGCTTTAGAAGATCGATCTCAACCTTAACCTTAGCAACATTACCCCTAGTTTTAGAGTATGTCGCTTGATTAGGAGAAATGGCACACTTGATCAGGAGCAATGGCAATACCAATATCACTAACAAGTCTAGAAAAAATTTGCCACTTAAACAAATGCCATGGAAGTTGATGGATTAAAATCCAAACAGGAACAATAGTAGTTTCTTCCTCAAGTTTGAAATCGGCAGTCCATTTGAGGATTTTCATAGAAGCTTCTCCTATATCAATAAATTCTTTTGCAAAAATATGATTGTAATCTACATCATTAGAAAAGTCTAAATAAACATGATGTGGATCAAAATAGGCTATGTCAACCCGACCTGTGAGTTGGAATTGGCTAACAAAGGTCTTCCTTATTTCATCCATAGTTGGTTTATTCCGGTAAAACTTACCAATGATGGTTAATCTGCATTCCTTGGCTAAATTGATGAAGTAATCATCAGCATTGAAGAACACTGCAGGTTTCCCAAGATGAGTTCCATGTCTGATCTCAATTAGATCCTCTTCACTATTCGGAGAGGCTAGTCGATCTTGAACAATTGTTGCAAAGGTTGGTTTTGAAATAACAGGTTTGGTATAAGAATTAGTTCCCCTATTTCCCCCATAGGAGTTTCTTCCTCCTTGGTTGTTTACCAACAGAGGTTTGAAAGGGTTAGAGTTCACTTGTGGGTTTGTATTTGAGGCTTGCATGTGTTGTTTGTTATTCAGGTTTGGATCAATGATTTTTGGTTGTGTACGCTCGAAATTTGAAGAAATTTTGGGTAAAGGAGGGTTGGGGTTTTGCTTATTGGACTGATTAGGCTGCTCAGATGTGGTGAAATTTTGGTTTGGCAGGCAGGGTATTTTCATGGTGATTTTCATTCACATTGGTGTTTCCGGAAGTGGTTGGTGTGGAGGGGATGGTGTCAGTGGCAGTAGTTCCGGCCAAAGTAGCCATTACAGGGGCTTCAATTTGACGCTTTTTTGTTTTGTCCGGTGGGTCAGGGGGTTGGGAAGGGATTGTATTATTAGACTTCATAGAGAGAAGTCAGAGCAAAGATTTTAGAGAGAGAGAGCAAAGTGAAACAGTAACTTAATAATAATCTATTCGTTTAGACGCACTAAACCATTATTAGTAATGCATAACTCATCTTCTAAGGAAATGTTGGATCAATCTTCAGTAAATCAATTTTTTCATGAATTATATTTTCATACATTGAAATATTCCAAAAATGACAAATAAAAATGGTTCTTTATAACAAGTCAGTTGAACTCCTGTATATTACGTAAAACCACAAGAAAATGAGCTACATTACAAACACAAAACGTGTGTTCCATAGATGAGCACTAGCTTCTTACAAATTTTCAAGAGAGTGATTGTTTTAATCGTCTCTTCAGCTGTCTTCCAACTTGTTAGTCATATTTGTAATTTTGTAATGTCCACAAACCTTTTCAAAGAATAGAGATGACAGATCAAATATTAATTTTTTTATGTATTTTTTAATAAGAGCTCCAATCTTTATAGCATAAAGAAAAGTTTCATTTAACCAGCATGAGTTTTACATATTAAACTATACTTTGGGCAAAGTCACTTTTAGAACTTAGAAAAAACAAGAACTTTTACATTTTTTAGAAGGATTATTATAAAACTTTCACAAATTTTTCTATCTTGATTTGTATGAGAAAGATTAAAACAACAAACAATAGCATAAAAATGATTTATTATAGAAGGATTATAATTTTCATATAAAAAAATATTATGAGTGGAATTGAGTAATAATTTTCGTTATTCGTAAAAATATAACTCAAAATAGTCATAAAAAAAAATTGTTACTACATTTTTAAAAATTACTAAAGTTTTTAATCTTATTTTCTTTTTCTTATGCAAATTTTGCAGTTATATAATTTTCTCATTCAATCATTTTGTCAAGAAACTCTCAAAACGATCAAGAATGAAATATTGATATAATTGCTCTGATAGCACTTAGTAAGACAAACGTTAGTGCTTTGATACCATTTGATAAAAATCAATTAGTTTTTGAACTCTTGTATATTGCATAAAACGTCAAGAAAATAAGCTACGTTACAAACACAAAACTTGTGGTCCATAGATGAGTATTAGCTTCTTGCAATTTTTTAAGATAGTGATAGTTTTAATTGTCTCTTCAGTTGTCTTCCAACTTGTTAGTCACATTAATAAGTTTGTAGAGTTCCACAAACTTTTTCAAAGGATAGAGACGGCGAATTAAATAACAATTTCTTGTATATTTTTTAATAGGAACCTCAATCTTGATTGCATGAATAAAAGTTTCATTTAACCAACATGATTTTCACAAATTATACTATACTTTGGTCAAAGTCACTTTTAAAACTTAGAAAAATCAAGAACTTTCACATATTTTTAAAAGAATTATAAAACCTTCACGTACTTTTAGTAATCATTTCACAGATTTTTCTGTCTTGATTTGTATGAGAAGGATTAAAACAACAAACAAATAACATAAAAATGATATATTGTAGAAGGATTATAATTTTCATATACACAAAATTTATGAGAGGATTTGGGTAATAATTTTTCTTTCTTCATAAAAATATAACTCAAAGCAGTCATAAAAGGATTTTTTGAACTACAGTTTTAAAAAGAGAAAATTACACCCCATGTCAATTAGGGTAGCAATGCTACCAAAATTGACTCATTTTTTAAAATCTTACAAAAAATGATCCACTCCCTCCTCTCTCTACACTCACTCTCACCTCCATCGTCGTCACTACTCCACTGATCTAGCTCTGGCGAAGCAAACCATCTCCAGCCAAACAACGCCCAACGATCTGACTGAATTCGCTTTTTAACACCGTCACCGGTCTAATTCAGGCGAAGCAAGGCATCTCCGGATAGATCTGTGTTGTTCCAGTCTAACTCCGGCGAAGCAAGCCATCTCCGGTCAGATCTATATTGTTACAGATCTAACCTGATTCTCTTTTTAATGCTGTCACCGGCGACTTCTTTTTTTTTTGTTTAAATGTTAATTGTATTGTTACAAATCTGACCAGATTCACGTCTTTCTGGCGACCTCCATGAACGACGGCGAGTGCTCTTTTGGTGTATATAGGTGTATATGGTGTTTATGTATATAAGTGTATAAATATGGTGGTTGGTGTTGTTCCGGCGTGATCTCCGGCGATGACTAGTCGCAGGTGTATATGGGTTATAATATTGTATATGGGTGTATAGGTTATAATATTGTATTTGGGTGTATATGGATATATGAGTATATATAGATTATAATATTGCATATGAGTCAAAGCTTTGCAATGTAAGTGACCAAATTGTATATTTATAAAATTTTCCCTTCTAAAATTACTAAAGCTTTTAATCTCATTCTCTTTTTCTTATGCAAATCTAGCAATGATATAATTTTCTCATTCTATCATTTTGTCAAGAAACTCCCAAAATTATCAAGAATGGAATATTAATAAAATTGTTCTGATAACAGTTAATAAGACAAATGTTAATACTCTAATACCACTTGATAAAAATCAGCTAGTTTCTGAACTCTTGTATATTGCATAAAACGACAAGAAAATGAACTACATTATAAACACAAAACTTGTGGTCCATAGATGAGTACTAGCTTCTTACAATTTTTCGAGAGAGTGGTGGTTTTAATCGTCTCTTCAGTTGTCTTCCAACTTGTTAGTCATATTAATAAGTTTGTAGTGTTACACAAAACGTTTTGAAGGATAGAGACGCCGAAATCAAATAATAATTTCTTATACATTTTTTTAATAAGAACTCCAATCTTGATAGCATAAAGAAAAATGTTTCATTTAACCAACATGAGTTTCACAGTTTGAAGTATACTTTGGTCAAAGTGACTTTTAGAACTTAGAAAAATCAAGAACTTTCACATATTTTTAGTAATCATTTCACAGATTTTTTTTGTCTTGATTTGTATGAGAAGAATTAAAACAACAAACAAATAACGTGAAAATGATATATTGTAGAAGGATTGTAATTTTCATATACACAAAATTTATGAGAGGATTTGACTAATAATTTTCGTTTTTCATAAAAATGTAACTCAAAATAGGCAAGTTTTTTTTGTCACTACAGTTTTAAAAATTATTAAAGTTTTATTCTTATTCTCTTTTTTCTTATGCAAATCTTGCGAGATATAATTTTCTCATTCTATCATTAGAAACTTCCAAAATTATCAAGAATGAAATATTGGTATAATTGCTCTGATACCATTTAATAAGACAAACGTTAGTGCTTTGATACCATTTGATAAAAATCAATTAGTTTTTGAACTCTTGTATATTGGATAAAACGTCAAGAAAATGAGCTACGTTACAAACACAAAACTTGTGGTCCATAGATGAGTATTAGCTTCTTGCAATTTTTCAAGATAGTGATGGTTTTAATCGTCTCTTCAGCTGTCTTCCAACTTGTTAGTCACATTAATAAGTTTGTAGAGTTCCACAAACCTTTTCAAAGGATAGGGATGACGAATCAAATAATAATTTCTTGTATATTTTTTAATAAGAACCTCGATCTTGATAGCATGAATAAAATTTTCATTTAACCAATATGAGTTTTACAGATTATACTATACTTTGGTCAAAGTCACTTTTAGAACTTAGAAAAATCAAGAACCTTCACATATTTTTAGAAGAAATATAAAACCTTCACATAATTTTAGTAATCCTTTCACATATTTTTCTGTCTTGATTTGTATGAGAAGGATTAAAACAGTAAACAAATAACATAAAATGATATATTGAATTTTCATATACAAAAAATTTATGAGAGGATTCGACTAATAATTTTCATTTTTCATAAAAATATAACTCATATTTTTTTTTTTTGTTACTACAGTTTTAAAAATTATTAAAGTTTTATTCTTATTCTCTTTTTTCTGATGCAAATCTTGCAGTTATTTAATTTTCTCATTCTATCTTTTTTTCAAGAAACTCCCAAAATTATCAAGAATGGAATATTAATAGAATTGCTCTGCTAACATTTGATAAAATCAATTAGTTTTTAGACTCTTGTATATTGCATAAAACGTCAAGAAAATGAGCTACGTTACAAACACAAAACTTGTGGTCCATAGACGAGTATTAGCTTCTTGCAATTTTTCAAGATAGTGATGGTTTTAATCGTCTCTTCAGCTGTCTTCCAACTTGTTAGTCACATTAATAAGTTTGTAGAGTTCCACAAACCTTTTCAAAGGATAGAGATGACGAATCAAATAATAATTTCTTGTATATTTTTTAATAAGAACCTCGATCATGATAGCATGAATAAAATTTTCATTTAACCAACATGAGTTTTACAGATTATACTATACTTTGGTCAAAATCACTTTTAGAACTTAGAAAAATCAAGAACTTTCACATATTTTTAGAAGAAATATAAAACCTTCACATAATTTTAGTAATCCTTTCACATATTTTTCTGTCTTGATTTGTATGAGAAGGATTAAAACAATAAACAAATAACATAAAATGATATATTGTATTTTCATATATAAAAAATTTGTGAGAAGATTCGACTAATAATTTTCATTTTTCATAAAAATATAACTCATAATTTTTTTTTTGTTACTACTGTTTTAAAAATTATAAAAGTTTTATTCTTATTCTCTTTTTTCTGATGCAAATCTTGCAGTTATTTAATTTTCTCATTCTATCTTTTTTTTCAAGAAACTCCCAAAATTATCAAGAATGGGATATTGATAGAATTGCTCTGATACCATTTGATAAAAATCAGCTAGTTTCTGAACGCTTACATATTGCATAAAACGTCAAGAAAATGAGCTACGTTACAAACACAAAACTTGTGGTCCATAGATGAGTATTAGCTTCTTGCAATTTTTCAAGATAGTGATGGTTTTAATCTTCTCTTCAGCTGTCTTACAACTTGTTAGTCACATTAATAAGTTTGTAGAGTTCCACAAACCTTTTCAAAGAATAGAGACGACGAATCAAATAATAATTTCTTGTGTATTTTTTAATAAGAACCTTGATCTTGATAGCATGAATAAAATTTTCATTTAACCAACATGAGTTTTACAGATTATACTATACTTTGGTCAAAGTCACTTTTAGAACTTCAAAAAATCAAGAACTTTCACATATTTTTAGAAGAAATATAAAACCTTCACATAATTTTAGTAATCCTTTCACATATTTTTCTGTCTTGATTTGTATGAGAAGGATTAAAACAATAAACAAATAACATAAAATGATATATTATATTTTCATATACAAAAAACTTATGAGAGGATTCGACTAATAATTTTCATTTTGCATAAAAATATAACTCATAAATTTTTTTTGTTACTACAGTTTTACAAATTATTAAAGTTTTATTCTTATTCTCTTTTTTCTGATGCAAATCTTGCAGTTATTTAATTTTCTCATTCTATCTTTTTTTGAAGAAACTCCCAAAATTATCAAGAATGGAATATTGATAGAATTATTCTGATACCATTTGATAAAAATCAGCTAGTTTTTGAACTCTTACATATTGCATAAAACGTCAAGAAAATGAGCTACGTTACAAACACAAAACTTGTGGTTCATAGGTGAGTATTGTACTAGCTTTTTACAATTTTTCAAGAGAGTAATGATTTTATTCGTCTCTTTAGCTGTTTTCCAACTTATTAGTCATATTAATAAGTTTGTAGTGTTCCGCAAACCTTTTCAAAGGATAGAGATGGCGAATCAAATTATAATTTTTTTTAAAATATTTTTTTAATAAGAAGTCAATCTTGATAACATAAAGAAAAGTTTCATTTAACCAACATGAGTTTCACAGTTTAAAGTATTCCTTGGTGAAATCACTTTTAGGGCTTAGATTATCATTTTGTGTGAGAAGGATTCAAACAACGAACAAATAATAAAAAAATGATCCATTGTAGAAGGATTATAATTTTTTTATACACAAAAAATTATGAGTAGATTTGAGTAATATTTTTCGTTTTTCGTAAAAATATAACTCAAATTAGTCAAAAAAAGAAACTTTTTACTACAATTTAAAATATTACTAAAGTTTTTGATCTTATTCTCTTTTTTCTTATACAAATCCAGTAATGATATGATTTTCTCATTCTATCATTTTGTCAAGAAGCTCCCAAAATTATCAAGAATGGAGTACTGTGTCACGACCCAAATTCGAGGGTCATGATTGTCACACCCCAACTTTTGATAGGGCATGATGGACACCCGACTCTTACTTAGAGCCGAGCGAACCCGCTGATTCTCGTGATACTCATAATCTTACTGGACTCTAAAATCATAAAATGAGTGCATAATGTAAGCTTTTAAAAAAAACATGTTTTTCGTCTTTTTCAAATCAAGTAAAATCGTAATCATATAAAATTTGTAACATAATGCATAATGATACATCGTGCTTGCAGCCGCTTACAAGACCGACATGTTATATACGTGACTCGTCCGCAAAGTCTCTAACATAAATCAAGATACCATAACATAGATACTCTGACTCGGCAACACTCCGGAAGGAAATGGAGCTCGTCAATCCAGCTGGAACATCTTCTACTAATATCCTCTACTCATCTGTATACACTTGCGTGGCATGAAACGCAGCATCCACAAGAAGGGACGTCAGTACGAATAATGTACTGAGTATGTAAGGCATGGACAACAACATAATATAGATATGGAAGGTAACATGGAATAAGGGAGATAACCTGTACATCTGGATGCCTCATAAGGCAGATGTCATGCATGCTTAGCCTTTAAAAAAAATATTTCTATACATATACATAGTACCATGCCCGACCATTAAGGCTCGGTGTCATATATATAGTATCATGCCCGACCATTAAGGCTCGGTGTTATCATTATTAGCCCGCGTCCGGGACAATATCATAACATGCCCACTGCAGTGGTGTGCACATCTACGTGCCATGCCCGGCCGACTATAGCGCGGCGCGGTGTGAGAAAATACATACATATATATAAAGCATGCATGAGAGCCCAATCAAAAGCCACAACTATATCGGAGTGACGTAAGGTCGGTAACCTCCGATTATATTATGGAATAATCATCATCGCTCTATCTCACCTTGAAGGGACAATTATTATAAGGCGAGATCAACAACAATGAATAAAAATCAAGAAATTCACGAAAATAACTCAACATTCTCATATTCACATTGAAATCATAAGCTTGAGACTTTTAAACATGTAATCATCATCATCGTCGTAATCCTCATAGAAACATTGTCATCTTTAGCATCGTTCATTAACATTGTAAAATCATGTCCGTTGTTGTTGTCATAAAAGCTTGTAGAATCATAAATCTTTGACTCGAAAAATAGGGACATTTTGGAAAACATTATGGATTATCAAGAAAGAAGTCATGCCTTTGAATCATGAACTTAACTTTTGGAAGTAAGGAGGTTATGAAACACCTGTAGGGAATTATAACATAGGAGTTTCTAGAAGTAGGATCATCGTCATCATAAAACATGTTTGTCTTTAGCATCATAAGAACTCTATGAATCATAAATATCTAGCTTTTGAGAATAAGAATATTCTTGGAAAACAATTATGGATTCACATAAAGGGATCACGGGACATTTGGAAAACACCTATTGGATTCATAAGAAAGGAATCATGCCTTTAGAAGAAAGGGACTAGCCTTAACATACCTGTTCAACCTCCAGTTATCCACACTTATTCATCCGAATTCGTGAGTCTACATTTAAGAGGATTCACACTATCATTAGACTTATCATAGTATACTTATACTAAACTTTCAAGTCAAACTACTCTATACTCTGCCGAAAATCGGGCAGCATCTCCCATATTTATATGCCTAGCCCGAATTCTCAATACCAACAATCAACAACCAATAACAACAATAGAAACAACAACAACCTCATTACTACCAAAATATTCCATCAAATACACCATATGATATTTTCTCCAACTCCTCCACAAACGAATTCGCTACATAATTATTTCATAAATTTATCTCCGTAAATAAGCCTTAAATGATACCAAAAGAGAAAGATTCATACCTTACTTCCGCTAATACCGCGATATCTCCAATACTTGCCTTACTCCCAAGCCACAAATTCACCGCAACACAATATTATAATCGTAACTATACGCAGTAACTCGAATCCGGAGATTTTTACTTAACTCGCGTTGAAATTTAATGGAGGGAAGGTTGGAGAATTCTCTAGAATTTTTTTGGCTGATTCTTGGCTGAAAATGAGGGGTTAAACCCCTTATATAGTTGCTCCGAAGTCACCGTAGCAAGATCGTTCACCGACTTCAGTATGCCATCGTTCATTCATTCGGGAAATTAAAATTATTTCGAGACCTAAAACTTTTATGCATCGATCTCTTTATTTACATACTTGGATATGTCCAAAACTCCATACAGTCTGTATAACTTATTCAACATCCCAAACTTAGCAAAACTTATTTTATTTTTTTCCGATTCGTTTAACCTCCGACCTTCGCGGCACTTACTTATCACTTGTTGAACATAATATAAACGCTTATAACTTCAAACATAATCCTGTCCTTTGAGCTTATGTGACTAACCTATGATGCAACTCAACGCACGAGAATACGGGATGTAACATCCTTCCCCCCTTTTTGAACATTCGTCCTCGAATGTTAAAATAAGACGAAACTCATGTCATAATCACTATCAACTCTTCCATTCTTATTCAAAACCTTCTTTGTCTCGTGATATCATCACTTTGTTCTATATATCTCGTATGTTTACTATGTCCTTCTTATTATCTCTCTTGACTTATCTTGTCGTACTCTTACTCTCTTCCTTATCTGCTTCTTGGTTATCATATCTTACCATAGACAATTCTATAACCTTTATTACTTGTCGCTTTTCTTCCTCTTCTCTCGTAAAAACCGTAATGCCATGAGGACACAATTCTACCGCTAATACCTTTTTTTTTTTTTTTACCCATTCTTTTGAACTCGTAGCATCGTCATCCCTTGCGTTCCCTTCTATAGCAACTGGGTCGATCATTGCGGTATTTTATTTTCTAGTTGGTATAACACCAAAATTTCCTTTCACCCTACGCTTTACTCGATTTTCTCTTTTCTTTTCTTTTAATAAGGTCCTTATGCTAAGTACGGCTATCGGTAATTCGTATACTTACACCTAGGAATATCTTGAATCTCTCCTTCAATGATCTTCTTCCTTTAATGCTATCATAATCGATGCACCATTGCATCTATTTTCTACGACCTAATCATTCAATTGTCCAGCTCGCGTTGTTTTGTAGTCCTTTTACTGAGTGATCATACCATAGTAAGCATCGTAGTTATTCCAATATCTTGTCAATCTTTGTCCCCTTTACTGGAATGTTGTTCAATTTCTTTTCTTCCTCACGAATTATTTTCGGTCAATCTCAAAAGATACCCTTCAATCACTCTATTCCTTTATTTGACTAACCCTTAGATCTTATTAAACTCGCTTCTACAAAAATTTCTCACTTCAAACTACATCTGTTTTTCATATCTGAGTGCATTTAGAATCTTTGCACTCTATTCACTCGCTCCCTCCTTATGAGTCTTACCTTACGGTGCCTTCAAGACAAATCCACACTTCGATCCTCAATTCTTACTTTCAATCTCAAGCCTAATATGTTCCTTTCATCGATTCACTTAATGTCCATGCTGAAATGTATAACGATACCACTATACCATTTCCGTATAACTCTCACTTTTTGTTTTAGGGTATATACTTGTCACATCTTAGGATTCATCATTTTAATCTCTACATTTATATTTTCCTTACTCACTTCCCCCTTGGGGTTTCACTTGTACTATTCTCAAATCCATTACCTCACTTCCTTAAATTCACGTATCCCTTTCCTCAATTCCTTATTGTACCGCATCATATTCAAAGCCGTTTCCGTAATTTATAGCAGTAATTCATGTGTGAAGTCTTAACATACTCATCTTGTAATTACTTAAACCAGGATGGTCGGTCGACATAGCACCCCCGCAAGGATGTACTTTGCTTAGCTCAACCGTTAATTATGAGTCGATGCCTACGTCCACTCCAATTAATAGCTCTTTCCTATGGGGATACTCAAAATAATAGTATGTCTAACCGTCATACCATCCATGTAGTGTCACTTATCCTATTCTTCAATAGTCAGCATTCACTGGTAGCGTCATCTTCCCCTTTTCTTTCTATCTCAAGTTATTTCTCTCTTTCCTGTAATCGACTTATAGCAACCGTAAACGCATTTCCCTTAAACCGCCATCTGTCTTATCAAGGATCTAAGTCTCATGCGCAACTAATGCCCCTTGTACCTCATACTCTTTTATTCTTGTGTTGTACTCAGCATTGATTTCGAAACCAATCATAATCATATCTTTACTTGTCATTGGTGATAGCCTTACTTTATCGCTTTATCGTCATGTGGTGAACTCATAACTCATAGCCACATTTTTTTTTCTTTCCAGCTTATTCCTTTATGTACTTTACTTGTTCTGTCTTAGTATAGGGTATCCGTAGGAGACGCATCTTCCTTTTCTTTCTTAAGCTTGTGTACTTCGCATGTTTCCTTTTCTTTCTATACCCATACTTACTCCGTTTTATAATTAATCCTTTATTCCTCGCACAAGGAACCCTATTCTTAAATCAGTACCGCTTTGTCCTTCAAAATATATATTACTGCTATACAATCCATTCTTCGCTTCCAGCACTTATTCTACTCATTCCCTCTTATCCTTGTTATGCTGATCCCTTTCCTAACAATCGTTCTATTTAGTCATTCATTTTTCCGTAGTCTTGGTCTTTTACATCCAGCCAAAATATCATTTGTGATCTTAAATCTCGGCCACTACTTTGCTAGGTCACCTTTCTCTGATTTCTTTTTCAAGTTGACTTCCTCTTCCCTCATGCTTGCTATCATTCCTGTCATTACGAAACCTCTATGCTGAACTTTCCCTCAATTTATCTGTAGTATCATAGGCATATGTCCTTCGCTTATCATACTACTTTTGGCCTCACTCTTCGCGTAGTCCTTTCATATTGTATCGCCTTATTAACGCAACCCTACTACTCCCCTCAATCCAACTTGTATACAACTATCTCCATAGCTTCGACATCTATAATATGTCAAGATTGGGCCGTATCTATATGCGGTAATACTCTTTAACTTGGCTTAAATGTATAACTAATCTCATAATCCTTTCGATACTTTAATACCTTTGAATTTGTCATAATAACCTTCTTTTCGTATAACTCACCTTCCTCACAGATCATTCTTTAGACCATGTCAAATCCATAACTCTTCTAAAGCAACACATCCCACTTATTGTCTATTTACGATTTTCTTTTTCATTTCTTCCCGTTAGATGTACCTAACCAAATGACCCGATTTTGAAAAATTCGTAGTCTCCTTTATAATTCTTACTATCCAAAACATTAATGCCTCTAATATATATATACATATATATACGACATATCCCAGCCACCCAGGGCTCCCAATTTCGGGTAAAGAACAAAGATATCAAAACTTACCTCATATATCACACCTCGAGATGTACCTGATCCTTTAGCGATGCTCACTCGTTATACCTTCTTGTTTACCTTCCTTTTCATTCTTGACTTTACATCTCAATCATATAGGCAATATTCTTACCTTACCCGATATACATCCTTCGTGCCATTGCTTACCTTTCGCACCGATTCATTCAATTGTCCGATTGACAAACTTATGACTGAACTTATCATCAAGAGATACATTTAATCAATTCCTCTACTTGTACTTACACTGACTTACCTCTATGTAAACTGATCCATTATCAAATATATACATATATATACTGATAACGTAACCTCAACAAAGTGACTTACCTCTGTGACTTCCCATATCATCACTCAATTTCTTTCCGTCGAAACTGTGCTTCTTCTGAAATCAAAGGTTAATATAAGGAATCTCATTTCCTATGACTTGGCTCTATCGCACGATCTTAGATGTGAAAGAAGAGTAACCACCCTAGATGCCCCGTAGCCTCATGTTTATAAATGTGGCGCGCTTCACACCATAAACGGGACTCTCCGGACACGACTTTCGCGTACAACCCCTAGGACGAACTACTCTGATACCAATTTGTCACACCCCAACTTTTGATAGGGCATGATCGGCACCCGACCCTTACTGAGGGCCGAGCGAACCCGCTGATTCTCGTGATACTCATAATCTTACTAGACTCTTAAACCATGAAATGAGTGCATAATGTAAGCTTTTAAAAAAACATGCTTTTCGTCTTTCTCAAATCAAGTAAAATCTGTAATCATATGAAATTTGTAACATAATGCATAATGATACATCGGCTTACAGAGCCGCTTACAAAGACCGACATGTTATATACGTGACTTTGTCCGCAAAGTCTCTAACATAAATCAAGATACCATAACATAGATACTCGACTCGTAAGAACACTTTCAGGAAGGAAATGGAGCTCGCCAATCCAGTTGGAACATCTTCTACTAATATCCTCTACTCATCTGTATACACCTGCATGGCATGAAACGCAGCGCCCACAAGAAGGGACGTCAGTACGAATAATGTACTGAGTATGTAAGGCACGGACAACAACATAATATAGATATGGAAGGTAATATGGAATAAGAGAGATAACACAGCCGTACATCCGGATGCCTCATAAGGCGGATGTCATGCATGCTTAGCCTTTAAAAAAAAATATGTCTATACATATACATAGTACCATGCCGCCATTAAGGCTCGGTGTCATATATATAGTATCATGCCCGGCCATTAAGGCTCGGTGTTATCATCATTAGCGTCCGCGTCCGGCCTTTCGCGTCGGGGGCAATATCATAACATGCCCACCGCAGGTGGTGTGCACATCTACGTGCCATGCCCGCCGACTATAGCGCGGCGCGGTGTGATATAAATATACATACATATATATAAAGCATGCATGAGAGCCCAATCAAAAGCCACAACTATATTGGAGTGACGTAAGGTCGGTAACCTCCGATTATATTATGGAATAATCATCATCGCTCTATCTCACCTTGAAGGGACAATTATTATAAGGCGAGATCAACAACAATGAATAAAAATCAAGAAATTCATGAAATTAACTCAACATTCTCATATTCACATTAAATCATAAGCTTTGAGACTTGTAAACATGTAATCATCATCATCATCATCATCCTAGAAAACATTCTCATCTTTAGCATCGTTCTTAACATTGTAAAAATATGTCCGTTGTTGTTGTCATAAAAGCTTGTAGAATCATAAATCTTTAACTCGAAAAATAGGGACATTTTGGAAAACATTATGGATTATCAAGAAAGAAGTCATGCCTTTGAATCATGAACTAACTATGAGGTTATGACACACCCGAATTTATAACATAGGAGTTTCTGAGAGGATAATCATAAAACATGTTTGTCTTGGAACTCTAAATCATAAATATCTAGCTTTTTGAGAATAAGAATATTCTTGGAAAACAATTATGGATTCACATAAAGGGATCATGGGACATTTGGAAAACACCTATTGGATTCATAAGAAAGGAGTCATGCCTTTAGAAAAGGACTAGCCTTAACATACAGTTCAACCTCCGATTATCCACACTTATTCATCCGAATTCGTGAGTCTACATTTAAGAGGATTCACACTATCATTAGACTCATCATACATACTTATACTAAACTTTCAAGTCAAACTATTCTATACTCGCCGAAAATCGGAAAGATCTCCCTATTTATATGCCTAGCGAATTCTCAATACCAACAATCAATAACCAATAACAACAATAGAAACAACAACAACCTCATTACTACCAAAATATTCCATCAAATACACCATATGATATTTTCTCCAACTCCTCACAAACGAATTCGCTACATAATTATTCCATAAATTTAACTCCGTAAATAAGCCTTAAATGATACCAAAGAGAAAGATTCATACCTTACTTCCGCTAATACCGCGATATCTCCAATACTTGCTTACTCCCAAGCCACAAATTCACCCAACACAATATTATAATCGTAACTATACGCGGCGGAACCGAATCACGGATTTTTACTTAACTCGCGTTGAAATTTAATGGAGGAATCCTTGAGAATTCTCTCTCTTTTTGCTGAAATATTTTTGGGATGATTCTTGGCAGAAAAATGAGGGGTTAAACCCTTTATATAGTTGCTCCGGTCAACGTAAGAAGATCTTGTTCACGGACTTACGTAGGCATTCTTATCGTTCATCCGTGAAATTATTTTGAGACCTAAAACTTTTATACGTCGATCTCTTTATTTGCATACTTGGATATGTCCAAAACTCCATATAGTCTGTACAACTTATTCAACATCTCAAACTTAGCAAAACTTATTTTATTTTTTTTCTGATTCGTTTAACCTCCAACCTTCGCGGCACTTACTTATCGCTTGTTGAACATAACATAAACACTTATAACTTCAAACATAATCCTGTCCTTTGAGCTTATGTGACTAACCTATGATGCAACTCAACGCATGAGAATACGGGATGTAACAATGATGGCAGCTACACCCTCCCATCGGCAGGCGTACTACACTAGAGTAGAAATTCATTTAGAAATAAAAGTAAGAAAACCATTTACATCAATACAAGTAAGTACGGTATAATATTTAGTCAAATACAACCCCAAAATCTGGTCGAACTTGTAAAAGAGCTTTTAAATAGAATACAAGTCTTAGTCAATATAGAAATAGAAACTGTCTCAAACTGAAAGTACAGGATAACATAAAGATGAGAGTCCGGGACTGCAGGTCCAGCGGTCGCTCACCCTAAAATCTGGGAATAATGACATCGGAATCAGCCGCGTGGAATAGATCTGGAGCATGGGTCTATATTTGCACTAGAAAACAGTGCAACAAGTATAAAAGAGTACAAAATCACAAGTCCTCGGTAGGTATCGTAGGCGGACAACGAAGGAATAACGCATACAACAGATAAAGATTGAAACATAACATACAAGTAGAATCACACAGCCAACATCTATATACCTCTTATAACCTCAGTCATGTTCTACCCAAAAGACGGTAGCCAATAATTATGTGAGAATGCAATGAGTCAAATAAATGAATGCAAATGCACTGGCCAAATCTCATACCCAGTACACACACGCTTGTGTTCATTTCATCTAATCGTGATCTATGGGGGACTCGCGAGGTCCACATACCACTCAATGACATCCGACATGCACCCTCAGATTGGGTGAGAACCATATCATCTCGTGTTATATCATCTCTGCGCAACTCATACCATCATCTGGAATCATTTTCCTTCGGGCTTAAACATATCAATCTTACTTTTTTACCGGTCTCGACGGACCATCTCATATTTCATAAATGCCTCATCACAATGAATGTATAAATGTATGTATGCATGGATAAGTACAGAATGCACGGTAATAATTGTCAACAGAGGCATGAAGCAAGGAATGAATATGTACGTATCATGAATCACATAATATCACCTCAAGGTCAAGATTGATGCCATTTTCATACTATAAATGAGGTATGGTGTGATGAATGCAAAATAAGTTGATAATCTTTCATGAATCAGTCAAACATGTCTATCATAGCCCAAATAAGCAAGAACCATACTAACCTAAGTGGAATTATCACCACAACCAAGCTCGCACGCTAAGATGCATTCCACGACATAATATCTTAATCATGCAACAATTTTCCAAAATAGATATGCTGGTACCCACCTAAGTGTTCATCACAACCATTAAGGTGGAGCCCACTTCACATGCCCAATACCCCATCAACATTTATAGGCTATGTACGCCCTCCAATCGGAGTCTAAAAGAGAAACCGTAACATACCTCAAGGTCAAGCGGGTGCCACAAACACTATACCTGAGCATTCCCTTTTCGAAGTGCCTTCGAACGAGCAAAGTCTATCAAGATACGAATTTTACATTAAAACACGATTCTAAAGACACCCATATTACCATAGAAGAAATTTGGGTCGAAAAGTCAACTCAAAATCCCATCCCCAAACCCCGAGGGTCAAAACGATAATTTATCAAGAATCCGAGTTCAACAATATCAAGATAGTGTTCTACGAGGTCACATGAATCCAACAATACCCATATTGCTATAATTGGTTTCGAAAACCAAAAACGAATCCCAAATAGTCAAATCCGAGGGCAAAATTGTAATTTTAGTTTAGAAATAGTTTACCCATAGTCTAATTAGTCGAAGATAAAAAAAATCATGAAAATCTAACCATGGAGTTGTCTTCAATTTGACAAAAACCCCAATTTCAACCTAAGGCTAAAATCCCCAATTGTTCCACGCTAAATCATGATTCTAGCATAGAATTCCCTAATACCTGATGATATAAAAGTAAAAAGAGGATTAGAAACTTACTCACTTGTTGAATATTACAAAATCTCACAAAACTACCCAAAACCGAGGTCTCAAGCTCAAAATGTGTGAATGAATGACTTAAAATTGAATTGGGGAAATAAATACTAACTCCCCCCCCTTCTTTCGCGAACGGTCGAACCCCCCAGCACTCACGAGCATGCTCGATGGTTGCGAAATCCTCGCATCTTATCTCGGTTAGTCACGTCGGATGGATCAACCCCCCCCCCCCTTCCGCCTCCCCGTAGGATTACACGAACGGAGGGAGGGCTTAGCTCGTGTTCGCAATTCCACACCAAGGTCCACCTCTCGTGAAAGCGAGCCAAATCTCGCGAACGCGAGAGAAACCGTAATCGAAAATGCATCTTAAGTCCAAACTTTTGATCAATTGTTTTTGACTCATTTGAAATCTTACGAACACAAACCAAATATGCATTTCAGTCATAAAACACGCTACGAACTCGCTCGCACACTCGAAATTCTCAAAAGAGGTCATCTTGACCCGGGGTTGGCTATGGTAAACTCCAAAATATCAAAATCCTAACTTTCTAATCAAAGACCCAAAATCCCTAACCCTCGGGACCCGAACCAACTATCCTACCAAGTTAAAAATCACGTGTTGGACCTAACCGAATTATCAGAATTTGATTCCGGACGCAGTTACCTAAAAGTCAACTATTTTGCTAAAGTTTTACCCAACATTAAACTTAAGAATTCAAAACCTAGGGTTTCCACTTCGATATTAATCTGATTGCCTCAATGACCACGCTACCCATCTCCGCAAGTCAAATACATCAAAATAAGGCTAAGGGAAGGGTATTTTAGGGAAAATAGATAAAATTACCAAAACGATCAGACGGGTCGTTACATATTGTTAGAAGCACTCTGATACCACTTAGAGCCTTTTGGCCAAGCTACTAAAAATTGCTTATTTTGAGAAGTGTTTTTCTAGAAGTGCTTTTAAAAAAGTACTTTTGGTGAGAAACAATTCGCATTCGGGTAATTTATTTGAAAAGTATTTTTGACTGCTTTTAATAAGCAGATTGTGGAGGATAATAATTAAGAAGTCTCTTTTTCCTCTCTCAAGGCGCACGTTAGGGTGAACACGACTAAAATGCGCCAACGCCGGAGATGGGGCGAGGGAAGACCCCGGAAAGACTAGACCAAGAAAATATAGGAGAGCTTAACCACTGTCACTGTAGGAGTTCAATGGAGAACAAACCTAGTTTCTAAGAGTAATAATCGACCATTGACGAGACAGAGCACAGTCTTATCAGATCTTAACAGTAGCGAACTATTGGAAGGATACTATGGGTAGCAAAGCTGCCAGCACGCCTGTAGAGACAAAGGAAGGGACGCCGACAACACAAGTGGATAAAGGTAAAGCAACGACTGATCTATTTACCCTGCGAGTTTGCCGTGATTGCCAGGAATAGTACCGGCAGATACATCACTCGTAGCGGGGAAAGGGTATGTTCGAGGTCAATTATTCGACCCATCTACAAGTAAGACTAATAAAGTCCAAGCACAAACAAAGAAACAACCAGATGTAAAACAAGAGTGGGCCAAACTGTTCAGTGGTGCAAAATTATGAGCTAAAGGTATGAATCTCACGTTTATTGAACCTGTTATCATCGATGGTGAGAGAATTGCACAAATACAAGAACATGAGATTGAACAAGAGACAGCAAAGTGGAAACAAGCACTAATTCTCTCCGTGGTTGGGGATTTACCATCCATTGGGGCCATTACTAGATTTATAGGGTCAAATTGGAAATTCTCGTACAAACCAAAAATATACTACCACAATGAGGGATACTATGTTGTCTTGTTTAACAATATTGAGGACAAGGAAGAGGTATTGTACTCAGGACCACACATAATCAATAGTAAACCAATTATCTTAAGGGCTTCGAATCCTGATTTTAACTTTGGAGAGGAGGTGTTGAGGGCTATTCCCCTTTGGATCAGACTTCCAAATTTACTAATGAACTGCTGGGGTAATCAGACACTAAGTAGAATTAGAAGTTTCCTTGGGTGTCCCATTTATGTAGATGCATGTACTACTACTATAGAAAGGGTATCCTATGCTAAGATATTGGTGAGATAGATGTGACAAGGGCTTTTCCATATACAATTAAGTTGCAAGATCCAGAGGGCCAGTTCTTTGTGGAGTACCTAGAGCAAGTGTTAATCCTACTCTAATTCCTAGATGTATTTGTTAAATGGAATATGACATGCCTAACTTCAGTCACTTATTCTATTAATCTAAATGGTGCACCTACCTCAACTTTTGATGCAAAAAGAGGATTAAGACAAGGAGATCCCATGTCTCCTATCTCTTTGTTCTTGCCATGGAGTATTTGAACAGGTTCCTCAAGCAACTCCACATTGACAGAAACTTTAAATTTTATCCCAGGTTTGCAAAACTGAAAGTGATACAACTGAGCTTTGCTGATGACCTGCTTTTGTTTAGCAGGGGAGATTTCCATCTGTACAAGACTTATTCTCCTGCTTTAACCAGTTTCCCCAAGCACCTGGGCTAAAAGAAAACCTGCAGAAGTGTTCTATCTACTTTGGAGGAGTGAAACAAAGTGTCCAAGACCATATCGTAGACATACTTAATAGGTGAGTTGCCTATCAGATACTTAGGGGTACCTTCAAGTACTAAAAGACTGTCCATTTCTCAAATTCAACCACTACTTGATAATATGTTGGGCAAAGTAACCTCTTGGACATCAAAGTTTTTGTCCTATGCTTGTAGGCTTCAACTTCTTAAAGCTGTCTTGTTCTCTGTGCAAACATAATGGTCACCATTATTCTTAGTGCCTAAGAAGATAATGAAAATTATTGAGAGAATTTGTAGGACATACTTATGGACTAGGGACATTAATATTTCAAAAAAAGCCTTGATTGCCTGGGACAAATTCTATATGCCAAAAAGTGTTGGTGGTATGAATGTGATTAATATTCAGATATGGAACAAGGCTGCACTGTGTAAAATGTTATGGAATCCGTTTAGAAAAAAAGATGTGTTATGGATCCAATGGGTGCATATTTATTATGGGAAAACTAGTTCAGTATGGGGCCTATGCCCTAAACAAGCCTATTGGATAATCCAAAAAATCCTCAAAGCCAAAACTTACATTGAGGAAGCTAGGATAACTGAAGTTGAGTTGTTAGCCTTGCCTAAATTCTCAATCAAGAGGATGTATAACAAGATGATGCGAGATTATGAAAAATTCAGGGGGAGAAGACTTATATGCAACACCCCAGGAGCTCCCAAATGGCTGTTTATTCTTCAACGGGTAGCTCATGGAAGAATCTATACTAGAGGCAGAATAAATAGGGAATGCAGGTGGATCCAGTATGCCCATTGTGCGAAAAAGATCAGGAGAACATTGATCATCTATTTTTCCAGTGTGACATTTCCTGTTACATATGGGCACAGGTACCGAAATGGCAAGGGATTAACAGATTAACTCTGAAGAGGACAGAAGAACTCCGATGGTGCGTGCCAAGATATAATAGCAAGAACAGTAGTGCAACAATTTTCAGAATCTCACTAGCTGCAGCAGTGTATCATCTATGGCTAGAAAGGAAGCAGGTGGCTTTCCATGGAAGAAGAAAAATCAAATGATAGCCTTGTGAAATTGCTCATCCAAGAGTGTTATGTCAGAGCTAGCATGAAGGCAAAACTATCTAGTAGACTTACCGCTCTAGATTGGGTCACCACCCAAGTAGCCGTGAGTGACACCCACACTAATTCTCCTAGTGGGCGAATGAATCCCTTTAACCAATCAACATCTAATTAATCAATTTTAACAC
This sequence comes from Lycium ferocissimum, assembly GCF_029784015.1. Classification (NCBI taxonomy): domain Eukaryota; kingdom Viridiplantae; phylum Streptophyta; class Magnoliopsida; order Solanales; family Solanaceae; genus Lycium; species Lycium ferocissimum. Next base: position 9,353,966 of record NC_081345.1, on the reverse strand, counting down.
ATTCAAGGATATAATGATAGTAAAAATCTCTGAACTATCTAGTCATATCATAAATAAATAAGGTGCGGAATTCCTAACTATTACAACCCCAAAATTTGAAAGTCATCGTACAAGAACTCTAAAATATAACTATCTAAAGAATGAACAACTGCCTGAAATAAACATAAATTTCTGACAGGAAATAAACATCCAAAATGAGAAAGATCTTCAGGTGGCCTAACATGGATAGGAGCTCACCCTCAAATCTATTGGAAACTGGCCTCACGCTGAATATGAGGTATGACAGACTTCTCTGGATCATAATCTGCACTCAAAAGAATGCAACAAGGTAGTATCAGTACAAACACTATGTCTTAAGTGATACCATAGGTCGACTAAGATTAGTGTCATACATAAAATCACAAAATCAATAGCAACAAAATCAATAACTCATTCATTTATTCAAGGATTCGCAACTTATTAGGGTAATCCTTTCATTCACCATTAGAGAATCCTTAACTAATCGTGGAACCTAACGATATGATGGAATGAACGAAGTGAAGGGTTGAGACTTGCATTTCAAAAGTATTTAGCCCTAGCCTTAGAATTTCGCCACAGGAGTTTTTGGAAATTGTTTTGGAGTTATGTGGGGAATGAGTTCGGAATAAAGAATATAAAACGCTGATTCTGCCTCCCATCGATCACTGCAGCGGTCAATGTCTCGCTGCAGCGGTCTCGCTATAGTGGAAAACCTCCAGTCTCGCTGCAGCGGTCTCGCTATAGTGGAAAACCTCCCGCTAAGGCGGACCTCATTTAATCCCTGGCTCCCCACAGTGGCGAGCCTAGCCCCGCTATGATGGACCCGCTACAACAGTCCCACACCCGCTGCAGTGGTCCATTTTGACCAATAGCTCGGGTTTTTCCACCAGGTTTTCACCCAAAATTCCTAACACCAATCCGAGGCCCTATAGACGCAAACAAAACATGCACATATACATAAAAACACACTGTGGACCCACCCGCAGCCTCAAAATTCCCAACAGAGGTCTAGTTTCCTAAGTCACCCCCCCCCCTCACATAACGACCTATCAGGTCGTTACAGATTAGTATCCTGGTTGAAATGAATAGGGTCCTATGTGTGTCCTTTGTCTGATAGATACGAGGTAGAACTAACTGAGGGTTGTTTGGCTAGGAACTAGCAAGTTTTTTCACCTTTTTAATGTGTAATTCCTTACTTGGTAATAAATAAAATGTTTATTTACCCAAAAAAAAAAAAGCAGATTGTGTTTTGCTAATCTTCTTTAAAAATATTTTTGAGTGTCAAATTAAGAAGAAAAGACAAGTATCAATGAACGTTTACTATTAAAAATTATTTTATAGAGAGAATTTTTATATATATATATCACGGAAGACTTTAATTAAGTTATTACTTTTATTTAATTAAACTTTAAAAGTACATATCAAATTTTCAATTAATATAATACATAGATAAACCAAAGAAAATATTTAATATTGATATAATATCAACATGATGATTTAAATATGCTAAAAAAAATCAACCAACAATTAAATTAGAATTCATTCCACAAATTAAAATTCAACACAAAAATAAGTAGAATCCTTCATAATCATTATATGTTACATACGAAAGGTAAAACGTGAAAGATAACTTTATACAACGTAAAATAAAATAAGAATTTTTAATTAGAGATTAATGAGGGATATACTTGGTAAATATGTATTTATGGTAGGGATATTTTTGTCTTAAAAATAATTTTCTGCTTCTGTTTTTTCAAGAAGTGAAAATTTTCAGCTTTTCCCCAATCACAGTAAAACTGCTTATGTTTCTACTTAAAAGCAGTTTTACTAATTGATCAAACACCTCAAATATCCAAAAATAATAATATTTTTCTCCATAAAAAAAAGAAGCGCATTTTGGCCTCAAAACCGCTTGGCCAAACATGCTCTTAGTAAGACAAACGTTTAGCATTGTGATACCACATGATAAAAATCAGCTTGTTTCAAGAAAACTAAAAATATGTGAAAGTTCTTAATTTTTGTATTTACAAATTCTTGTATTTCTAGTTTTCTTGAAACTAACCCGATTACTATCAAGTGCTATTAGAGTGTAAGCCGTTGTCTTATTGAGTGGTATCAGAGTGCTAACCTTTATCTTGTCCAAGTACTTACCTGTAACTACTTTGTGGTTGTAAACAATTAGCCCCAAGTGTTAAGTCAAAGACTCTAGTCTTAAGTCTTAGTTGCTATAAATTGGATTACTAAAAATTAGATTGCATATCACTATTTATAGTATCATGATTGAGTAATAGAAAAGGCTAAATAATATGTTACTACTATTGCTGATTATCATGGTCTTTAAATAATAGTTTTTTCTCATAAAGGACTAGACTTTCATTACGTGAATAAGAAACGAAACTATTGCTTGACTAAGTCAAGTTAGAAAAGAAAAATCAACAATAAATTCAGGATGTGTCAAGTTGAATAAATGTAATAAATTTTTAATGCGAGTTTTTCATGGAATCTATACAATCATAAGATGTCAAGATGTGTAAAGTTGCTTAAGTGAATGACATTGTCTTGAATTCTGAAGTTCCTGAATCAATTATGAGAACAGTTAGTCAGAAATGTTGCCACGTTAACAAAAAGACTGACTTAAAGATTGCACAATACGTAACACACACTTTAGAAATTTTTCACAAGTGGTGATTCCCTTAGTCTGCCTCTTCTGTTGTCATCCTGCTCTTCTATTGTCATCCAACTTATTAGACATATTATTTTATTGTTCCACAATTCTATACATGTAGGTAAAAAAATCAATTCAATTATAGTCAGTACACTATACTGATGAGAGCATGAAGTTCAAAGTATAGAATTTGCCACATTAGGAAGACTGAAGAGCATCTAACAAGATTTTCAAATAAAAGATAATTTAATGATTATTTAGAGATAAAATGCAGATTCCATACCGATAATACATGATCTCTTGATAGGACACAACAACATACTAATGTAACAATACTAGGTCTTTCAATTTTATTTTTTTTTTTTTTTTTTTTTTTTTTTTTACTATGGTCAGTTGTCAAGTAATTAGTAGTACAAATATATAGCATCAACAAAATATGTTGAATGTCGGTCAACAAACTGAAAAACATCTAATGGCCTCCAAATCAAGTTAAAAAAAACAACGAAAAGTCAAATAAAGAACACAAAGTAAATTATTTGAGATTGTAATGTACCGGATAATCTTATTCATTGATATCATCACTAGTAAGACAATAAAATCAAAGGCTTTTTTCTAAACAAATAAGAAGTCTTGACTCAGGCAAGTATCAACCAGATGTTGAAGATTTCCATGCCTCCTTTACATTAAGCTTGCGCTGAATATGAAATACGAATTTGTACGTACTTGCTTACAAAATTAGTCAACCACTATACCTCATAAGATTAATTGAAACATTTAGTGATGCACGCTCATGGAAAAGAAATATATCCAAAACTGCAATTAGCTAGCAACTTATATAAATTTATCTTGCGCCAATTACATGTTATTACAAACTTTTAAATACACATAATATTATGAAGATCCACTAATCCAATAAATCAACAATAGTAGTAACTAACTATTCTTTAATATAATCCTCCCACAAGGTATGAACAATCTCATCATGTTAAGCATGATTTTTTTATTTTTTTTGCAAAACGTAAAATTATGGGTCTCTTTTTTCAAAATATAAACTTATGGATCAAGTTTTGCATTTTAAAAAAAAATGAAATCACAACTTTTACTCAAATTTAAAAAACAAACGATAAATTCAAATCAAAACTTTAAATTTGAGCCCCTAATCTTGTGGCCAAACGCCTACTTAGAATATCTCATTACTACTATGTACAAGAAGCTGAAAGGTAAACACCTATAGCATTTTATGCGTATTCGGAAAAAATGGTAAATTGAGGTTTCCAAAGGGATTCTACTTAGTGTGCATGTGATGTTTTGGAAAAATGTAGACGTGGAAATATTGGAAAAGTCTAAGGGCAAAATTGGAATGTCGGAAAATGGTTTCATGAATCACCAAAAATGTGGGCTAAGTAATTGTCGGCTCGTTTAATCAAAAAAAGAAAAAAGAACAAGTATTCGGAAAAAGTTGGCCCAAGGAGAGAGGTTCCAACCGGCCATATAGTGAAAGAAAAGAAAAAAAAAATGGGCCAAGCCCATGTAATTAAAGTTGGTAATAAAAAAAGAAAGGAAGGGGCCAAATGATCATTCAAGAAACTTCAAGAATAAGAAAGGGAGAAAGAAGAAAGGAAGGAGAAATAACCACCATGGCCATTCGGCCATGGTTCCCAATTTTTGACCCCTCAAATTTTGTTTCCAAAAATTATTTTCTTGTTGTATTCCTACCAATTCAAGGTCCCTTACAACGTGGCGCAATTATTTCGGAAGATAATCCGTTGGTTTTGTCGTTTGGAGGAATTGAGGAAGTGAAGAAGTTTGAAGAAAAAGGTAAGGATTCATCCTTTTTATTTATGTTTCGAAGGTTTGTTTGTGTTGTGGAGTATGTAGATGAGTAGAAATCATGAAAATATGGAAGCTTGCATGGTAGAAGTAAAAGCATGCATATGGCCGAATGGTTGTAATGTAATGATGTTGAATTTTGTGTTGTATTTTAGTTGTGGTTAGTGTGGAATTTGTATCGGAAATGAAAGTAGAACGAAAAGGGATGAAGTTGAAATATGCCATGTTGGCCGTGGCTTATATGTATGTGAAGTGGTAACGAATTTATTTTGTTTAATGTGGTAGTTGTGTCGTCATGATCGTTACAATGTAAATGAAGTATATATGGTGTAAGTTCGCATGAAAAGGGAATGTAGGAATTTATGTCGTATTTGTATGATCCTATGACATTATGGAAAGTGAGATATTAAAGTATGAATCATGATGATTATTGATGAACTTGGAAGATGGAAATATGTTATAAATATGTATGTTGAAGATTTGAGGATTTGGATAAATTATGGCCTTGGTGGAGAGTTGTGCATTTTGTATAATTTGTGTATATATTGTAAAAATGGTATTAAACGCTTTCGGATGGCATTGTAATGACTTTAGTTAGTAATGAATGTGAATATGATGGCATTGATTTGGACGTGTGAAGTCGAAATGGAAACTATTGTATTATGTCGAAAGATTGGCTAGTTATGTTATATTGTGTTGTGTTGTGGTTATTGATGTCGTTGGTGTTGTTGTTGGGTTGTTGTTGACTATTTTGAGCCGAGTTGAATCTCGGGGATGTCATGTTTATAGGGGAAGTGCTGCCGAAATTTCGATAGCCAAATAGAAGCCAAAGATTGAAATGTTAGTTTGCATGAATAGTAACTGGTCAATGTGACCATTTGCAGATTTTTGGCGAAATGGGATCGGAGTTTCGACGAGCGTAACAAGCGCAAAAGGTATGTAAAGCTACACCTATTCTTTGTTTGGCACGTCCTAGACCTACTAGGCGGAAACGGACCTTCGGGGTTAATTTCGCTCCTAGGAATTTGAGTTTGATTTTTAGTACTATTCATTCGGACAATTGAAGCATAATGCTTTCTTTTGGATTTAAGAATGCTTCAACCTTTGTATCTTTTGCAAATGAATCCGAACCGCTTTGGGACTTTCTTAAATAACTTTATGGAGCCCAATGATTGAAATTTATGTCCGCCACCTCAACGAACCGAGGTGGGCCCCTATTTCGATTTTACTCTTTTGTATTTACGATTTGTTTTCAAGCGGCCTTTAAGGAATGCTTTAGCTACTAAACAAAAATCATTTTAAATATTTCATTAAGTCCTATGAAACGTTTTGATATGTACTTTGACTCCGAACGTTCGTTCCGTCATAATCCTCCGTGATGTCCGAAAGGTACGCACTATGACTCCGTCCGATTTCATTAATCGAATTGTCGTTTGATCCGCCTCATTGAGTCTACGGAAATATATATGATATTTTTATTGCATTAGTTTCTCACTACTCCACTCGTGGATGCCCCAATGTTTCCCACACCGAGCCGGGCCGGGATATGTTTTCAAGCGTATGTCTCTCGCATTGTTCGCCGCGCCCGGTGTGAGGGGCGGTATATACGTGCATGGGTTGTGGTGTATCTTTGTGCCATGTACGCTTATTCGATATCCGATTATGTGATCGATGTGGCCACTTGGTATGTTATGATTTGTTTCGGAGATATTCCCTACTCGAAGTATGATGTGTTTTGGCGCGGGACCGAGGGGGCGCCTGCGTTCGTTCACCGAGTCCCATAGCGGGGCCGGCTTTGCATATGTTTTTCGCATGCACTACTTATGATTTTTACGGTATGCATTTTGATTCCGTATGTATCTTATGCTTCCTCCGCACATTCTATTCGATTTTAATGTTATTTATTACATTTTCCGCTTTACATATTCGGTACATTTTTCGTGCGACCCCTTTCTTCGGGGGTCGCGTTTTCGTGCCGCGCGGTACGGTACATTTGATTTGATGATTCGCCCGCTTAGGTTGTTTGCTCACCGTTGAAGTGCTCCTTTGTCCGGGACCGTATTTTGGTATAAAAATTTTTCTCTACATTTGTACATATTTATTCGGGGCACGACGGGGCCCCGTCCCGTCATATGATTATGTTATGTTTTGTTCGTAGGTCCGTAGACATGTGGTGTGGGTTCGTATATGTTTCGTGAGATTTGCGTACGGTTAGAGTTTATCTATGTTTTGTGACGGCCTTATCGGCCTTCGCGCGGCATGCCCACTTGTCCTTGTTAAATTATTGTTTACGCTATTTGTAATATTTTGCTTGATTTAGGTTAAGGTACGTACGAGTGCCCAACTAGGGCACGTGTCGCGGCCTACGGAGTTGGGTCGTGACAAAAGTGGTATCGAGCGGTTAGGTCCTCGGAATGTCTACGGACCGTGTCTAGTAGAGTCCCGTTTATGGTGTGAAGCGCGCCACATTTATAAACGGGAGGCTACCGGCATCTAGGAATTGTTGACCTTCTTTCTGTCTTAGATCGTGCGATAGAGCCAAGTCATAAGAAATAAAAATTCCTTGCGCAAGCTTTACAAATGGCGGAAGATGGCAAGCGGTGACGGGAAAGGTCACGCAGGTAAGTCCGAATATATTCAATCCGTTACTTGAAACAGAAGATCCTGAATGGTTAGCGTGGAATACGAAGCTGTATATTCTGCACGGTATTATGGATATTTGCGGCATACAGACTTTGAGTAATAAGAATTTGCAAGGGGGACTACCGAAGTTTAAGGAGGGTAAAACGGTAATTGTACAAGAAAGGGCGTGTTGTGAATATACCTCGGGATTTGTAAGGCCTCGATTAGCCTCGCATTATGTAATAAAGGTCGTGTGTGGAAATGGACGTGATTACACCGACATTAAGGGACTAGAATCTGCCGAAGTTACGAGGTTAAGCGTGCTCAGGGGAGGAGCAATTTTGGGATGGGTGACCCCCCTGGGAAGTAATTGAAAATTTTACAAACTTGGAATTTAAGGGGATAAATGGAAATTTGGGGTAGCCTAAAGGAAGCGGAGGTACGTAGCGGACAACACTTACGAAGTCGCGCGGTCGGAGCATTTAATGAGGGAAAAAGAAGAAAGCGCAATATCGCTTGGGAATTAGGGTAAGTTTGAAGAGCGATTGGAAATGTTTATAAGTAGAATGATAATGAGTGTGTATATATGTATGTGTATGACTTTTCCCCTATGTTGGTATGTAGTCCTGATCTGGAAATGTTTATAAGATTGAGTGAAAAAAGGACTATGAAAGGCGAGTCCTAACGACAAAAGGTTGCCCTATTACGAAACGAAACATAAAGGGTGAAGAGAAAGAAAGTACAGTATAGCCTCGGGATTTGTATAGGCTTGAACAACGCTGGAATTATTTTGTGGGATAGTCGATAATTATCATATAGGTGTGTGAATGCGTATGATATTCTGCATGCAATTGTATCGGTAGGTAAGTAATTCCCGACCACCGGTGCTACGGTGTGGGAAGCGACGATCGGACAAAGACATCGAAGTTCGAGTAACAAGGAAAGATATGGTACGGTGTTGTAAGATAAGTTGCTACTCTTTTCACTATGGATTAAGGTTGGAAATTGAAGTATTGAAAGGAATTAAGGATAAGAAGTATGATTAAGTGAGACCTTTGGAGGAACCGATAAGCGAAGAAGGAGACTATTATGTAGGAATGGGAAAAGCAAGTTGGTAATTAAGCGAGAAGTAAACGCGACAAGGAAAATTTCCATAGGCTTCTAAAGTAGTAGAAAAAATAGCCTAACTCGATCGCGATTCCGTATGCCATAATTCCCGCGCTTCGACCTCGAAGAAACTCGTCGATTATACCCGGTACTTCGAATCTAATTATGTTTCTATCCGCTATACCTCTATACTTCGGCTACCGCAAATCCGTCCGATATATCTCTCGTACGATTGGCTCCGATCATGAATACTGTCCGACATACGTCTGCACGTCTGACCCCGACTACGAATCTGTCTGGTAAAGATGCCTGTACGCCTGACTCTGGTTATGGGTCTGTTCGATACGCTTCTGTACGTTTGGCTCCGAATTTGAGTCTGCCTGATTCTGTCTGTTGTACTGTCGTGCTTCTGATTCCGGATATGACTCTGTCCGACGCTCATTCGGTCCTCTGATCCTGACGAAGATTCAGTTCGCCGTATACCCGACTTAAGGCCCCGAACCGCCCTAGTAAAGAGATGTCGAGGACTGATGGAAAGAGTTGGAAAGATGAAGGCCCTTACAAGTGTTCTGATCAAGCTTAAGTATGTGCGCGGGAAGATAGACACCTCCCCGAAGTATTATGAGACCCCATAAGGTCAATTGAACATTCGAGGACGAATGTTCTTAAGGAGGGGAGGATGTTACACCTCGCATTTTATGCGTATTCGGAAAAATTGGAAATAAGTCGGAATGGTAGGAATTGAGGTTCCAAAGGGATTCTACTTAGTGTGCATGTGATGTTTTGGAAAATGTAGACGTGGAAATATTGGAAAAGTCTAAGGGCAAAATTGGAATGTCGGAAAATGGTTTCATGAATCACCAAAAATGTGGGCTAAGTAATTGGGCTCGAATAATCAAAAAAAAAAAAAGAAAGAACAAGTTGGCCCAAGGAGAGGCCCAACCGGCCATATAGTGAAAGAAAAGAAAAAAAATGGGCCAAGCCCATGTAATTAAAGTTGGTAATAAAAAAAGAAAGGAAGGGGCCAAATGATCATTCAAGAAACTTCAAGAATAAGAAAGGGAGAAAGAAGAAAGAAGGAGAAATAACCACCATGGCCATTCGGCCATGGTTCCCAATTTTTGACCCTCAAATTTTGTTTCCAAAAATTATTTTCTTGTTGTATTCCTACCAATTCAAGGTCCCTCTACAACGTGGCGCAATTATTTCGGAAGATAATCCGTTGGTTTTGTCGTTTGGAGGAATTGAGGAAGTGAAGAAGTTTGAAGAAAAAGGTAAGGATTCATCCTTTTTATTTATGTTTCGAAGGTTTGTTTGTGTTGTGGAGTATGTAGATGAGTAGAAATCATGAAAATATGGAAGCTTGCATGGTAGAAGTAAAAGCATGCATATGGCCGAATGGTTGTAATGTAATGATGTTGAATTTTGTGTTGTATTTTAGTTGTGGTTAGTGTGGAATTTGTATCGGAAATGAAAGTAGAACGAAAAGGGATGAAGTTGAAATATGCCATGTTGGCCGTGGCTTATATGTATGTGAAGTGGTAACGAATTTATTTTGTTTAATGTGGTAGTTGTGTCGTCATGATCGTTACAATGTAAATGAAGTATATATGGTGTAAGTTCGCATGAAAAGGGAATGTAGGAATTTATGTCGTATTTGTATGATCCTATGACATTATGGAAAGTGAGATATTAAAGTATGAATCATGATGATTATTGATGAACTTGGAAGATGGAAATATGTTATAAATATGTATGTTGAAGATTTGAGGATTTGGATAAATTATGGCCTTGGTGGAGAGTTGTGCATTTTGTATAATTTGTGTATATATTGTAAAAATGGTATTAAACGCTTCCGGATGGCATTGTAATGACTTTAGTTAGTAATGAATGTGAATATGATGGCATTGATTTGGACGTGTGAAGTCGAAATGGAAACTATTGTATTATGTCGAAAGATTGGCTAGTTATGTTATATTGTGTTGTGTTGTGGTTATTGATGTCGTTGGTGTTGTTGTTGGGTTGTTGTTGACTATTTTGAGCCGAGTTGAATCTCGGGGGTGTCATGTTTATAGGGGAAGTGCTGCCGAAATTTCGGTAGCCAAATAAAAGCTAAAGATTGAAATGTCAAGTCTCATGAATAGTAACTGGTCAATGTGACCATTTGCAGATTTTTGGCGAAATGAGATCGGAGTTTCGACGAGCTTAACAAGCGCGAAAGGTATGTAAAGCTACACCTATTCTTTGTTTGGCACGTCCTAGACCTACTAGGCGGAAACGGACCTTCGGGGTTAATTCTCGCTCCTAGGAATTTGAGTTTGATTTTTAGTACTATTCATTCAGTACAATTGAAGCATAATGCTTTCTTTTGGATTTAAGAATGCTTCAACCTTTGTATCTTTTGCAAATGAATCCGAACCGCTTTGGGACTTTCTTAAATAACTTTATGGAGCCCAATGATTGAAATTTATGTCCGCCACCTCAACGAACCGGGTGGGCCCCCTATTTACGATTTTACTCTTTTGTATTTACGATTTGTTTTCAAGCGGCCTTTAAGGAATGCTTTAGCTACTAAACAAAAATCATTTTAAATATTTCATTAAGTCCTATGAAACGTTTTGATATGTACTTTGACTCACGAACGTTCGTTCCGTCATAATCCTCCGTGATGTCCGAAAGGTACGCACTATGACTCCGTCCGATTTCATTAATCCGAATTGTCGTTTGATCCGCCTCATTGAGTCTCGGAAATATATATGATATTTTTATTGCATTAGTTTCTCACTACTCCACTCGTGGATGCCCCAATGTTTCCCCACACCGAGCCGGGCCGGGATATGTTTTCAAGCGTATGTCTACGCATTGTTCGCCGCGCCCCGGTGTGAGGGGCGGTATATACGTGCATGGGTTGTGGTGTATGTTTGTGCCATGTACGCTTATTCGATATCCGATTATGTGATACGATGTGGCCACTTGGTATGTTATGATTTGTTTCGGAGATATTCCCTACTCTGAAGTATGATGTGTTTTGGCGCGGGACCGAGGGGAGCGCCTCTGTTCTGTTCACCGAGTCCCATAGCGGGGCCGGCTTTGCATATGTTTTCTGCATGCACTACTTATGATTTTTCTGGTATGCATTTTGATTCCGTATGTATCTTATGCTTCCTCCGTACATTACGTTACGATTTTAATGTTATTTATTACGGTCACATATTAGGTCATTTTCGTGCGACATATTCTTCGGTACATTTTTCGTACGACCCCCTTTGATGATTCGCCGGGTTGTTTGCTCGCGTTTGCTCGTGTCCGGGACCGTATTTTAGTATAAAAATTTTTACGTACATTTGATATTTATTACGATGGATTCGGGGCCCGCCTAGGTTATGTTGCTACGGTACATTGTTGAAGTGCTCATGTGGTGTGGGTTTTCATATATGTTTAAAATGAGATTTGCGTACGGTTAGAGTTTATACGTACATTGTGACGGCCTTATCGGCCTTACGTGCGGCCCCGTTTAACGTATATGATTATGTTAAGGTACGTATGAGTGCCCAACTAGGGCACGTGTCGCGTTTAGACAGTGTGGGTCGTGACAAGTGGGGAGTAACATTTGTGATATGTTTCTTGTGAGAGAAATTTCTAATGCGTCACGGTTAGAGTTTATCTATTCATTACCACGTTGTCACGTGACGGTGAGTGGCACCCCCGCGCATCCTAATGGGCGAACCATCCGCTTTACGCGCCATTTTAAATAATTATAAATGCCCACTTGTCCTTGTAAATAAAGTAAAATCTAACTATTACATCCCCAAAGATCTGAAAGTCATTATACAAGGACTCTAAAATATAACTATTTAAAGAATAGATAACTGTTTATAAGCATAAACAACATTGTCTGGAATGAAAATAGACATCAACAAAGAGATCAACACAACATGAGAGATCGACACTACAGATATCTGCAAGGATTTACTTGAAATGCATTCAAATAAAAAGTGCCGCGAAATAAAAATCGGTATAAACACTACGTACCGGTAGATATCATAGGCCGACTAAGATTAGTATCATGCATACGTTCATAAAATCAATAAGATAGGCAGATAGGAACAACATCACATAATCAAATAGTGTCATCAACAGGAATCAACCCACACAAGAATAAGACAAATCCAACTATCAATCAATCACCGAGTTGATATAAGTTCAGTCATCATCCACCAACAGAAGTAGCATAGGTCTGATTACAATGCAATGAAATAATGAAAGTTTCTCAACCGTATACACACATGCTAAATAGTATTGTTTCCCCAACTAGTCATGACCTGCTGGGGACCCATGGTGTCCATGTATCACTCGCTTCGGAACTGACCTCAGATCACGAGCCCATAACTAGGCCACATCCTCACCCCCTGTCAAATGTGCCTTTATATATTTATATCTCTGTATCTTATCACAACATGAATCTCAACGTATTTGTAGTCCAACAGTCAATATGGAACATGATCAGTCAATAATATCAATATCAATAAATACAAGGCATCATGCCACAAGTCATAACAAGATTCAGATAAATTCACTCAACACAGCATGAATATGCAACCATCTCAATGAACAAGAAGTGTATATATTGACTCCTTCCTTTTTAAAACACAACAATTCCATCTCAAGTTTCGGCATTTGAAGAAATGGCAACAAGCCCATATAATCAGAATTCAAACCAACCAAATCATACTTTCTCCTATCAATTTCATTAAATATACAATCAACTAACCAAAGTCTAACTCAAGTAAACCGTAACCTACCTCAAAGCCGAACTGGAACAATGCAATTACTCCTGATAGCTTTCCTCTTTCGCAAAGCTTCAGAACGTTCAAAGTCTAGAAATCATAACGCTAAGTGAGTATTGGATTTATCAACTCACAAAATAGCAATTGAGAAAAGAGAGCCCAACCATTCCTACCCTTTTCAATTGGGTGGACTATCACTAAGTGTGAATTCATCGTAAAATCAACCCCAACCATCATACTATTCCAACTCATGGGTTTCCTCATCAGTTCATCCCCTTTCAAACAATGTTTACGCTAAATTTCTCATTTTTATTAGAACCCTAAGTCTTAATAAGCAATTTCTACCATAAGTAATCAATTCTCATCCTAGAAAGTGATACACTACACTACTAGATGAATAAACAATAACAAAATTAACAACCAATTCATTATCCAAGGGTTTACTATTTCTAGGGTTCCAATCTTTCATTCACCATTAGAGGACCTTAAGATAGTCATGCAACTTAAGGAAAAATTCGGAATGAACTACGTAGAGATTAGAATTTACCTTCAATGAGGAGTAAGGCCCTAGCCTTAGAAAATTGCCACTTACTGTTCTTGGGAACTGTTTTGGTGTTATGTGGGGAATAGGTTCGTAGTATGGAATATAAAACACGATTTCTGCCTCCCGTCGACCGCTGCCGTGATCGACGTTTCGCTACGGCGGTCACGCTATAGCGGGAATGGTCTCGTTATGGCGGACCTCATTTAATTTTCTCGTTTCTCGCGGCGGCGACCACCTCCTCGCTATGGTGGACTCCCTACAGTGGTACTACTACCGCTGCAGCGGTCTACCTTGACCAGCAACTCCGGTTTCCCTCCCAGTTTTTCACCCAAAATCCCAACACCAATCCGAGGCCCTAGAGACGCAAACCGAACATGCACATATACATAAAAACATGCTATAGACTCACACGTGGTCTTGGAATTCCCAACGGAGGTCTAATTTACTAAGTCACCCCTAACAGAAATGAAGACAAGTTTCAGATAATGCACAACACAACCAACACAAGTTTCAGTTTTTAGTTTTCTAACTTTTTGAGTTCCCATTAAACTCATTTCTATTCTCGAGAAGGTACTAGCAAGGGTAAAATGGTCAAAGCCCCCATAACGACCTAGGCGGTTGTTACATCAGATACCAATTAAATAACCGTTCGTCCCCGAATAGACAAGGAAAGAAAACAATGGAAGGGGTACCTGACTTAGTGAAATGCTGGGGATAATTATTGAGCTTATCGGATTCGATCTCTCAACTAGCTTCCTCAATGGGGCGGTTCTTCCACTGAACCTTCACCGACACAATCTTCTTAGATCTCAACTTACGAACCTCTCTATCTAGAATTGCGATAGGCTCTTCCTCATAAGACAAATTCTCATCCAACAAGACAGAATCCCAATGAATGATAAAAGAACCATCACCGTGATATGCCTTGGGCCTCTTTCACGAGTGTGTGTTTGGTCATATTTTGCTACTGCAAGTCTATGAATTTATTTGCTCTGGTTCTTAATTTGCATTGTGTTGTGAACCTGGACAGTTATGTGGTATTTTATCCTGGAATCTGCTTATGTTTGCTGTGGCTAAATTGGTGTAGGACAAGGTAATTTGAGGTTGGGTCTAGTCTTAGCCTTCCCTGGTGACAAGCCATGCTTGGGGTTCAGGAAACCCCTTGGAACTTGTGCGGCATTGGAAATATGGGGGCGACGACTCTCCCTTCCTCTTTGTTACCAAAGACACACGCCAATAGGCCTTGTGGTATACATGTATAAGCATTTGGGATAGCTGCCTTACTTCATTAATTTGTAGAATCTGTTAATACATTTGTACATACTTGATATACATTATCTTCTGCTTTCTTCTTGTAATTATAATCGTGATAAGTTCAGAAAATTATAAACTAACCGGCTCCCCTTTTTCTTTTCTCCCTCACCACATGACCACTCGGGTTGGGTCAGAAAATTCTTTCCTCAAAGATATTGAGTCCGCTAAGACGAATTAAATAGCTTGGCGCGCAGAAGGCCCAGCCATGGGTGAAAATGGCCGGCTAGGGGCTTGGTACTCCCCTAGTCTTCACATTTCCTTTATTTTGCTTTCTTGTCTTTCTTCCATTTTTGAGCTTTTATGTATTTATAAACTTGCAAAAACTCATGTCATAGTGGAATTCTTATCGTGTGAACTAGTAGTCTTAGAACAACGGTACTTATGCCGTTTAGATTGACTCTAGATCCCCAAAACCATTTCTTTCAAAAAACCCGGATTTAGCGTAACGATTTGATAACTTAAAAAGAGGATAGTTAAACTATTGGACATGGTTTTAAATTTAAAAACAAGAACGAAAAGAGTATTTCAAAAGCCATGAATATCACAATGTGCTAAGAAAAATGGACTGGTTTTCAAAAGCTGAAGCATGTTTTAGTGAAAAATAAACCAAGTTTTGTTTTCAAACTAAGGCCAAGAAATAAGTGTTTTTGATCAAACTAAGTGACAAAATTTGGTATGTGTTGGGGCCAAACCCCCACTGATTTTAGCAGAAAATAAATAAGGCCAGAACTGGCCAAAACAAAAAGGGTTTTTTGGGCCAAAGCCCATTAACAAATAAATGGAGATTATATGGACTTCCCAAAGCCTTTAAACACAAAACTCATTTGGGCCAAAAAATAGACAGGCCTCTTCGAAAATAATAATATTGGCTACAAAGACCAAACACGAGACCAATTTCGTAAATTGTCTTAAACAATGCATTTTCTAAAATAAATACATTCGTATATATGAGTTCTAGGATAAAGTGTTCCCAAACGTATTATATGGATCAAACCAAATAAAGTATGAGTTAAGCATGGACAAAATTAGACATTCAAAACATAATAAACCACATATTCTCAAATCACATGTATAAAGGTGACAACTTTATACTCATTTTTCAAAACGAGATACACCTCCACCCCCCCCCCCCCCAACCCCCAATACACAAAGGGGAAAATATTTTATCCGGATATTATAAATCCGAATCTATGTACCCTATATATAAAAGGAAACGTATTCAAATTCCCTTTTCCCCAAATTATCTAAGTTACATAGATTATTCCACCAATAATTCTGCAGGTATTACTACTTTTTATTCTAACTCTCTATTAAATTTCTTCTTTAGTTAGTATTTGAAATGTAAAAAACAAAACTAATTAAAATATTATATGTAAATGTAAGTTTTATTATTTCTTACATTCTACAATGCAAATAATATAAGAGAAGGCAAGATTCTGGAAAGTTATGATTTAAATATGCCATAACAGATATATAATTATTACACTTTTGAAGTTTGTGATATTAAATATGTCATAAAATTAGTGTGACAATAAAATATTATCATCAGGTGTAAACATAAAAGTTTAAGTTAAATTACTTTTAAATTTGCAAAAGATAATTTTCGCGACTTAAATAAACTGAAATGTAGAACATGCGTTATGTAGTAACACAGGTTGTTGGGCATTTGCACGGTAGATGACATCTAGAAACCCGTTTGGATTGACTTATAGGCTTTAAAAAATTTTTTGCGAACATAAGTTTAAGAAAAAAAATAAGTTGGGGTAGTTCAACTTATTTTTTTTTTAGCTTATAAGTTTTCGGCTATAAAATAAGTCTTTAAAAACTAAGTTAAATGGGTCCCGATTATTTTTTTGAGCTTATTTTAAGCACAAAATGACTTTAAGCTGGCCAGCTAAACACTCAAAAAAGCTGAAAACATCTTATAAGCCAACTTATAAGCCAATCCAAACGGGCTCCTAGTGTCTTTATAGGAGCTTAAGCAAAAAAATAAAATAAAAAAGGAGGAGCACAACCTACTAAAAGATTATTTCTTTAAACGAAGAGACCACTGCGGATTGGCCTTCAAAGGCACTGGTCTTTAATTTTTGTCCCTCAAATTGGTGGTCTTTAATTTTTATCCTTCGCCTAATACCTCGAGGTTCTGGGTTCGAACCCCGGCTTAGTAAAAAAAAAAAAAAAAAAAAAAAAAGGAATTCAAGGCAGATGTTTGTAGCAAAGTTAGGCTTATTCGGGCAAAAGTTAGGCTTTAAGCCAAACTTTTATCTAAAATTAGGCCTTGAGGCTAATCTCTGCCTTGAGGCCTAACTTTTGCACAAAATTAGGCCTATTCGGGCAAAAGTTAGACCCGAGCGAGAGGCTTGTAAAATTCAATTAAGTAGCAAAAAAAAAAAAAAAAAAAAAAAAAAGCTGAAGGCAAACCTCTACCTTAAGGTAGAGTTTGAAACTCTGCCTGAGGTAGAGTTTTGCATGTAATACTCTGCCTTGCGAATCCAAACTTTACCTTGCGATTTTTTTTTAATTTTTTTTTTTTTTGATTAATTTAATTAAACCCAAACCAAAAAATTTATAGCGAATGACAAAAATTAAATACCACCAATTTGAGGGACAAAAATTGAAGACCAGTGCCTTTGAATCCCCAACCTATGCAAACGCAAACACACACATACATGCGTAGAAAAGCTGGATCACATTTCTACGAAAATTTGTCTATTTCATGTTGCTACAATTTTTTTTTTTTTTTTTTTTTTTTTAAATTTACTTGTTAGACGTCTAACAAACACAACGTTGAGCACAAGTGCCTAACAGCTAAATGCACAAACAAAAGTGAAGTACCAAAATTGCCCTCAACTTTGACTTAAATGACGACAAGCAAGAATATGCAATATGCTTATTTCCTCTTGTACAAACAGTACTCTAGAAATTTAGGTTAGGAAAAGGTGACCTTTCTTTCATTTTATGGCCCCATGTCCTGAATAGGAATTAGGAACTATATATTCCTTCCGTCCCAAACAATTGTTTTACTTTTCTTATTAGTTTGTTCAAAAAAAGATTGACATATTTTTAAATTTAAAAATAATTTAACTTTATGAGATGATTCACACCCACACAAATATCGAAGACTTATTTTGGATCACTCATTTAAAATGTTTTCCTTTATTTCTTTTAATTGAGACGGATGTAGTACATTTTTTATATGCCACTTTATTTTATTATTATTAGTTTAAAATCTCAAGTTTCTTTTGTCATTTTCATTTATATATTCAATAATGGATCGAAGAATTATTACTAAGAAACCATAAATGAGAGAGAATGAGTGAGCTAGCCAGCATAGGAGAAGAGAAAGACAACTGTCTCTCCTCTCACCTTTTACCTCCCTTCTCTCTCTCTTTCTTTCATGGGTATTGCGTTTTAGCTTAGTGTGAACGCCACAGCCATATTAGTAGCACTAACCTCCATGAAGTCCAAAACCCTAATACACACTAATCACTGACCCCCCATTATTATATCTATTCTTCTTATTAGGTACATTTTCCCAAAATGTGCAGCAGCTTCCTTAACTAAGCATTTGAAGAACAAGACATCTCTTCCCTCTGTCTTAAGAGCTTCTTTTACAGGGCATATATTAGAATTACAACTCCTCAACATTAATATTGCTCCTCCAAGAATGCCTCCCCTCACTGGCATTCTCTTATTCTACATCATTGCTTCCTTCTTCTCACCTCTAATTACTATTGCTCACCTCAATCTTACCCTTCCTCACCAACACCCATACCCTGAATCTGTAGTTCAACAAGTACACAGGTAAACACATTATTTCTCTCTCTATTACTCACATTCCACATCTGGGTTCTTCCCTTTACTCCTATTTAATTTTCTCACCTGGGTTTTCCGACTAAACTCCTTTAACTAGTATTTAACCTAGCATTTCGTCATAGATTTTGTGAAACTTGCAAAAAAAAAATGTGTTTTTGAAGTTGTGTTAAAAATTGTGCTTGAAAGTTGAAGGTGTGTGCATTTTTACTCGAAAGAAATTTGAAGTTTTGTGAGTGGAAGATCCAAACCACTTTCCGGAACTTGAAATTTTTCAAAAATTGATTAAATTCCATGGACAAATAATGTTTTCAATTTTTCTTTCTTTTAGCTCCCCTTTGGCCATAGAGTTTAAAGTTGAAACTTAAAACTTGAAAATTTGAGTTTCTGAAGTTGTGTTTGGTCATGCATTTTACTTGAAAGAAATTTAGAGTTTTGTGAGTGGAAGTGCAAAAACCCAAAAACTGGTGGAACTTGAATTTTTTTTGAAGATCCAAAATTTATGGACAAATAGTTATTTGAAAATAAATACCTGATCCAAAATCTATGGACAAACGCTAGCTTAAAGAAAAGCCTTCCAAAATGTATAGCCAAATGGGAGCTACTCTTGCTTTCATGTTATGCATCACTACTTGACATAGATCTCTTTGTTTTCTCTGTTACAGGAGTATCAATGAGTCCATTTCAAGAAGACAAATACTGGACACAACAGTAAGAGATAATAACAACAAATGCCAAACAGGTAATCCAATAGACGATTGCTGGCAATGCGACTCAAACTGGGCCAAAAACCGACAACGCTTAGCAGACTGTTCCATCGGGTTCGGTCAGGCTGCATTAGGTGGAAAGGGAGGTCAGATCTACATAGTCACTGATTCCTCCGACAAAGACACAGTCAACCCAATCCCGGGCACTCTCAGACACGCTGTCGTCCAAGAAGAACCACTATGGATTGTCTTTGCATCCGACATGTTCATTAAACTAAAACATGAACTTATTGTCAATAATTACAAGACAATTGATGGTCGTGGTGCAAATGTTCATATTACGGGTAATGGTTGTATTACGTTACAGTATGTGAGTAATGTGATTATACACAATGTGCATATTTACAATTGTGCTCCTTCGGGGAATACTAATATACGGTCGAGTCCAACGCATGTTGGGTATAGAGGTAAGTCGGATGGGGATGCGATATCTATTTTTGGAT
The DNA here is from genome assembly GCF_029784015.1 of Lycium ferocissimum. Lineage (NCBI taxonomy): Eukaryota > Viridiplantae > Streptophyta > Magnoliopsida > Solanales > Solanaceae > Lycium > Lycium ferocissimum. The sequence continues at coordinate 9,334,056 of NC_081345.1, read as the reverse complement.
CTCGTAATATATGGATTGATCATTGTGCATTGTCTCATTGTACTGATGGCTTGATTGATGCTATTATGGGGTCGACTGGTATTACTATTTCGAATAACTATTTTAGTCATCATGATGATGTTATGCTCTTGGGACATGATGATAAATACTTGCCTGATACAGGAATGCAGGTTAGTGATTTTAATTTTGATGATTTTTGTGAAGTTATGATTTTTTGGGGGTTGTATTGTAATTTTGAGAAGTTCAGGTGACAATTGCGTTTAATCATTTTGGAGAAGGGTTAGTACAAAGAATGCCAAGAATTAGAAGAGGATATGTACATGTGGTGAACAACGATTTCACACACTGGCAAATGTATGCAATTGGTGGTAGTGCTAATCCTACTATTAATAGTCAAGGCAATCGCTACACTGCTCCTGATGACCCTAATTTGAAGGAGGTAAATCTTTTTTCTTCTTCTTTCTTTGTTTCTCATTCCTTTTTTTGGGGGTAAGGTAAAAGGGTTAATTTTCTAGCTAGTTTTGTCTTTATTTATGTAGTACTGAGTATTAGTTTATCCTTTGAGTTTTATAGTTAGTGTTGGTTTTTTGGAATCATATTTATATAAAAACTTTTTCACCTATATATGTCCATCTTTTGCTTTTCAGTAAGATAACGAGCACCTTGAATAATGAATCTCATGATTAGATTTCTGTAGGATATGACTTTAAGTTTAGTGATAATTGGGGTATCTGGTACCTCAATTATTAGTCAAATTAAGTTGATTATCCTGATGTTTAATAAAGTATATTTAGTCACCAACTCAGAAACCCATATTGTAATGCGATTGTGCTATGATTGGTGCATCAGAGTCCAAACTTGAAACTATAATTGACAATCAAACTTCAAGAGCTAATGATTACTGAATAAAAACTTCAAAAGGTAAATTCAGGGAATAAAAGTGCAAAAAGTGAATGTGTTTAACTTAATATTTCAAGCACTTAGATTTTATTTTAGATTTTATTTTTCTAGATCTACCCGATAAGGATTGTTGGTGGGAGGTGGCAGGTATTCCGTAGAATTAGTCGAGGGGGCATAAGCTAATTCCGAACACCACGTTTATAAAAAAAAGTTGTGCTCTTGAAAATTTTCAATTATAGAAAAAAAGCTTATGAATATGAAAATTAGGGAGTGGGTTTTGACAGTATTATGAAAGTGATACTTCTGTCGTCCCAATTTATATGAAGGTATTTGATTGAATGCAAATTTTAGAATGAAAATAATTTTTTAAAACTTGTTGTTTGTTTAGAATAAGCCACAGATAGTTGTGTGACTAAAATAAAATATTGTCAGATAAAATAATATGGAGTAAGTACAGTTAGACCTCTCTATGATGACACCCGCATATAACAACACCTCTCTATAACAACTAATATTTTTTGGAACCGATTTTTTATGTTATATTTTACTTCTCTATAACAACATTTCATCTATAACAAAGAACAACCAACTTTATGGCAGTACGTTCTTTGTAAAATTACCCCTCATATAACAACTATCTTCTTTTTTTTGGTAATATAATAATTAACCATCTTTATAAAAATAGAATATCTATGATTACTAATAATAAGAGTAGAAATTTTGACCAAATATTTGATCATTTAATACACTATTTATGACAAAAAATATCATATGAATATATATGTTTTCATCATTAAACGATTTTCCTCCGTTATATAAAGAGTGATTAAGCTTAGAATTTGACAATTAAAAATGAAAATTTAATTTTATGCATCTTTTTTGCCTATAACAGCGAAAGTATTATTTAAATGTTAATGCTGTTATAGGTGTATAACAGCCATTCTCTATAATAGTTGAAAAATTTCGGACCTAATGATGCTGTTATGGAGAGATTTGACTGTATATAACATTGAAGAGTGGGGTGACTAATGTGATAAGAGCATGTGGGATGAGCAGGTGACAAAGCGAGAGGACACGGACAATGGGCAGTGGGATGCGTGGAACTGGAGGACGGAAGGTGACATTATGGTAAATGGCGCAATTTTCGTGCCATCAGGCCCGGGCATTACCAACAACCAATATTCCAAAGCCAACAACGTGGATCCCAAATCCGGTGATCTCATCAACCAGCTCACCGCCAATGCTGGTGTCCTTGGTGGCCCCAGGTACCCCCTCACACTTCTCCTCTATTTCTACTTTCAACCCCCTTTCCTTTCCTTTTCTTTTATGCTAAATCATCGCTACCAAGTTTGTTAGAATTTAAATTTAATGTGTAGATATTTCATTAAAAAAGTAATATACATCACAAATTGTTATAGTTAAAACATATTTAGAATATTCGTAGCTAATGAAAGATTCTTTGGCTTTTCAAATGTTTAGATTTGGAAAAGGGAATACAACTGTAAAAGAATATAGGAAAAGGACACGGTGATTTGTCCTGAAAATTTATTTAAAAAATGTTACGAATTATTGTTCATGATAATTATATGCTTTGTGGAGAAGTGAGTTAAATGTTAAATAGCCGTACCTCTAAATTAAAAAATTATTGTACCTTACAGGCAGCTGAACTCACCTTTCTCATCGCATATATATACTACTACTACTTTAGTAGGCGTTTGGCCATCAAAATTGAAACCATGGTTTGAAATCATAATTTTAAACCAGCGTTTGACCATCAAATTTAAGTCGTGGTTTGAAACCTAGTTTGAAACCATGGTTTGAACCCAAATCATCCAAAAAAGCATGGTTTGAATTTGAAGCCATGGTTTCAACTTTTTTAAATACAAAATTTAACCTATAAGTTAATATTTTGTAAAAAAAAAAAAACGCATAAGTTGGTAAATATTTTTAACAATTACCCCCATCAATCATTTATTAATCTCATTAACTTCCACTAACGTTTATTTATGTCTACCAATTTATGTGGGAAGATTATATTAAATAGTAGTTACATTACTATTCATGTTAAATTTTCGATTTTATTAAAGTAAAATTTGATTAATTGATGTTGCATTTTTTAGAAAAGTCTTCTAGTAGTGTATTAATTTTGTTATAAACTATGATTTGCTCATTTGGTAAGATTGTATAAGAATTGAGAATGTTTTGATAGTTTTCACAATTTGTGGGGTTTTTATGTCTATAAGAGAAAATACAACTTAAAATATTCAAATTGTATGTCCAAACATGGTTTGAAACCATTGTTTGAAACCAGGTTTCGAACCATGTCCAAACGGGGCCTTATTAAATTACTCATAATTCAGTCATTAAATAAACTGATTCAAATAGCAGACATGAGTCCCTCAAAAGGCCTTAGTGATCCATAGACTAAGGGCTGTTTGGCCAAGATTTCAAATCATAATTTAAAATTATTATTTTGAAATTAGGTTGATTTGAAGTTGAAACTCTTTATGGACATGAATTATTTTCAAATTATTGTCCGTTTGGCCATAAATAAATTATTAATTTGAAATCAGGTTGATTTATAGTACAACTTTTGAGATTCAAATTGCATGTCGAAAAAAATTTCAACTTCAAATAACCTGATTTCAAGCTATGTTGCTCGGACTCTTAAAAAATTTAGGCAAGTGCGTGTCGGAAAATTCGAGATAGGTGCAGCAATATTTTTGGAGAGTCCGAGCAACATAGATTTCAAATCATGGCGAAATGGGCCCTTAGGTGAATTGAGATAATCATTAAAGTTTTGTTAATATGTCATAAATAAACACTGATCTCAAATCAAAACTTCAAATTTGAGCTTCAAATTGCATGGCCAATGCCTACTGAATCCACGGATCGACTAAGACAAATAGAGGGACATATTGACAACATTAAATATAAAAAATACTATAGGTTCATTATTTAAATACATAAATACAAGACATTGGCTAATTTAGACAAATATATGATACTATAAATTAATAATTCGTTAACTATAATCAAACCATATAACTACACAAGTCGTTAACTATATATATGTTAGTAACAAATTAATGTGATTTGATAAACTTAGAAAGAGATTAATAATATAATATTTCGTTGTTACTTTCTTGTGTTTTTTTAAGTTAATGGTAACATATCAAATAAACAAAAGAAATATAGAAAACACAAAGAAGTAGAGATACTTTTTAGCTCTCTCTAAATAAAGAGACGAGAAAATATATTACTTGTGAGACCGTGAATTGTGAGGGAGAAAGGTGGGATCCAACTACTTTATGTACTTTTTAGCTTAGAAGTTCTTTTTAATTGGTTAGATAATGTGATTAGTGCGAGTAAAATTTGAAATTTTGGCTCACTTTTCTCACAAAGAATATAATTGTCATGAACACGAATGAGTAATATTTGCAAAATAAATTTTTGGAACAAATATCCTTATGGTAGAAAGAAGAGAAATATAATACTATAACACGGTAGGCCTCATAGGTGCACGTGATTATGTGGGGGGTCTTTGACAATGAAAACTGATATAAAACCCCAGTAGAGGGGCCAGTACAGCCTTATAGTCTTGTGTTGTCTTTTTTTAATGGGGACCATTGCATTTTGGCAGTTTAACCCCTGTCTTTTCTTTTGTAAAGCAGTATTACTGAGCACATAATTTTAACAAAAAGAAAAAACTTAATAACACGTATTAGAAGTATCATTAGAACTTGTTTTTGATTTCCTCACCGATGAAAGACTTATCACTCCATCACAATCATTAGAACTTGTGATTGTAGATACGTCTTGACATTAAAAAAAAAATATTGAAAGTTAAATAGTTCTTTTTGAAAAGGATATACTTATATGAGTATGTAATCGTTGTCTTTATTTTCAAGAGGGGATTTAAATACTGTCCTAGAAGGGTTGGAAATGTCTAAACTTTTATAATATTCTAGTAATACGAATTGGTCATACTCATACATATGTTGAGACAGTAAGTAAACGACCTGGAACAGCACCTAGAATCTTTCATTTTTCTCGTTAAATGCAAACAAGAGTGTTGTAGGACAGGGCAAAAAAGGACAAATAAGGACCACATAGCTGTATAGCATGTGAGATATAAAGTTGGCTTCTCTTCTCCGCTTCTTCATGCTTTCCAGCCATGAATAATGTGTGTAGGCCCATAAAGCTGTTTTTTTATTCAAGGACGCGGTTATTGGTCACAAAATTTTGTCAAGGATGTTAGAAAGGAAAGTTTTTGCTCATTATATCCTTTGTGAAAAGAGTGACATCAAAATTTTAAGTTTCGTTCTAGTCTAGTCACATCATTAAGAAAAATTTAAAAGTATTTTAAGTTAAAAAAATAGTTATACTATAGAGGCAGCTAAAAATAATAGTTGTACTTAGGTTCTGTTTCGACAATGCGGTTTCAAATTACGATTTCAAATTCGTATTTGCATGTCCAAACGGGCTCTTTGGGCATCTCCAACTTTAAGCCCTATTTTTTACACCAAAATGGTGAAAATTAACTCCAACCCATTACACTATTTTTTAGATAAAAAAAAAAGATCTCTTTTATATTTTTCTCTCTCTTCTATATTATTATATTTTCTTTTATTTAAATTTTATTTTTTTATTTCATAAAACAAATTCTTTCTTTTTTTCTTTTTTACATATTCATCCCATATAATTCATATTCCTTTCTTATATAACCATTTAATATAAAATTATTGGTGGATCTGGAATCGACTTACCAGAGTACTGAATTATTGTTATAATTTTCTAAATTATTATGTTATTTAATGTATTTTCAATTTTAATCTATTGAACATTGTGTTATAATTTTAATGTATTATGTTATTGAACATTGTGTTATAATTTTAATGTATTTTCAATTCTAAATTATTATGTTATTGAACATTGTGTTATTTATTAACAACACATTATATTTTACATTTGCACTTTTCATTTTTGTGATGGTTATATTTTTTATATAATTATAACTTATAATAAAATTAACTTACAATTCTATATAAAAATAATATATACGAAAATTAATTTATAAAAATTATACTCCAAAATTAAGATGTAAAATTAATATTATACAGATATTACATAAAAAATAATTAGTTATACTAGGGACCTAAATGAAAAAATTAAAATTTTATAATATGTTAAATTAAAAGTATTATATAATAAAAATAATAATAAAATATTGATGAATAGGTGTTGATAAATAGTGTTACACCACACACCAAAATGGCGTAAGAAATGGTGTTGGGTTGGAGCACCAAAACACCAAATATTACAGCAAAACAGGATTTGGTGTAATATTTAGTGTAAGGTTGGAGATGCTTCGTGTGTCCCTCTATTTGCCTTGGTTGATGCCTTTACTCTCTTAGGCCATCTCCAACCTTACACCAAATCTTATTTTGGTGTAATATTTGGTGTTTTGGTGCTCCAACCCAACACCATTTACACCAAATTTGGTGTAATACTATTCATCAACACCATTTCTTACACTAAAAATATAACCATCACAAAAATGAAAAGTGCAAATATAAAATATAATATGTTGTTAATAAATAACACAATGTAATATTTATTTAATTGTACTTTATCAATGATTTCACTTTTATTTGAATTATCCATTAATATGTATAATATTTGTTTACAATTTATATTATTTAAAAATTTATGGTATAAAATAATTTTATATTAAATGGTTATATAAGAAAGGAATATGAATTATATGAGATGAATATGTAAAAAAGAAAGGAATTGTTTTATGAAATAAAAAATAAAATTTAAATAAAAGAAAATAATATAATATAGAAGAGAGAGAATAATGTAAAAGGGATATATTTTTTTGGTATAAAAAATAGTGTAATGAGTTAGAATTAATTTTCAGTATTTTGGTGTAAAAAAATAGTGCTTAAGGTTGGAGATGTCCTGGACGGGGTCCAACTACTTTTTAGCTTAGAGGTACTTTTAAAATTTTCAAAGATGTGATTAGAAAAGAGTGAAAATTTTGACTCACTTCTATATAAAAAGGCATAATGAGCAAAAATTATCATTTGTGACAATTTTGACAAAAAATAATAGTGTCAAATAATCGAATCCTTTCAATAAGAGAACTGACTTCATTATTTTGGTAAACGGATCGGTTCGAAAGACTGTTATTAAATGAAATAAATATAGAAGGCGCCCAAGTCTCAAAAAAAATAAAATATAGAAGGCACCCAAGGTCGACTTGCCTTCTACGTTTATTTTAGGGAAAATTATACAAATTACCTACTTGGATCTTTCTTAGCTTACGATATTGTCGTTTTATAACCAAATTATGATATTCCAGCAAGCACCATAAAATATACAAATGAAATCAATAATAAAAATAATATATATTGAAAGTAATTAGAAAAATATAGTTACATTTTCTTTTTGTCCTGTTCTCCAGTTTGCCTTTTGCCTTTTTTTTTTTTTGTTTTCGTAAAGGGAAAAGACAAAATAAAGAAAAGGACAAAAAAATGAAAATATTTTTTTCTTTTTAAAGATAAAATAAATACAAAGATGAACATATTAGCTAACTGTTTTTAGACTAATAAAAATAAAAATATAGGAAAACTAAAGAATTAGATTAAATAAGAAGTACTTTTAGAAAAATAATAAAGTTACTAGCTTATTTATTAAAAGAAAGATATAAATTTTCTTTTGGAAATGAAATTAAACTCATTTCTAAAGTATGACTCTATTTTCTTTTCACAAGTAAACCTTATTAAAAATGATATGAAAATTAAAAATTAAGCTTAAGAGAAATATTTAACTCTAAAATGTTATAAAAATTTAGGCATGATAAAAAATTAGGTGTTCACAACTGTCACAATATATAAGTATACTGTAACATTATACAAGTATACTGCTATAGTAAACAGTTTACTACATTAGTATACTTCAAGTTACTGCAACAATATACAACTCTGAAATATATATTGCAACAACATATGATATAACTTTGCAACAACATACAATAGTGTACTGTAACATTAATATAACTTTGCAATAGTATATTGCAGCTGTATACTTCAACTTCTACTGTAATTTCAATGAAGCTATATTCTTCAATGATGGAATAATCGAATATATATTGCAACAACATACAATTTTGCAACAGTATACTACAACGTATACAACTCTGCAAATAATCAAATATATATTGCAACAACGTACAATCTTGCAATAATATACTGTAACAGTATATTTATGTTATGAATATTCGACTTTCATAATCCAATTTTGTCTTATGAAACAAAATACTTGCAGGTTTATTCTCCGTTTTATATGTCAAAGCACATAAATATTAGCACGACCGTCCATGAAACAAAATACACGATAGGACAACAATATCCATATTTGACAATTAGAGAATACATTTACAGCTTGTAAATACTGCTACAGTAACACGTTTAAGATTTTAAATTCGAAATATTAGGATTTCTTATATATTTCAAATAAACCAAGATTTAATGATTTTTTTATTTGATCTCAAAGTCCTAAAAATTAGGAAAACAATTTTGTCCAATGTAAAGGATAAACAAAGTCCTAAAAATTAGGAAAACAATTTTGTCCAATGTAAAGGATAAAAAGATCTATCAATATGTCGCTAAAGGATTCCGTGCTTCTAGTGTGTACACATCCAAAACGTGAAGAATTTTTGCACTATCAATATAATTTTCACTATTTTTACCATGGTATTATTTAGTGCTTGCTAACCTGATCATATACGCATTTTTTACATAAAACTTAAACTCAAGCTTTTATCACAACATGACTCATTCCACCTGCATTTTCTTACTTGTAAAGGGATTAAAGTCCTCCGTATCTAATATAACAGGGACAACAGCATGAGCATGTCCAAAGGAGGCACTACCGGAGCAAGCGGTAGTGGCAGTGGCAGCGGTAGTGGTCATTCCGAGTCCAATAGTGGCGATGTCGACTTGTTCGGAATGATATTCAGCGGTACTGGTGCATCTGCAGCATCATCACCATCACTAACAACCACCCCTATCTTACTCTACTTTTTAATTATTCTGACTTTGTACATAACCATCACCAGCCAAGATGGTCAATTATCAATACCATTGTTACTCTTACTATAGCATTGTAGGACACTGGATTTGTTAAATTATTATTATTCATTTAATTTGGAATTAAAGAAAGTTTTCGTTCCACAAGTTTAATTGTATTCATGAGAGTTCCACATTTTGTACATTGATAGATAGGAATATTAGAGATAGGCTGTTGCTCGTTAGTTATGGCGTGGCACTGTGCTTTCACATTTTTGTTTATCTCGTGGACTTGTTGATTAAGTTGTGGTCACCGCTCCTCTAGCTTTTTATTACCTCTGGTGCTTGATATTGTTCTCTGAACAATAGAAAATATCTTCCACTTCGGTTGAATACTCCTTGTAGAATCCACAGGGAATTTGTACTTCTGTTGAATCCTTCTCTTTTGATCCAGATTGTATGGGTAGATGTTGCATGGTAGGGCCAATTTGCTTAAGGGATGAAAGCAACCAGTAAGAGGGGATCATAAAAGAGATGATAATGGCACTTTACTAGTAAATTTAACATTTAATTCCACTCGGTTTATCAAGTGTCAAATAACACACGTAATTTATGCTGTTCTACTGACAAACCAATTTATAAACCTTACTGCTAGCTGAATTGTAGGCATCACGAGCTGATTAAATAGTGTACCATTCAATTGCAGAATTGGCAACCCAGTCATACATGCATTGAGAGAAAGGAAATGCATGCTTTCTTACAATACGTACATGCATTGGACGAAGAACTATACATCACTAAATCCAGGAACAATCTTGTTATTCCCGATGAGAAGAGACGCAGAGAGAGAATGATTTGAGTTATAAGTGGAAATAACATACAGAGGACTATAGTGCATTCCAATAGAGGAAGCTCCCTCGTTTATAAAGCATAAAAACAAGTCAAGACACTAAAGTGCCCGTCCACTCTGTTTTACCAGCTACATTCCTACTAATTTACTCTACTCCTCAGTATTCATGCGTAGTCACAACTAGCTGCTCCAAACAAGACGGCATACATTTATCCTAGTCCATACTACTGCAGAGATCAACTAAAATTGAACATCTACCACATGGATGTGCACATTCATCTCAGTAACGGTCAAAGGAAGGTGGGCGTCCTCCCCTTCGAGGGCGATCATAAGGTCCCGCTCTATCTCTGTAGCTTCTTCCCTCATATCGGGCTGGCCCTCCAGCTTCATATCTGTCACCCACACCTCTCGGGCCTACATCCCTGTCAAACCCTCTTCCTTTGCCATAGCCATTCTGAGGGTAGCGGTCAGAACCCCCATACCTGTTGCCCAAGCGATCACCACTAGGAGGGTACCTAGATAACAATAGAAGTTATTTTGGTGAGACAACTAAAGACCACTTCACACTTAACAATAAACAAGAAATGAAGAACAGGGGAAAAAAAGATTAAATAGCAGCACCACCTCAAACAATTACTCCATTATTTTTTGGGGTGTTGGGTATAAAACCGGAAAACTACGCTGGTTTTGTGAACAAACTTCCAGTCAAAATTGTTCCACCGCTGCATTTTATTGTCGGTTTTTATAAAAACATACCTGTCACTAGTGTATCGATCACCGCTCCCATATCTGCTGTCATAGCGCTCCCTATCAGCATAGTTCCCTCTATCATATCGGTCATCCATGTACCTATCACGGTCACTTCCAAACCTGTCCCCACGTCCACCACCATACCTAGAACGAGGAGGGGGTGTTAGTGGTCGAGCACCCCGGCCACCTCCTTCTAACGGACAGTCTCTGGCCCAATGGCCAGGGCGACCGCAGCTAAAGCAAGTGTCTTGCCCAACTGACCTATAACCCCCACCGTAGCTTGCCCTGCTACCTGATGAGTAACCTCCACCATAACCATGGTCAGGATCCTCACTTCCCATCTTTGGTTGGGCCTTATTCACGGATATCACCTTATCACCAATCTCCACACCATCCATTTCTCTTATTGCATCCTCCATTGCCCGGTGGTCTGCAAATGTTAAAAACCCAAATCCACGAGGGCGACCAGTGTCTCTATCCAGCATAACCTACAGGACAAAAGTTCAGAAACTAACGCCAGAAAACACATATCAAATAGAAGAGCAGAGTTCTTCGAACCCCATAATAATATACAAGTGTGAATTAGTCAAACTGATGATGAGCATTATATTGCCAAGATATCATTATTTACTCTTTTCACCAAATATCTGGAGCATCAAATGGAAAAACTAAATATCTGAAATACTAGAAATGTTTTGAGCTCCTTTATTGTAGTACTAGTGAAATTGTTCAACTACTTTGGGATTGAGGCATAACTAATAGGTTGTGGATCAATACATGCATAATGGAAGCTGTCTCAATCAGCATAACAAGATAGCTTTCTTTCAGAATGACACTGAGGAAAACAAATTGGTCAACCAAAACAGTTTAAACATGAGACTAATCTTATCACACTGGACCATCACCAAAATTCAGGAACAAAGAGGCAGTATCATAACCTTATTACTCCCCATTCATATACGCTAAATAATGACCTATCAACACAAATATATCAAGACATGATTTGATACAATCAAAGAAATCAAAATAGAATGATTCGCGCTTTGATTCAAAGATTGTAATCTAAGTCAATAAATAGGCACGAAACATTAAGAATGACACACCTTTCAAGGCTTTAGAATGGTTCATGTTGGGGCCCCTCATAATTGGTATCAAAATTCAAAATATAGTCTTGGGACAAAAAGACAAAGGCACACTATAGTATTGCTCCCACTCTTTTCAAGGTTCTTTCTCAAGTCTTTCACTTTCTCCCATGCTTCAACCTTCATTTACTGATCTGAAGGCATTGACAAATTTCACAGTTTTGTTTAAAAGAAAGAGAATATTTGACTTCCCCACGTATGTTTATCAGATTTTTGCCATTGCTAAAACGCATGCATTCTTAAATTATGCCTTCTTTTACGACCGCCAAGACGGGTGACGCAGCCTTCAAAACTCGGAGAAAATGGGCCCGCCCCTCCACCCTTGTCCATTTAAATATCAAGCTTGTTCGCATGGAGCAGGGCTGGAACCTGTGATCTAAGTGACAAGTCCCTCAACCTTTTTAACTTTAACTAAACCTTGGGGGCATCCTTACATTATGAGTTTTTAATTTGTAAAACTGACACATATTTTTTGGTGTGGTAGAAATGCTGCATATGATTTAGATCATGTATTCAGATTCATTGACTCCTTGCATATTTAAAACAGAAAAAGTCATTGATACTTTTGTAATACGAAACTACCTTCTTGGGGCTGAAATATCAACAAAATTAATTTTGCTTATAAAGAATTAAGTTCAATCAAGTTCTACAATTCGTTCAAAAAGCTTACTCTATGATGCTCCCTTCCCCCCTCCCACCCCACAACGGCCAAACCAAATAAAAGGTATAATGAGTGAGTAGAGTTGAGCCTTCTCATTAATTCTACTGGATATCAGAGTTATGCTATCAGGCAGCACCTCGATTCTTGGTTTTGCTTGAGCAATTTAGCATTCAACTTTAAAATTCTTTGTTAGCTTACTTCATGATAGAGACTTCAGGTCCCAAGTAAAATTCCAATTTTATAACTGTGCATGCAACAACAGAATAAATAGTAGGCAATTAAAATAAAGTGGATAAAACCAACTCCTACGCGTTTTCTTAATCACATTACTAAGACAAGAATGGAGGATCTTGAAGCATCATATTTTGAGCAAGGTCTAGGAATATAAAAGTAATTAAGGATGATAATACATTTAAAACAGCAAAGGAGTCTTACTTGGGCAGCAGAATCTGCAGTCCTGCAGATTTCAATCATCTGACCCCATTAGGTTGACTCAGATCAAACGTACCCAATGAAGTCGATACCATTAAGAGCAAACATAAAACAACAAGTATGCATTCTAACGTCTCAGTAATTCTCGACAATGCCAATTGATCTGATTTAAAGCCATATACTTTCCTTCACTTACTTAAACCAACTAACTAGTGCCAAGTAAATATATGGCAGAAGTATATCTAAGCCATAGGTGATTGACCATACTGAGAAAAGCTCACAGCTGCAAGATATTTTTTGAGGACCTCTTCCTGTTAGATTTCCCACAAAAGTTTGCTATCATTTCAGTAATTATGCATGACACTGGTCTTCATTCAGCTACCTTTTCCAGCATCAATTCAACTAATTTATATTAAGAACATCCACCAACTAGCGACATTTCAACTTCCCCCTCTTCAACTGTTGACTAGAAAGACATCAAAGAAGATGAAGCAGACCTTCAAAATCTTAATCCAGCTTCAGCATATAAAATGCATTTCAAAGGGAATGGACAACTAAGATGCCAAAGAACTAATCTAAAGCAATAAATCATCGAGCATAAAAATCTGAAAAGTAAGATACTTCATTGTTTTCACTTTGTTGTTTGAAGAACTACTACTCTTCTGTCTTCAAAGTATGTCATCTACTGATGTCCAAAGTACGAAGGACCTCAGAACACTGAAGCGACAATCCAACCTTCAAATAAACAGAACAAGCTATCTAGATCTTATGGCTTTCCAAAAGGTCAAGAATTGAGTTCCCTCTTGATTGTGGCACGCGTATAGACAATCAGGGTGTTTGATAAGTGCCACCATAGATCCAAAATTTTGTTCCCTGATTCTTCTTCAAAACAAACTCAAAAAGAACGCGTAGTCTATGAACACCCCAAACATAAGGAGGCGAATGAACTTCCTTATAGAAAACTAGAGGTCTCAATATTTTCATAGCATCTAAAGTATAAGCAAGGAAGTCGTTTATGTTTCTCTTGTGAACTTCGATACTAAGATCTTATGCAGCTTACAGTCCAAAGAAATTATTGATGGGACAAAATCCAAGGAACTCAGAGATCAGAAATTAGCAAATAAAATCAACTTTAAAAGAGAAAATGATACTTTCATGTTCCTGCCAAAGCACTTAGATATTCATGTCTAACATCTGGTCCCTCAAACTAGTAAAAACACAGACGACATTTTCCAATCAGATTCATCTTGAAGGATGCCAAAACTAAGAGGTGCCATTCTCAGAAGCTGTCTGCCAACTCAACTTGAGGAAATGTTCGAACTGGACACTGAGCTTAGTTTATGCATTCAAAATTCATCTCTTGACGGAACCTTAATCCTTCTTAAAGCAGAAGGATGCATGACCACATGCCACTGATACGCATAATCGAAGCACCTTACATCTAAAGTTAATTCTACCCTCTATTCCCATATTTGATGCATCTCATAAGGTAAACAGATTTACTGGACATTAGTGTAAGTTGACTGCTATGCATCCAACTCAGAATGAAGAATAACGATTCAATCCAAGGCCAACATCCAGGTGATGCAATGAAGTCTAGGAAGAGAAAGGATTTTAATCATTCAAACAGTTTATCGCATCAGAGCACAATTTGTGAATCACTACAATCCGCATCAAAAACCACACTTCCAAACAACTTATTCCGAAATTGAATCTGATCTTCATTCAACTACTTTCAAATGTTTCTTTAAAGCAAGCCACTGTCCACTGTTACATGGAATTGAAAATCAACTGCCTTTTGTGAATAGTCTAGCAAGTGAGTTCAAAAACAAGCCGTTGAACAGATTCTAGTATCTCAAATGTTGCAATCCCACAAACTTTGCACATCCCCATGAACTAACAACTTCCTCATACTAATCCATTTAAGGCATTTCATATCTATAAGCAGCTAGATCCACAGAAAATTGAGAAAAGTTATCAATACGTAATCAAATTGGAACAAAACATAGATTATAGCAAGACTATAGTCCTCAACTTCAAACAATCTAGGAAAATTCAAAAAGCAAAGATTGTCCCAGCCAACCTTCCCACAGAACACAAACATAAAGAACAAAGAAACAAAAATTAAAATACAAAAGCAGTTTGATCCACGGCTGATGTTTCAAAGCTCCCATTGCTTAAGCAGACATATATCTCCCCAAAAACTTTGCAGTTCAAAGGACAAGCTACAATGGGAAAGGCGCAATCTGTATCATAGCTATAATCAGATGAAGATAAAGAAGCACCAATTAGGCATAACGGGTACAAAAGGCTGTTTTATATACAAATGTTTAAAATATCTTTTGGTTAAATCTAACTAAACCACTTAATATATCATAAAATAGTTTCAACAATATGAATGACTAGATGGCATTTTTGAGCCTCATTTAGAAATATGCTACAGAAGTGGACTTCTTATAATCAAAATATTTTTTATTTTTTCCCAGAGTTGAATTCCGGAAATAATCCAAAAAGTTGTTTTCAGTCACAAAATTCAAAAACAACTCCAATTCGTATTCATGGCCAAACACAAGTTCAATTACCAAATGAGTAGTACTAACATTTTTTCACTTTAAAAACAAAAACTAGTGTTTTTTCAAATACTCAGAATATTCATGGGCAAAGGGGGCCGAATTCATATACTTGCTAGAACAAAAGGTGAATAAAATAAAGTAAAAACTCAGTATAGCATCATGAAAAACATTAAAAAAAAAAGCTAGGATTTTTCTTTATATTACCAGAATAATCAAATATATGAAGGATACGTAACATCAATTATGAGTCGTAATCCTCAAAATCAAACAAGAAATTCCTCTACACAGACATAGACACGCGATCGCCAATTAATATAGTAAGAAAAAACAACAAGTGGAAGTAACGGACCTGACAATCGAGAATTTTACCGAAAGGGCTAAAGGCATCTTCCAGCTGACGATCACTTACGTCCCAAGATAAACCACCAACAAATATTCTATAATCTTGTTGCACCTTCCCTGACATCTTTTTTTTTCAATTTCAAAAACAGTACCCTATAATTGAACAAGCACCGAATTCAACATCCAATTTCTTAAAAACTGATGTATAACGTCGGAGATTCAGATAAAGAAAAGCTATGTTTTCTTTGTAACTAACGAAACCCTCAACTGTTTGTTTAATGAATCTGGTACTTCCTATTGCCTTTTAATATGCATGTCCTCCTATTTTTCTTGAAAACCAAATTACCCCCTACCCTTTCTAATCATTTTAAATTGGTCCTTTGGTTCACCGACTAGGATATTCTGTCATTATAATTCCTCCACTAATTTATTCCAGGTGAAAAAAAAAAATAACTCCAAGTTTAATTGGTCGAAGGTATTAATTTTTTTGGGCTTAGTTATAACTTTAATCAAACAAAGTATATTTAATTTCAAACTTAATCCTATTATATCCCACTGTTATCTCATGAACTAAATGACCCCTTACATCCCAACTTTGCTTTGAACATCAAACTCCCATCAACTTTGAACGATAGATATTCTTCCCAACTTATCTTACTTGACTTTCCTAAATGTCTATTTGACATTTATCATTATCAATCTTTGTCTTTCTTTCTTCTCTATTTATTTAAAATAATCATATTTTTTACCTTTTAATCTATGCAACAAAATTATTAGAAAATATAAATATATTTTTGAAAATAATTATTAAAAGTGAAAAATACTGATTGATTATATAAATTAGTGACATTTTATAATAAAATAAATAAACAGAATAAAAAATAATTTTATTATTAATAATAATAAAAAATTTCATATATGTTTACCAAATGAAAATAACAACAGATGATAACTTTTATAAACATATTCCAAATGAGCGTATATTTGAACCTTATATGTAGATACATTATAGCTGGAGTTCAGGAGTCTAATAAACTCAATTTTTAGGTCAGGTATCGAAATTAAATTCAGACAAATTTAGAGGTCACATATATATTAACCTTATATATAATGTCACATGTAAATAAAATGACTAAACTATCCTCAAATACGATATTTGTCACGAAGATGACAATACTATGGGTGTGTTCGATATAGAGAAAACTATTTTAAATAACATATTTTTCAATTTTTCCATGTTTGGTTGACAAATTTTTTAATAATCATTTTTTTTTAGGAAAATAATTTTTTTTTTAAAATGAAAAAAAAGACTTCTCTAGTGGATGTTATGAAAACAGGTTACACAATGACATTCTACGTTGACTGTATCAAGACCCTGCAACTAGGCCTCTTCATCGGTCGGATAGGCTTAGGTTTAGCATATTTTGGATTATAATTTCGATTTTCGCATTTGGCTAACTGTAATCCGAATCCGATCCAAATATGTTCAGCTTGGATCGAATTCTTTAGGTTCGGTTTCGAATAAATCTATTTGGATAATTCAGATTTTTGGTTAGGCATATAAGTTGAATTGCTTCTTCTTCTTACAAAATGAACAACCAAATAAAATATTTCATACCAAATTGCCTTAATATATTGTTCATGGTTTCTATAACAATCATATAAATAAAGTATTCATACAAGCAATTTAGTAATATTTTAGAATATATAGGTTGATGTGTAATGAGTAGAGTATATTTGACTAATTAGATTGGACATATAGGTAATGCACTAACATCTAATGGATAGTCGGGTAGGCTAAACATAAGGTATAAAAAATTCGGTATTCGGATATCCAAAAATACGAAGTTTCAAATACGAAATCCGATCCATTATCCAAATTTTAAAAAATTAAATGCAAAATCTAATCCAGAATTTGAAAATTTCAAAATACAAGTAAAAAATATTAGAATTTCGATTCGAATTTCGATTTTTTTTAAATTATGCACACCATAACTGCAACACACATCTTCGTAACCCCCATGGTACCACGTCACACCCCATTCCTCCTACAATTGTTTAAATTATATACAAATACCTTTAAATAATTTGTTACTTATGTCAATTCCACTTATTTTACAAAAAATAACATGTTTGTATGGAAAACATATCATTGACACCCTATATTTCAGTGCAGGCTTATATTAACAAGCCTCGCGGTTTATCTTTATCATAACTGAGGTATACAGTCATGAATGATGTCAAACCGACCCATAAAGTAGTTCGTCTTTATCTGTCGTCTGTTAAACCCTGTTGTCATCACTTGCGCCAAATAACACACAAAAAACGAGAAGTTATCCGAACGATGTGACTTGTGAGACATGTGAAAATACAGCAACAAGCAGAACCAAGCTGAAGCTTATAATGTAAGAAGATGGCTTCCCAAAATTGATACTCCACTTGCTTCTTTTGTACCTTGATCCGTAAGTCAAATAATTTCTTACTTCTGCAACTTCTCTATTAAAAAAAAAAATATATATAAAAGATTACTTCTTTTGCCCCTATTTTTTCTACCTTAATCTTTTTGGTAATTGAGGTTTCTTTCTTAAATGGAGCTTTGATTTTTGTGTTGTTGCAGTTTGCACAAGCTATAGGACTTTCAGGTTACTTGTAATTGTAATCTATGCAATAGACTAATCAAATATTAGTCAAAATTGAAGTACAATTTTTTAGCTTACTTCAGTTCAGTCAGCAAGTTTACTTTTAGATAACAATTCAAAGTGAACTTAGAATATATTCAGGCATGCTTCTTTTTCTGCATAATTGAAGAAAAGTTAGCAAATTTACCAAATACGAATTATGTGTGTCAACTGATAGTTACCTACTTGAATCTGCAGGTTGTGCATGTCATATCGACTTCAATTTGTTTTTTCAGTGGCCAAGATCTATGTTCAAGTAAGATAATTAAAGAAAATTGAATAGACAGCTGTGTCCTTTTTTCTCCTTATTTTTCCTTAAAAAAATCATTTGGCCAATTGATGTATGTCTCCCGGACGATCCATTCAAGACCATATTGTTAAATAGACTGCAAGTTGTTGTACAAGAATATTAGTGTGTTGCGACATTATGGATAATGAGAAGCTGCAATTCAAGTCCATAATTATTGAAAGAAACATGGAATGATGATTTATGGAGTCAGGATATGCTGTTGGTTTAGTGTAGTGAACAAAATCTAGGAGGAGACCTAATGTTCAGTAATCATGCTAACATTCTTGAGCAGTCCATATTAACACTTTGGTCTATCCTGATTGACTTATAATTTGAAGGAAAAGTGTAATGCCTAATACCTCTTGCTCGCTCTGTCTTTGTGGCCGAACAACTTTTGTTTGACAAGTTGACTCTGACTTTAAATGGTACTAGTAGATAAGAGTGTCACATGAAGGGTCATCGGTTTGGTTTAGCTAGTTCTGATAGGAATGGCTAGAAATCGAATCACTAGCAGATCCATTTGGTTTTCAGTTTGGTCTATACAAGTTTTTTTTTTTTTTTTTTTGAGGAAGGTAACAATATTTTTAATATATAGCTGATCTCCATAATTATAATCGAAAGTATGTCCTTGTTCTTCTTACAAGGCCTCTATAAAGTCATAAAAAGATTCTGCTTCAGCTAAATATTCCTCTTTACACCAAAAGTCTTAACCAGAAAAAAGAAGGAAAAAAGCCTAGTCATCTTGAATTTCTGTATAGAGCTCTAGCTTCCTTCAAAACATCTTCTATTCATCTGTTTCCATATAGTCCAACAAATACATGCAGGTATGGTCGTCCACCATTTGTTGTGCCTTACGAGTATTCCGTTGTTCCGACATTACAAGAGCTCCCTGGTACACAAGTTCAAGCATTTCCCTGTAAAGTTTCTGTGGGAATAATTTATGAAAAGGAGCAAGACAGTAGTGACGGTGCCAGGGACAATATTTGCAAAAATCCATTTCAGATTGTTTTATGATATCGTGAATGCGACTATTCCCTTTCAACAAGAGACAAACACTAAACAAGCACTGATCAATTAGGACTTAACTTTAGGAGGGATCTGTAGGTATATGATGTTATTGGAGACTTTTGCTTTTCCTTTAGTAGGTGTCACAGTCCTATTTCTATGCATACTTTCATGAGTTATTGAGCCAGGCCTGATGTTTTACTTTCCAAAAAAAGCAGTTCTGAAAACTAAAGCCCCAGTGAAATTGCTATCTGTACTTATTTAGTGGGTCTTTAACACATATACAGGGCCTAAGCCGAAGCTACTGGGTTCATCTGAACGACTGAACCCATAGTTTATTCACTAGATCCGCCCCCGGTCTGGTCTCCCCATTTCCTCTTAAGAAACTTTTTTATTGTTTTAAGCACAGTTGTGAGCTATTAAATGTTAACTTATTTACAAATAAAATAAGAGCTCTTTGAGTGAAGCAAAAAGAAGTAACTTCGAAAGGAATCTGACAACTTTTACGCATAAAAAATAGTACAACAACAACAACAACATACCCAGTATATTCCCACGAAGTGGGGTCTGGGTGTACGCAGACCTTACCCCTACCTTGGGAGGTAGGGAGGCTGTTTTCGATAGACCCTCGGCTCAAGAAAAGGCATTTCAAAAAGGTTAGATAAGAATTAACAAAAGTAAAGAAATCATCGCAAAATACAATAAAAGCATAACAAAGCATGATGTAAAAAAGAAACAGTTACGACAGCAAACTCATATGAACATCGAAGTATTAGAGACAATAGACGCATCAAAAATAGTAAGACTGTATATTTACTTATCTAAAATGCTGGATCCTTGCATATTGATTTTAGGTTTACTGCTTATGCATCCGGTTAATCTCATCTTCATAATCGTGAGCCACATTTGTGCCAATATATATTACATGATGCTGATGATGCATATGACATGGAGTCTCTTTTCTCTCTACCACCTTGGTAGTACCTTACTATTATGCTGTATTAGTACCTAATTGTCACATCATGTGGACTAAAGTACCTCAAGTGAACTGGGCATCAACATTCTAATTGATTCTAATTGATCTTTTCAACTGCTAATTTGAAGATGTCTCTTCACTGTATATTTTCTTAAATTACTGATTCAAACAAAAGTAGCATGAACAATGATGCCTCTGAGTATGAGGATCTGGTCAACATTACTTGAACATTACTTGTAATGTACTTCAATCAATTCTTAGAAAGCATAATGACAAGGAATGTTATATGTCTAATTCAAACTCAGGTTGACATGTTTTTGTTGCTTTAAAGCTATCGTTCAATAGTTGCCTAGTTGCTGCATATTTTAATTAATACTTGTAATGTACTTCAATCAATTCTTAGAAAGCATAATGACAAGGAATGTTATATGTCTAATTCAAACTCAGGTTGACATGTTTTTGTTGCTTTAAAGCTATCGTTCAATAGTTGCCTAGTTGCTGCATATTTTAATTAATAAGCCACATTTATTGTATCTCTTCAACCTAAGTGCATGAATTATCTGCTCTCACTGAAGAAAACTGCAGTTTCCAACTGGAGTTGGGTCAAAACTATGAGTAGATTAAAACTTATTTGGCATTTTGGAAGTGTATATGCTTACGCTTGATCCTGCAAAAATTTTATACCTAAATACCAGCTTCTTCACATTTGCGGGAAAAGAAATCTGGTATAGCAATGTGTTCATAGCTAACTTTGTTTACTTTTTCTTGTACCACCAGTGATGATGAACCTTTGGCCTTCAAGAGAATGCATGAATTTTCCGCAGTGGATGGCTTTGCAGAGATAACTGAATCCTTGGCAGAGATGATAAAGTTCATTGCAAATGAACCCTCCGTGGGGCTTTTCTACATTCAACAACATACTCATAGTGCGCCCAATCTTACCAATCTCAAGAATGATATTGAGGAAAAATCTGGTGAAGTGACTTTGCATGCAGAAGATTCAGAGGATTCTGTCACCGTGATCAGGTCAATGAAAGATATCGGCGCCCCAATTGCTAATGAGATGATTAAAGATCTGAGACATTCTCTAGCGGTCGTGTTGAAGAAGCAACCGAAAAAAGGATTACTAAGGCACCCTGGTTCGACTTTTCAGATAGGGAGAACTAGTTCTTGGAGTCCTGCCACTCGGGGTCGCAGTACAGGTCCAGAACGGGACCGGGAGATGGCTAGTGGTTATCTCTCAACCGTTTTCAGGTCAGAGGCAGATCTAAAATTTAAACTTGATAGGTTCAGGTTCTTATATAGCATTGGTTACAGTGAACTTTTAAAATTATGGGTTCAAAATGTGTATTATTTGTTGCGTTTTGGTAAATTTGCTCGTATATATTTATATATTGTCAGAAATACTCCCTCCATTCACTTTTACTTGTCCAATATACTAAAAATAGATCTCCACCATCTTATACCTATCTTACCCTTATTATTTAGTACTATAGTTATTTCCAATTCATTTCCCAACATATAATAATTAGCGGTGATATAGTAAAATTACCATTTTATTTATTGCTTCTTAAAAGGTGTGCTTAGTCAAACATGGACAGAGGGAATATTGGTTTCAGATGAACCCAGTGAAATGAGATCATTTGCTTCTATTTCAGGTCAGCAAAAGAGAAAGCTAATGCATTATCAGCTGCAGAGGCGGGTTTTTCGTTCTGGGTTTCAAAGGCCAATGATGAAGAGTTGCCATTATCGAGTCCAACTAATAATGAGCTACAAGTGATGCAGGTGAATAAAAGCATGACCCCCGATCAACTACACCCTTCATCAGAAAACTATGAGGAAGTTACGGCTGATAAAGAAGCAAAATTCGAGGGGTGGTTGGGAGGGAAAGATAATCGTAATGCTGGTCCTGGAGAAAAATAAGGATTGCTGAATGGTACTTCTCTCATTAGAGAGAGCTTTGCTTGTACCATTATTCATGATCTTTGTACTAGACCAATAAATGTTTAAAGAGAAATTGTAATAATTAGGGAAGAGAGAGAAATTCAGTCCTTGGATTTAGTCCTGCTTTACAAGGTTTACTCGTTCAAACAAGTAAATTGAAATGTAAATGGTATTAAGTGAAAGCTTTTCTTAAAGTAGATGGGAGGAGTTGAATGAACAAGAGTTCCTTTGGTATTTGAGGATTGTGATCAGTTGAAAGTACAAACAAGAATTCCAACTTATATTGCATGATGTATATCTGAAATCAATTGGCACTGCATCCAATTGGAGTCAAAATGTTTTAGCATGACGTGCTAAACCATTTAAAACCATCTTATATCAGTTTTCATCAATATAATATCCCACTTGTCGTGCTTTTCTTTATTTATCTTTCATTTGCTCGGAGAAGAAAGTACACACAGAGGCTTGAATTATGGTTGTAGGGATCCTCACAATGGATGAATTCCTTTTCTCCACTGTCCATAAAACCCTCTCTGGAGGAAGAAACCATTTCGCTGTTACTAATAACGACTAAAGAGACCAGGCCAAGGAATCTAATTGAGATTTTATGTCTTAAAACATTTAGCAATGTACTGTAACTTTTTCTATTTACTTGTAAAAACAGTATAAACAGTTATTTTTTGACTAAGGTAGAAAGTCACTTATTATTTCTTGAGTAAATTTGCATGCTTTGGGTATTCACCTACTAGTAAATTTGCCCGTGCACCGCGCGTTAGAAATCACTGATTTCTTTTTTATAAATTTAATCGAGATAAAGACATATAATTTTCATTATACCAAATATATGTATATAAAATAAGGTATACATGCGAAAAATTTAAAATCTATATATATGAAAATACTAAAATATAGAAGAAAAGAACAACCTCAATAAAATTAACGTTCATTATAAAAAGTATCTAATATATATCTTCAAACCTTATCTTTTTTATTTAAATGTTGTTTATAAAATATTTAACCCGCGAGATGATTAAAAGAATAAAAATACGTCTGAATGATTAGTGTCGTATAATTTTTATGAAACAAAATTGATCTTTAATAATCAAGCACCTTTTCATTATTCTACCATATCTTCGCTACACTTCACATTATAAATATAAATTTTTGACAAAAATAATTTGTAAGTAAAGAAATCAACACTTGAAAGGAAATACAAGAAATAAATACTAATCTGATATGCTAATTCCTCTTGAGTGTTATATGTCAAAAAGAAGGAAAAAAGAGAGGCATGGTAGTAGTATTTCAATTTATAAGAAGTTGGTAACTGCCGCCTTCGCCTTGTGCTTCCTCATCTATTTCCATCACTTTCTTCATATGTTGCTGTTTCTCCGCACCACTGATGTTGTTCATCTTTTATTACAAGTAGAATTCAGAAAAATAGAAATTTTACCGGAGAGAGAGTTAAAATAGTAGAGCTTTTCTTTTCAGATCATAGCTTCTTCTCTTCTTTGAAGTGTAGTAATGTGAAATTTGGCTCTTGAAAACACTTCCGGTAGTTTCAATCAGTCTCGTCATATTTTACAAATCTCAATATTAGCGCCTTCTACCATTGGGTTATTCGTAAACCCAAATAAATAATACAATAATGAAAAGTTATACAATAAAGAAGTGAAAATGGAAAGTTCATTACCTATGTAACCTACCTAATGAATATGTGTTTTCAATCAGTTACAGTTTATCATTAGCCGTAAGTTCGTAGGCCGTAACTAAGAGGTGATTATTAAGAAAACTAGTGAAGTTGCCCGCGCTTCGCACAGGCATGTAAAACATCGTCAATAAATTTACAAAATGATGTTTTTGAAGATTTTTGTTTAGATAGAAGAAATAACAATCTTCATGTATAATGAAAAGGGTAGGTTTTTTCGAAAACTATGTAACCAAAATATATAAATTTAATAATGCAACCCAAATGCATGAAAAAGCAAAACTTTAAAAAACATCACCTACTCGATTGTTTTAGACGGAAAAAATAAAAATGACATTGTTTCAGCTATCACAACAACAAAAAAGCCCTAAGCAAAAAAAATCTCATAATAGTTGTTCGTAACTTAAACCTTCATCCTTTTCATGTATTTTAAGTACTAATTTGTGAATTACTCTTTATTTCTAAAAAATTAGAGGGAGTGAAGTTATTCTCTTTGAACGATCAGTTGTCAAAAAATTGGAAAATAGTTATACAAATATGGGATTATCGAGTTTTGTATTAAAAATGAGGGGAAACCCCCCCAAAAAAGATTACTTACGTAATAAAGGAGCTAGGGAATTAGATAAAAAGAGAGGCTTGAAGCTTGATCAGATGCCTCCCTTATCTGAGTTAAAATTTCACTAAATTTTTCAATAATCAATTTAGAAATTGTGATTCTGTTTTAATCCTTCTTTTGAAAAATTTCTTCATTGGCGTCTTCCCTTGCTAAGTTTTTTAGTAACATCTTTGTCTTCCTCCTTTTCTATTCTTTCTGCAAGTTCTTTCTACTATTTTCATATTACTACATGGTTACATCGCCTAAAAAATTGCCTTTAAAATTTTTTATTAAAAAAAAAAAAAAAGATAAATAGATGGAAAAGGAAGTTAAATAGAGTTGACCTAAAGGGCTACACAAATGAATCGAGCACTAATTCCAGAGACGACAAAACTGTACAAGTATCACGCAACCACCAAAGTAATTCTTACTTATGCATTCATTGGAATTTTCTAAACAGAACACACAATTCATATGACAGTGCTGCTACATAGAGTTGATATCCATAGAACATAAGACAATATGTTATTTCATCAAGAACTAAGATAAGCATCACAATAGACAACCACTATTAAGATAGAAAGAACAACTTGAATCAATAGAGAAAATATGGGTAGATGGTGCATAGGAACTTTCCTGAAAAAAATAGTAGAGGAAATAACATTATAAATTGAAGATTTAGCAGCATGTTTAATTTATATTCCATTCAAAGTCATGATGCTTTTATAATTCCATATGCTGAAGGATATGTGAGCAATCACCAAGACAATTATGATCCATCAACAATGTTTCTCACTGCGAAAAATAAAATAGGAAAAAAGATTAATTTGCCAAAAGAATTTAAGTTTTCCTTTGCCCATGTGTGTTTTCCCATCCTCCACATAATATGCTGCTTTTGTCAAGTCAGAAACACGAGTCACCAGCCTCCAGAGTGACTGCAAATTAAAATAGATAGTGCACTGAAAAGCTAAGGATCGGAGACCTAGCACAGTTAGAAGGAGTCGGTAGCGCTGAAATAATGCTGAACAACTTCCACATAAAAACAATAAGTGAAGTAAAAAATGTGAGAATAAAATTTAGATGATAACTAAGGATTGAAGGATTGGAACACTTCTAAACCGGAAGAATGAAATGAACCAACAACGGCATGGGATAGCCATTGAAACCAATCATTTTTATCCTCTAAGTTCATCAAAGCAAAATGAATAAGAATTAGTGTACAGGATTAATGTAGTGTCGGTTACAGAAGATATTATAGAAGATGTACCATTTCAACTTCCATATAATTACGTGGTGAAGTTTCTTCGTTATAAAACTAATTGAATAAATATGTTACTTTCGAAACGGATGGAAAAAATAGAATATTTGACATGGAAAATAAGAGAAATGACCAAAAAAAGGAGAAAATAGATAAATATGAATTGTGGCCATAGAGAGGTGCCACATCACCTTATTTATGCCTAGCTTTAATACATATATATATATATATATATTTGCTGTAGTAACTCGAGTAACTTTTTAAAAAGAGATGGCTGTCGGGTATTTTGATACAACAGTTTTCAAAGGTGCATAAGAAGAAAAAGGCAAAAATCTATAGTAACTGAAAGAGTTCATATTCTTAAATGTAATTTCCCTTTTAATTCAGCAATAAATGTATACAATTATAGACTTATTGATAGAGATGTTATTTTTCAGCAAATATTTTGAGGGAAATATACGAGAAAAAGGCCAAAAAATTGACCAAAAAAATAAATAGCAATGGTGACCTAAGAGAGGTGCCACATCACTCTCTTATTGCCTAGCTTTATATTATATATAGATTATATAGTAAGATTTTAGTGGGAACACGACATGCGATGATCAAGTTGGGTTTAACCTGCTAAGGTAAGGGTAAATCCACACTAAACTGAAAATTGAACAAATTAAATTGACAGGCCAATTTTTTCTATCTGGTTTGTGCTAAAGTTTTAAAAACTAATCGAGATAATGTTTAGTTTACTTGTTATTAAGCAAAAAGAGTTGGACCATGGCGACCAAATGTACATCCCTATTTAGAATGTCACAATTTTTTGTTTAGAAACTTTTGTTATTTTTCTTCGATTTTGGTTTTTGCTTTGAAGATTTGGCCGTGAGATTTACGTTACATGTTTGTCTATTTCTCTGAGTACTCTTGCGACAATGTCCATATACTTAAAACGGAAGAAATAAAAAGTACTGCAACAAAAATAGTTCGATTCAAATACCTTCGCTATATTTTTAGGTAATTATCCCTTACGGTTATACTATGGGGTCAATTATACCCTCTCTTGCCTAATTGTTGCCACGTGGCATCATCCTATTTTTCAAATTATTTTACCCTCAAATAATTTTTTACTCATTAAAATAACTCAATCAGGCGATTTTTTTTTTCGGCAAAAATAATACGGATAATTTTTCCAAAAAAAATATAAAAATAATTAAAACGTATTATTTTTTTTCTTTAAAAAAAAAAAAAATTCGGGTCTGATTGAGTTATTTTAGTGAAGAAAAATTATTTGAGGGTAAAATAATTTGAAAACAGATGATGCCACGTGGCAACAAGCAGACGTATATATAATTGACCCCATAAGTATAACCGTAGTAAGTATAATTGGCCCTAAAGTATAACGAAGGGTATGGATGAACTATTTTTCAAAGTTCAGGGGTAATTTTGGCCCTTTTCCGTACTTAAAATGATAATTGCTGTAGAAAGAAATGAATTTAAATAATTCATTGCAAATATATCTCATAAATTACCAAAGTACAAGCAGGGGTGACTCAAAAAGGAGATAGTAAAGCTTTGCTTAGGCCCGAAAAACTTGAGGCCCCAATTCTTTTTAATAATTAATGAATTTTATCATTTTATTTTGGGAAAAGGACATTGAGAGGCCACCAAAAAAAAAAAAAAAAAAAAAAAAATAAATCAAAAAGGCCATTTTGGACTTAATACCGTGAGGTGGCCTTTCGGTCCAAACTAATCCCAAGCGCTAGCTGCCCAGCTGACGACCCAACCCGCCATGACTGGCACCCACATTAACTCCTAGTGGGCGAACCAATACGCCTACCATCTACTCATTCAATCCATTTTTAGTTAATCAATTCATAACAGTTAAACACAAGATAAATCAATAAATAGTCATGCCATAAAATAATAATCGTAAATGCGGAAGTCTTAACTATTACGACCCCAAAATCCGAAAGTCACCGTACAAGGACTCTAAATCCAAAACATGTCTAAGGAATGTATACTGTCTGAAATAAATAACCATCAATGTCCGGAACTTAAAATAGACATTAGGAAAAAAAGAAGATCTTCTCGACCTCGGCATGGATAAAAGCTCACCTTCAATCTGTCAAGAATGGCCTCAACGCTAAATATGAGGTCGGGTACAGGTCCGGATAACAATCGCACTCAAAAGAATGCGGCAAGAAGTAGTATCGACAAACACTGTACCGGTAGATATCATAGGCCGACTAATATTAGTATCATGCATGAATCATAAAATCAATAAAATAGACAGACCAGTCAACAACAAATAATCAAATAACCCAACAACAAGTCAACCAAGGATATTCACAATCAAGTCAGCCAATGATATCAAGAATCAAGTCAACTAAAGCAAACAATGGAAATAAGTCTACCGACAACAATCTCAATACTCAATCACTGACCACTCGTGTACACACATGCTAATTGGTGTCATTGCCCAATAGTCATGACCTGCAGGGGACCCATGTTGTCCATGTACTACTCGTTTCGGATTCACTCCTCGGACCCAAACTTACAACTAGGCCACATCCTCACCCTCGATCAAATGTGTCTGTTCATATCTAGGTCTCATCCTCACCCCCGGTCAAATGAGCCTTTTCATATATATATATATACATATTTATTGTCACATCGCTTTCATAATCGATTTATCATTTTGTACCTCAATTTCACCAAGAAGATTATATTAACTTCTCACCACAACATCATCAACCTGTAGGTCCCAACATATCGAATAGTGGCACTAAGCCTACATAATCACTCAATCAATAGCATATAGGAATTTGAACCACACACATTATGCTTGAAGACTAGACATGCTTTCTTCTATCGATTTTACATCGCATACAATCAAATAATCAAATTCTAACTCAAGTAGACCGTAACCTACCTCAACTGTAGAGCTGGATCAATGCAGATTACTCCGCTATAGACCTTTCCCTTCCGTAACGCCTTAGAACGCTCAAAGTGTCACGACCCAACTAGGGCCATGACGGGCACCCGAGTCTAACCACCGAGCACCACTCATTCTATTACTCATCTACTCTCATTCATATTTCTTATGCTCATAATCATGGAAAACTATTTTCATTTAAAACATATTCATTTTATATACATGAGCCCTCCGGCTATAATAATATATATATATATACAAAGAGAAACTCGTGAGACCATACTACCCACACTATGTATCTACGAGCCTCTACTGGAGTGCTAAACATAGGGACGGGACAGGACCCCTTCATGCCCAAACATACATATACATATATACCAAAAGAATAATCAATGGCACCTCCGAAAAATGGAGTGCTCTCAAATCAGCTAATAGCTCCGACGAGTCTGGAGCGCCTCCCTATCTACCTGTGGGCATGAACACAGCGTCCAAAGAAAACAGAAGTCAGTACGAACATTGTACTGAGTATGTAAGGCATGAATGAAATGAACATAACAGAGAAATCATGAGTCATAGGATGAAAATATAACCCGCGTGCTTTTAAGTGTGGATACATTTCATACATATATCATACATAAGCATATCATGTGTATTACCATAGCATATACATCATTATATCATATATCCATCATCTTATCATATGTACATCATCATCGTTAACCCGCATCCGAGTAACTATCATATGCCGCCCACTAGTGGTGTCATGCCTGGCCCTCTAGGCTCGGTGTAAACATAGCAGCCCGCCTTAACGGTGACATGCCCGGCCATTTAGGCACGGTGTAATCGTACGCAGCCCGCCTTCGTGGTGACATGTCCGGCCATTTAGGCGCGGTGGAATTATATCATCGTACATATCATAGACTTATCATTACTATTCATCTTATAGGCATATCATGACTTAGCATCATTATACATTTATCGTCAAAATATACATTAGAACTTGAAAGCAACTATCGCTATATCGGGGTGACATAAGGTCGTGAACCCCCAATTACATTATGGAGCGTTCATAGACATTCTGCCTCACATTGAAGGAATTAGCATATAAGGTGGGTGTATATAATGAACAACATCAATAGATTATAGAAAGCATCATTATCGTACTCATAGTGTATTTCTTATCTCATATGACTATTCATGAACAAGGACTCTTAGTTTCCTTGAAGATAGGACATTCATGAAGAAGGAGGAAATTCATGCCATAAGATTCATGCCTTAGAAATAAAGGACTAGCCTCACATACCTTTTCCGTTTAATTATTCTATCGCTTGCTCGTTCTCCTTTAATGCACACGTTCCACCTTCAAGAGAATTCATATCGACATTAGCTAAATAATTACAAGAACGTGCTTACTAAGCTAGAGAAAATTGGGCAGCATTTCCTTTGTTTTTATGACTCCCTCCGTATTCCACATCAACTCCCAAACATTCATAACAACAATTATAATATCATAAACAACAATCATCATTCACTTACATTATCCACATTTCACAATTTCACTTCAATTCTCCAAAATCATGATCATAGTTCACTATCATGTTCTTTCACATATAATCCTCATTCCATGTTCTAAATGTCATTCATAAAATATTCATAATCACAACATATCAATATCCACAATTCAATCCAAGCTTCTATTAAAAAATGACACTATTGCCATATTTATGACCCATTTCCTATTTTCTTCTATAATCCAAGTGTTTCAACTTCTCAAGACCTTAAACAACATGAGAATACCATAAAACTTACCTTAGATAGTGTAGGAACAAGCCTTGAGTGGAGATACTCTTCTTGCACCAAAACCCTAATCCACTTCCAATGGGATTTCTTGACTTAGATGAACTTCAATGGGTTTCACACTCTTGATTTTGTTGGTTTGATGAAGTTGATCATCAATTTCCTTTGAATTCTTGTGGATGAAGTATATGGAACCTTCTAGAGGTCTTGAGAGAGATGAAGAAATGTGGGAAATGAAATTAATGAAGTGGGAACATGTATTTATGTTTGCAACTTAATCAGTCCGTCGGGACTTCCACGGACACTTATACGGTCCGTGGAACATTACACGGCCCGTATAAGTGGTCGTGGTTCACCACTGGGCAGACATCATCTCTGATGGGTGTTATACGGACCCTTATACGGACCGTATAATGTTATACGGACCGTATAAGTCGGTCGTATAACCCCTTTGACCCTGAAATGATTTCCGTCGTTCGTTTGATCTCCAATCCTTATGGAACCTTCTTAACACTTGTTTAACACCCCATTAACAATATAAGGGACGTTATAACTCTTCTCTAAAATGTCATTAAACTCTCATTAATTCGATACTCGTAAATCTTGCCCGACACGCAACATATACTTTACTTTCCTTAACAACTTTCGTCTCCTACTTCAGATGTTTTTGAAATCTCATTTAGTATCATCAAATGTTATTTCTTACTTATCAAAACATCGTATACGTCATACCCTTCGTTAATCTATTCACTGTACGCTAACGAGAGATTTTTGAGGTGTAACACAAAGTCTAGCAATTAAGATGCTAAATAAGTCACAATCACTCTAGTCACAAAATCAATTCAATGAACACCTTTCCCTTTTTTTCCCATTCTAATGGGTGAATGATTTCTAGGTGTAAATCAATCTAACATTGGCCTTAACAACCACGAACTATCAGTTTACAAGGCTATTTAATCAAATTATCTCTTATAAGCAGTTTACATGGTCACTGTATGAAATCCTAAGTCTCAATTCACTTAGTTCATGTCTTTAGTGGTTCAATTCTTGATTAGAAAGTGACAACCCAAGCCATTAGATGATAAACACACAATAACAATCATAACCCACCAACTATTGAAAGTCTATTAAGTTCTAGGGTTACTATTCCCAATTCACCATTGTAGACCCATAAAAGGGATGATAATCATAGAGATGAAAGCGTAATGATGGAAGGAATGGTTGAGACTTACCTCTCAAGGATATTCTTGCCCTAGCTTAGAATTTCGCCCTAGGTGCTTGTGGGGAACTGTTTTGGAGTTTTATGAATAAAGAATTCCGAACTAAGTGTTTAAAAATTGAGATTATGTCCCCATCGACCGCTGCGGCGGTCCAACCGTCGCTATAGAGGTCCAACCGTAACTGCAGCGGTCCCGCTATAGAGGACAAGTGCCCGCCGTAGCGGACCATACCAAAACTATCCCTCCGCAGTGGCGAGCCTGGTCCCGCTGCAGCGGTCCCGCTTCAGCAGTCCAGTGCCTGTCATAGAGGACACCCCATTTCCCAGATGACCATGGTGATGAGAGGGCCGCCGCTACAGTAGCCCCGCCGCAGCGGTACCACTGAGCCAGTAGGCTGGCTAATTTTCACAGTTTTTCACTCTATGATGCAACACTTCATCCGAGGCCTTACAAACAAAAACCAAACATGTACATTAATGTAAAAACATCATGCAGAATTACCCGTGGCCTCAAAATTCCCAACGGAGGTCTAATTTCCTACGTCACCCCCAATGGACTCAACAAAATCAAACAATAATCACAAACAAGTCAAATTTTTAGTTCTTAGATTTATACATGCGAGTTTCTATTAGCTCGTTCTACCTTTGGAGGGGTTCTATTTGGTAGGGTGATCCTAGATCTTTTTCATAACGATCGGGAGGGTTGTTACATCAGATACCAATTAAAACACCGTTCGTCCCCGAACGGACAAGGATGAGGAATCTAGAAAAAAGGTACCTTTCTCAGCGAAAAGCTGAGGATACTTGCTACGCATATCCGATTCTGTTTCCCAAGTAGCTTCCTCAACTGGGTGATTCTTCCACTGAACTTTCACGGAGGCTATTTCCTTCGATCTTAGTTTACTAAAATCTCTATCTAAGATAGCAACAGGCTCTTCCTCATACGTCAAGTTCTCATCTAGCAAGACCAAACCCCAATGAATTATGTATGAACCATCGCCATGATACCTCTTCAACATCGAAACGTGAAATACCGAATGAATGCCTGATAAGCTCGGAGGTAAAGTCAACTCATAAGATACCTCCCCCATATGCTTGAGAATCTCAAATGGCCCGATGAATCTCGGACTAAGCTTTCCCTTCTTCCTAAACCTCATCACACTCTTCATGGGTGAGACTTTCAACAACACTTTCTCTCCCTCTCCAAACTCAAGATCTTGGACCTTACAGTCCACATACTCCTTTTGCCTACTCTGTGCTGCCAGAAGCTTAGATTGAATCACCTTCACCTTCTCTGATGACTCCCTCAAAAGGTCCGTACTCCAAGGTCTTACCTCAAATGCGTCGAACCAACCAATAGGAGACCTACATCTTGTCACGACCCAACTAGTGGGCCACGACGAGTACCCGGAGCTGACTACCGAGCACCACTTATCATGCTGTCTATCATACTTAGCCTGAACATACATCATTCTCAACACCAGACTTATCATGAAACAATCTCCAAATATCTCCCAAAGTATGTGTGCATACATAGGCTACAAAATGATATACAAGGTATAGGCTAAAGAAGTATCATAACATCTATCACCCACACATAAGTATCTACGAGCCTCTACTAGAGTACTGAGATCATAAGGACGGGACAGGACCCCGCCATGCCCAAATATGTACGCCAAAGAAAAATATAACAATAGTGGCAACTCCGGAGTAGTAGAGTTCTCCTGTGTATGCTGGTATGACTCCTAAGGATCTACACCGTCTCCCTGTCTACCTGTGGGCATGAACACGGCGTCCATAAAAGAAAGGACGTCAGTACGAACAATGTACTGAGTATGTAAGGCATATATGATAACAGAATAAGGAAGTATACAAAGAAGAAAGGATAACTGTAACTGCTTGCCTCTTGAGGCGGAATCATGCATGCTCACTTTTACCTTTAGAACATATCACACATACATACATAAACTGTCTGAATCAATAACATCATTAGCCCGCGTCCGGGTCACCAGCATCCGGGGTAATCATCTCACGCCGCCCACTAGTGGTGCTGCCCGTGCCATATAGACACAGTGTAATAAGTCGCCCGCCTTAGCGGTGCTGCCCGGCCATCTAGACACGGTGTAATCATCATTATCTATAAGCCGCCCGCCTTAGCGGTGTTGCCCGACCATCTAGGAACGGTATAATCATCATCATATACCTAACATGAAGCATGCATAGGAGCTTAAGTAAAAACTGTAACTTTATCGGAGTGACATAAGGTCGGTAACCTCCGATTGTATTATGGAACATCATGATCGTCATGTCTCACCTTGAAGGAACTAGCATTATGAGACGAGACTATCAATAATGAATAACATCAAGGGAAACATAAAATAAGATCATAAATCTCATAAAGCGTCAATTCATAAACTTTGGAATCTTTAGAAATAGAGTCATCATCATTATTATTATTATCATAAAACACATCTCATCTCTATCTCATACGGAGCTCTTAATAATCTCGAGCTTTCAACTCATGGGATGTAAGAAGGTCATGAAAATATAAGGAAGACAATAATATAAGAATCATGCCTTTTGAAAGAAAGGGACGAGCCTTAACATACCTGAAAATTCATGTCTCGGCTTTCCCACATTTATCCGGTCTCACAATCTACATATAAGACCATTCATACTATGGTTAGGCCCATTGTTATATACTTATCTTAAGCCTTCAAATTTAATCTCCTTAAAATCTGCCGAAATTCGGGCAGCATCTCCCCTGTTTATATGCCTAGCCCGAAATTATAATTCAACAACCAACAACAACAACAACAACAACGACAACAATGACAATAACATCATTATCAACACCAAAATATTCCATAAAACACCCTACACGGTGTTTTCCAATTTTCATAGCTAACCAACTCGTTATACAATTATTTAACGACTTTACCTCCATAATTAAATCGAAATTAACATTAATGATAAGAGATTCATACCTTACTCCAAATATTATTGATATATCTTCGCTTTTATTCTTGAACTTGAGCCAAAGCATTCCGCTATACGATTTTATAATCGCAACTATACGCTGTCTGGACCGAAATTCGAAAATTATACCTGATTTGGGCTCAAAATTTGGTCTTGGGAATTAAGGAGAATTCTCTAGATTTTTGGAGAGAGTTTGGGGTGTTTGATGAGTAAAATAAAGGGTAGACCCCTTTTTATAACGGTCCAGGGTCTGCCTGGACCGACTTAAAATTTGCTCAGAGCGATCACGCCACCTTGGGGCGCGTTCGCGCAGAGCAAATTCCTTTGCTCTGACAGTCTGTCTTAAAATGCTCATAACGTTTGATTCCGCTATTGTATGAGGGCCCACGGCCTATGGTTGGAAAGATATTTCAATTATCTACAACTTTCATTTTTGGTGTTTTTCCAAATTCCAAACTTATAATGGTGCCTTGGCCTCTTTAAGTCAGATCGTCCGAAAGCGCATCCTTAAATCATCCTTTTGGAGGGCTTGTCCCCATATTTGGCTTAAGGGTCCTTCTTAAGACTTCCTCAACTTTCCATGTACTACTCATATAAGGGAAAGTACATAAAAACTCCCCCCTACGTATACTCGGATTAATTATGACGCACCCAACCTTTGCGGGCGACCTATTACCCCCCTCCAGACTTATTTTTTCTGTATTTTTGTACCATTTTC
This sequence comes from Lycium ferocissimum, assembly GCF_029784015.1. Lineage (NCBI taxonomy): Eukaryota > Viridiplantae > Streptophyta > Magnoliopsida > Solanales > Solanaceae > Lycium > Lycium ferocissimum. The sequence continues at coordinate 9,298,242 of NC_081345.1, read as the reverse complement.
GACTGACGTGGCAAAAAAAAAAAATTATGGCGAGTGAAAGCAGTAAAAATATATTTTATATTTTAATAAAAATTAATTTTTAAAAATTTATTTATATTTTATCCTCTCACCCACCCCCACCCTCCCTTTCTTCCACATTTCAATTGTTAAATGCAATTTATTTTTCTCTTTCTTCTTCTTTTTCCTTTTTCTCTTTCTTCTTCTTTCTCCTCAACCACCGCCGCCGCCACCGCCACACTGCCTCCGCCACCGCCGCCACAGCAGCAGCTACACCGCAGCAGCAACAACACCAATATGAAAATGGGTCTGACCCATTAAAACATAATGCCATTTCGGTGGAGGAGATATTTTGGTGTTTGATTTGCCTTCAAATGAATGTGTGTGTTAATGAAGGAAGAAAATGTGTTGAATGTGTGTGTGTTAATGGAGGAAGAAAATGGGTTGAATGTTTCTTAAAAATAAGCTCTTTATGATTGATGATTAAATTGAATGTGTGTGTTAATGGAGGAAGAAAATGGGTCAATGTGTGTGTGTTAATGAGGAAGAAAATGGGTCAAGAAAATAGGTTGAATGTGTGTTGTTAATGGAGGAAGAAAATGGGTTGAATGTGTGTATGTGTGTGTTAATGGAGGAAGAAAATAGGTTGATGGATTTCTTGAAATGAAGAAGAAGAAGAAGAAGAAGAGTTTAGTGATGAAGAAGAAGAGTTTAGTGATGAACAAGGCAAAATTAATGGTTTAATGGTTAATTAGAGGTTAATTAGTGTAAATATAATTAATAAAAGAAAAATCAAATGAAAAAAAAAAGGAAAAGTGGCGAAGGATGTGGCAAAGAGCGTGGCACCAATGTGGCGAGAGTGTGCAACACTCTCCACCGTGCAACTGGCTTCAATTTTTTTTTTTGCCACGCGATCAAAAAATGGTACAAAAATACGTAAAAAATAAGGCCGGGGGGTAATAGGTCGCCCGCAAAGGCGGCGCGTCATAATTAATCCAAGTATACGTTGGGGGGGGGGGGGGGGGGGGGGTTATGTATTTTACCACTCATATAACTTTTCATATGTCCTTTATAAAATCCCGGCATGTGGGCTCTACCTTAACTTACGGTTACGAGGGCTATTCATCAAGTAACGTACTAACTGATTTACACCATACGGTCTCCAAATGTCATATATATATATATATATATATTATTATTATTATTATTATTATTATTATTATTATTATTATTATTATTATTATTATTATTATTATTATTATTATACTCATATAATATAATCTTCATCCTTAATCCTTATATAACTTTACTCTTCCTTGAGCTCATACTAAGCCGTCTACAGTATTGGTATCGCAAAATTTTCCGGGGTGTAACACATCTCCTCCCATACAACACCTCAAATGGAGCCATGTCGATGCTTGAGTGGTAGCCGTTATTATAAGAGAACTCGGCCAATGGTAAGAACTAATCCCAATGAGTATCAAAGTCTATCATACAAGCCCGAAGCATATCCTCCAGAGCCTGAATAGTCCGCTCGGACAGCCCATCAGTCTGAGGGTGGAAAGCTGTAATAAGGTCTAACCTTGTACCCAATTCCTCATGCAGATGCTCCCAAAATCGAGATGTGAACGTTATGCCCCTGTCGGACACGATGGAGATAGGAACCCCATGTAGTCTAACCACCTCACGAATGTAGATCTTAGCTAACTTCTCCGCGTCATAAGTTATCCGAAGCGGAATAAAGTGAGCAGACTTAGTCAATCTGTCAATAATAACCCAGATAGATTCAAACTTTCCCAACGTCTTCGGAAGACTAACTACGAAATCCATAGCTCTTCTTTCCCACTTCCACTCGGGAATGGGCATCCTCTGAAGTGTACCCCCAGGTTTCTGATGTTCATACTTCACCTGTTGGCAGTTGAAGCATTAAGCAACAAACTCCACTATATCACGCTTCATCCTAGTCCACCAGTAGTGTCGTCTCAGATCGCGATACATCTTAGTAGTGCCAGGATGAATAGAATACCTCGAACTGTGAGCTTCTGCTAGAATAGTCTTGATCAAATCACCTACACGTGGCACGTAAACTCGTCCCTTAATTCGTAACACCCCCTCTTCGTTGATCACGGCCTCCTTGGCTTCACCACGCAACACCTTGTCACGAATTTTACACAACTTAGTATCCTCAAACTTTCTAGCCTTAATCTGCTCCAGAAATGATGACCGAGCCTCAGCACTAGCCAACACCTTGCCTGTGTTAGAAATATCCAGCCTCATAAAATTGTTAGCCAGAGTCTGAACCTTTCTAGCTAACGGACGCTCCGAAGAGATCAAACGATCTAGACTTCCCATACTAGTTGACTTCTTGCTCAACACATCGGCCACCACGTTTGCCTTACCAGGATGATATAAATGGTGATGTCATAATCCTTCAGCAGCTCCATCCATCTGCACTGCCTAGAATTCAGATCCCTCTGAGTGAACACATGCTTCAAGCTGGGATGATTAGTGTACACCTCACAATGGAACCCATACAAGTAGTGTCTCTAGATTTTAAACACCACTGCTGCCAATTCTAAGTCATGAGTAGAATAGTTCTTCTCATGCACCTTCAACTGCCTAGAAGTGTAAGCAATCACCTTCTTTTCCTGCATCACAATAGCACCCAAACCAGAGCGTGAAGCATCACAATAAACAACGCAATCCTTACCCTCCACGGGCAATGCTAGAATAGGAGCTGTCGTCAACAATGTCTTGAGCTTTCGAAAGCTTTCCTCACACTCGTCGGACTACTGCAACGGTACCTCTTTCTGAGTCAAACGGGTCAAATGAGACGCAATAGAGGCGAACCCTTTCATAAAAGGACGAAATAGCTAGCCAGACCCACGAAACTACGAATTTCGATCACTGATGTAGGCCTAGCCCATTCCCTGACTGGTTGAATTTTCTGCGGATCCACCATAATACCCTCTTTCGAAGTTACATTCCCCAGAAGGACACAGAAGACAGCCAGAATTCACACTTGGAGAACTTAACATACAACCTCTTCTCCCACAATACCCCAAGAGTAATCCTCAAATGTTTCTCATTCTCCTCCTTACTTCTAGAATATACCAGGATATCATCAATGAACACTATCACAAAAGAGTCTAAATAAGGCTTAAACACGCTGTTCGTCAAATCCAAGAACGCAACTGGGGCATTAGTAAGCCTGAAAGATATAACCAAGAACTCATAGTGCCATACTTAGTCCTGGAGGCTGTCTTAGGAACATCTTCTGCTCGAATCTTTAACTGGTGATACCCTGACCTTAAGTCAATTTTAGAGACCACATAAGCTCCCTGTAACTAATCAAACAAGTTATCAATATGGGGAATAGGATAATTATTTCGGATAGTGACCTTATTCAGCTGACGGTAATCAGTACACATACGCATAGACCCGTCCTTTTTAACAAAAAACACAGGAGCACCCCAAGAAGAAGCGCTCGGGAAAATAAACCCCTTACTCAAGAGATGTTGCAACTGGTCTTTTAATTTTCTTAATTCTGTTGGCGCCATCCTATAAGGTAGAATAGAGATAGATGAGTCCCTAGGTATAAATCAATCTGGAAGTCAATGTCACGATCAGGTGGCATACCTGTCTGAGTCTGGGACAAAACCTCTTAATATGCCCTGGCTCACGTACTAGTAACAAGAACGGTCCAGCGTAGTTCGCTGAACAGAAGCTGATAAAGCAAAGATAACCCCCATGCTGACTCAAAGAATAACAATTGGCCCCTGATGGGACCCCAACAAACACCTTCATGGAAGACTGAACCGGACGCCCTAAATACACCTGCGAATTTTGACCCCTTGTGAAGGAGTTGCTAAAATTCCACCCCTTCGGGCTTTCTTCTCTACCTACTTTGCATGACTCTCCTGTTTAATCCTCTCAACAACACGGACATGCTCCACTACCTCCTGGAATGAAGCCCAGTGGCTACAAGCTGAAGTGCTGATAGCTGAAGTCCAGTGTTCAATCCTTTCACTAAACGCCTAATCCTCTCCTCCTCAATAGGCAGCAACTGAAGAGCATATCGGGACAAGGAATGGAAATGAGACTCATAAACAGCAACAGACGACTTCCCTTGATCAATATTATCAAACTCATCCTTCCTCCTGTCCCTCAGAGTATATGGAACATACTTATCTAGAAACACTAAATATAACTGAACCTAAGTCAACGGAGGTGACCCCATTGGCTTGCACTCCACATATGCCCTCCACCACAACTTGGCATCACCCAAGAACTGGAAGGTCACAAACTCAATACCATACTTGTCCACAGCCCTCATCTTATAGAGCCTCTCGTGACAATCTATAATGATCTCGTACGTATCCTCTAACTCAGTACCATAGAAATCGGAGGCTTCATTTTAGTAAACCTCCAAAATAAATCATGCTCCTCACCGGTCATCATCGGCCTGGAAGAAGCCTCGAATCTCGGAACTTTATCCAAGCGAGGTGCCACTGCTGTGGCATGCTGAACTCTCGGAGCCTGAACTATGTCTGGACCTGGGGCTGCTATCCCTGCACCCCTACCTGGTGGAACGGCTGGTATTGCTCCGGTCTGTGCCAATCCATGCAACCAGTCCGAAGACTCGAGCTATCGCATCCGTACACACTGGGAGCAGCTCGGCAGCCCTCGGCGAACGGCACCGCGCCGGGCCGAGCCGGGCGCGGCCGCATCTCCCCGCGCCTTATTAGAGCCACCGGAGGCACAAAATCAACCTAGCGGACTCCGCCTGTGCGATGCCGCCCTCTACCTGCTCCTCTACCTCCACCTTTACCTTTGGTTGTTGCCACACGTGTTCACGCCATCTGCGAGAGAAAGAAGGATAGTCAGATACCAAATGGAATCAAGTAGCACAAAACAAAGAAAGAAAAGAGAATTTTCCTAGTGCCCGGTAGCCTTTCGAAGATAAGTACAGACGTTTCTATACCGATCCGCAAGACTCTACGAGACATATCCTTGTACGATGAAATCGATGAACCTAAAGCTCTGACACCAACTCACTCACGACCCAACCCGCCATGACTGGCACCCATACTAACTTCTAGTTGGCGAACCAATACGCCTACCATCTACTCATTCAATCCATTTTTAGTTAACTAATTCATAACAGTTAAACACAAGATAAATTAATAAAAAGTCATGCCATAAAATAATAATCGTAAATGCGGAAGTGCTAACTATTACGACCTCAAAATTCGAAAGTCACCGCATAAGGACTCTAAATCCAAAACATGTCTAAGGAATGCATACTGTCTGAAATAAATAACCATCAATGTCTGGAACAGAAATATACATTAGGAAAAAGAAGATCTTCGGGTGGCCTGGCATGGATAAAAGCTCACCCTCAATCTGTCAGCAAATGGCCTCAACGCTAAAGATGAGGTCGGGTAGCAGTCTCTGGATCACAATATGCACTCAAAAGAATGCAGCAAGGTAGTATCAGTACAAACACTATGTACCGGTAGATATCATAGGCTGACTAAGATTAGTATCATGCATGAATCATAAAATCAATAAAATAGACAGACCAGTCAACAACAAGTAATCAAATAACCCAACAACAAGTCAACCAAGGATATTCACAATCAAGTCAGCCAATGATATCAAAATCAAGTCAACTGAAGCAAACAATGGAAATAAGTCTACCGACAACAATCTCACACAATCACTGACCACTCGTGTACACACATGCTAATTGGTGTCATTGCCCAATAGTCATGACCTGCAGGGGACCCATGTTGTCCATGTACCACTCGTTTTGAATTCACTCCTCGGACCTGAACTCACAACTAGGCCACATCCTCACCCCCGGTCAAATGTTTCTGTTCATATCTAGGTCTCATCCTCACCCCCAGTCAAATGAGCCTTTTCATATATATACATATTTATTGTCACATCACTTTCATAATAGATTTATCATTTTGTACCTCAATTTCACCAAGAAGATTATATTAACTTCTCAAAGACAACATCATCAACTTGTAGGTCCCAACATATCGAATAATGGCACTAAGCCCATATAATCACTCAATCAATAGCATATAGTGTCACACCCCTAATCCGATAGGATGTGATGGGCACCCGACCCTTACCTTGGGCCGAGCGAACCCGCTGACTTTCGTAATACTCATAACCATACTGGGCCTGCAACATATGACACAAGTGCATAATGAAATTTTTTCAGAAAACAAACATGCCTTTCATATTTATCAAACCAAATAAAACCTGCAATCGCATGAAATCTGTAATATAATACACAACAATACATCGGCTTATATAGCCGCTTGCAACACAAATCTGTAACATAATGCATAATGATATATCGGCCCACATAGCCGCGTACAAACTGACATATCATACACTCGACTCTGTCTGCAAAGTCTCTAACATGACCCAAAATACCACAACTCTAACACTCTGACTCGGCAGCACTCCGGGAGAAAATGGAGCTCGCCAATCCCGCTGGAACATCTTCTACTCATCTGTATATACTGCGCAAGCATTTAAACGCAGCCCCCCCGACAGTTGGGGTCAAAATGGAATATGTACCGAGCATGTAAAGCATGCATACGTAAAACGAGGTCATAACCGAATTAAGGAGTACGAGAAGTGAGCATAATAACCGTAACACCAAAGTGCTTGCATCCGAAACACAAATCATACATCGTAGGCAATAAGACAAATATAATAATCGAATGCTAAAATGTTTACTCCCGAAATACAAATTACGCATTTCAATGTCATGTATCATATCCAGCCCATAATGGGACTGAGTGACATAAGCGAATAGTCATCATACACATACCGTAACACATCATAACATCATAACTTATCATATGAGGTGACATTAACCGATGTGGGATTTGCCTAAACCAATGTGGGATTCGCCTAAACCAATGTGGGATTTGCCTAAACCAATGTGGAATTTGCCTCATCATTGGGTTTGCCCCACCACTGGGTTTGCCCCACCATTGGGTTTGCCCCACCACCGGCTCCGATACCAACTGATCATATTCCAGAATATATACATATAACATATAACGTGTCCCGGCCCTTCAGTGAGGGACTCGGTTGTTATACCTCGCATTTTGAATATTTGAATATTCTGAGTTAATGGCAGGAAGTCAAGGACAAGGTTATAATTTTTTTTTAGAATGCATAAGTTGCGTATTCATTTTTATTGGTATGGAGTATTAAGGGTAAATTTGGGATAAGGAGAAATTGGAGGCTAAAAGTTGGAAAAAGGATTTTCATGAAATGACCAAAAGGCCTAGGTGGCCGTGGGCCCCACCCACATGTTGGCCAATATTTTTATGACATGGAATGGCACATGTGTTTATTTCATATTTGTAGAGGCATGTATGTGTATATGTAAATTCATGGTCACGCAAGACTCCAAGTCATCTTTTATAATTTAAAGAGAATTCTAGAAAATTTGAGAGAATCAAGAAAAAAAAAAGAAGAAAAGAGAGGCACATGACCGGCCACTACGTGCCTCAATTATATATATATATATATATGTGTGTGAGTCATGAAGGCAAGACAATTTATCATCTTCACCATGGAAAATTCAAGAAAAAATGGAGAAAAGAAAGAGAAGGAGCAAAGAGGTGCCGGAAGGTCGGCCGAATGTACTCTATGGAGGTTGATTAGGAAAAATTTTGTTCTAGCTTTTCAACTCATTGGAAGGCCCTCTACAACATGAAATAATTGTGGGAGCAAGAAAAACATTCATCCTCACAAGGCATGTCCTAGCCGAGAATGAAGAAGGCAAAGGTGGATGGAAGAAGGTGAGCTGTTTTCTTTACATGTTTGGTAGGTGTTTATACATGTTGTGATATGTAAAATGAACGAAGTTCATGAAGTTATGGGGTTGTGTTGTGTGGCCGTATATATGTAGTATGGTATGGAGGTGATGAACTAATTTATTTAGCATGTTGGATTGTTGTATTATGAATGGTTGTGCATGTTGTAATATGAAGGAATGGATAGAATTCATGAAATCATGGGTGTTGGTATGTTGGCCGAATGGTGGCTGCCTTGTGAAGGAAGAATGAATCAAATTTAT
>NC_081345.1:9189769-9290020 GCF_029784015.1 Lycium ferocissimum | reverse complement strand
TGGCGGGAATAGCCAAGCTTGGCTTCTCCAGTTTCTTGATTTTTCTCTAAGGTGAAAATGATGAACATGACTTAATTAGTCATCTTATGTCCACTTATATAATTAACACAAGTGTACCGTAGCCCACACCACACACATGGCCACATGGCCATTTTCATGAAATAATTAGTTTCCAAAATTTCACTTCTAGCCCTTAATTTCGTGAAATGCCTAACTTTTCATAATTCACTTTTGACCCCAAATTTTTCTTATTCCAATTTTACCCATAACATCCATGCCAATGAAAAGATGAATATGCAACGTATGCACTTTTAACAAAATCAGAAGAAATTACAACCTTGTCCTTAACTTATCATGACTAACTCGGATTATCCCAATGTACCAAAATACGGGATATAACATATAGGAATTTCAACCACACACATTATGCTTGAAGACTAGACATGCTTTCTCCTATCGATTTCACAGTGCATATAATCAACTAATCAAAGTCTAACTCAAGTAGACCGTAACCTACCTCAACTGTAGGGTTGGATCAATGCAGATTACTCCGCTATAGCCTTTTACTTCCGTAAAGCATCGAAACGCTCAAAGTCTAGCAATTAAGATGCTAAATAAGTCACAATCACTCTAATCACAAAATCAATTCAATGAACACCCTTTCCTTTTTTTCCCCATTCTAATGGGTGAATGGTTTCTAGGTGTAAATCAATCTAACATTGGCCTTAACAACTATGAATTATTAGTTTACAGGGCTATTTAATCAAATTATCTCTAATTAGCAGTTTATATGGTCAAGCTACCATCTTTATGAAACCCTAAGTCTCAATTCCCTTTGTTCATGTCTCTAGTGGTTCAATTCTTGATTAGAAAGTGACAACCCAAGCCATTAGATGATAAACACACAATAACAATCCTTAACCACCAACTATTGAAAGTCGTAAGTTCTGGGGTTACTATTCTCGATTCACCATTGTAGACCCATAAAAGGGATGATAATTATAGAGATGAAAGCATAATGATGGAAGGAATGGTTGAGTCTTACCTCTCAAGGAGATTCTTGCCATAGCTTAGAATTTTGCCCTAGGTGCTTATAGGGAACTATTTTGGAGTTTTATGAATAAAGAATTCGGAGCTAAGTGTTTAAAAATTAAGATTCTGTCCTCGTCGACCATTTGCGGCGGTCCGGCCGTCAACCTTGACGATCCGCTATAGCGGGTAAGTGCCCGCCATGTGACCCACCACAGCGTCCCTCCGCGTAGTGGTGAGCCCGATCTCGCTGCCGGCGGTCTCGATAGAGCGGTCCAGTGCCCGCCACAGCGGACGTCCGTTTCCCGGATGACTCGGCGGTGAGCGGAGCGCCCTTATGCCGGCCCATAGCGGCGGTACATACCCAGCTTGCGGTGGTACCCCTTGGAGCCGGTAGAGCTCTCTAATTTTCATAATTTTTCACTCTATCATACAGCAGCTTAAATCGAGGCCTTACAAAAACCAAATATGCACATTAATGTAAAAACATCATGTAGACTCGCCTGTGGGCTCGAAATTCCCAACGGAGGTCAAATTTCCTATGTCACCCCCAATGGACTTAATAAAATCAAACAATAATCACAAACAAGTCAAATTTTCAGTTCTTAGACTTATACATTCGAGTTTCTGTTAGCTCATTCTACCATTGAAGGGGTTCTATTTGGTAGGGTTATCCTAGATTTTTCATAACGACCGGGAGGGTCGTTACACTAGCCCATTCACTATGAAAAAAGTTGACTTTAAGATCGAAACGCCGTCACTAAAAGGCTTGCAGCAAAAAAACAAAGGTCTATTTGCGGCGACTTTAGTCGCCACTAAAGATGATCGAAAAAAATTCATATTGAGCATTCAAAAATGGTATCATTGTTGTATAAAATTGGTATCATGTCACAAACCAACCGATGGGCCATGACGGGCACTCGGAGCTAACCTACCTAGCACCTCATACATGCAACTCTTAGTCATAGCTGAGTGGGCCATAATGTTAACTCATAGATACATAAGTTGTATGGGACACAAGCCGAAAACATAATATACCTATGTCATCAAGCTAATCCCAAGGATACCAGCTGGACTAGACTTTCATGTATATCTAATGGTACATACTGTCTACAAGCCTCTACTAGAGTACATGACGTAACGTGGTAGGGACGGGCCACCATACCCACGTCCAATGCATATGCAACCATGCGGCTCGAGAGAGCGACTCTAGGAACAAGTGGAGTGCCCACGGCGATATCCTGCGGGGATCCGTCAGCACGTATCTCAAGACTGCGGGCACATGAAACGTAGCGCCCCCAGCAAAGAGACGTCAGTACGAATAATGTACTGAGTATGTAAGGCAAAAAATGTAACATAATAAAGATATACTGTAAAGAAGAAGGATAAGAATCAACCGGGCACTTCTGAGCTACCGATGTAAATCTAGCTTTTATGTCTCTCTATACTCTCCTATGCTAACTACATCTATGTACAATACTGTGTCTCTGACCTACTTATCATCCTGGTGCTAGCGCTCAGCCCGATCGGTGGTAGCGCAGGCCGATCGTAGCACGATGGTAGCGCCCGTCCGATTATGCACGATGGTCGGGCAATGTCTGATGGTAAGCTGTATGAGCCGTAGCACGTAGTAATAAGCGCTGACCGGCCCTTTGCATGATGGTAAATATATATACGCAGCGCGGATGGGCCGATGGTAAATATGAATGCATCTGTTGTGGAACATGTAACCTGGTCTAAATATGAAAGCATATGCTGCAGATCATGCAGCCCAATCTAAATATGAATGCATGTGCTGCGGAACGTGCAGCCCAATCCAAATGTGAATGCCTGTGCTACGAAATGTGCAGCCCGATCCAAATATCCCATATAGTTACCCTTTTATATACTTTTGGTGTTCATTTTGTATTTATAGCTTCTATGTAACCCTTAGTCTCATAAACACACTTCTAAATTATTAGAGCACCTTCTGAATTGACCCAATCTTGACTACCTCGCAAATACGTCATGAGCTTTGTTTTCTAATATCATTTGTGTAACGATCCCCCCGGTCGTTATGAAAAATCTAAGATCACTCGACCAAATAGAACCCTTTCAAGGGTAGAACGAGCTAATAGAAACCCAAATTTAGAAGTCTAAGAAATAAAATCTTAGCTTGTCTGTGATTATTGTTTTGTGGTGTCGAGTTCGTTAGGGGGTGACGTAGTAAATTAGATCTCCGTTGGGGATTCTGAAGCCACAGGTGAGTCCGTATGGTGTTTTTACATTAATGTACATGTTTTGTTTGTGCTTGTGAGGCCTCGAATGAAGTGTAGGGTGGTAGAATGAAAAACTGTAAAAATTAGCGAGCTTACTGTAAAAGATATCTTGAGTAAGGTGTTTATTCGCCCGAGTGCCTCTCCTTGGGGTTCTCCTGTATTGTTTGTTAAAAAGAAGGATGGGTCTATGCGTATGTGTATTGATTATCGTCATCTGAATAAGGTTACTATCCGAAACAAGTATCCCATCTCCTGTATTGATGACTTGTTTTATCAGCTAGAAGGAGCTTCTGTGTTCTCCAAAATTGACTTAATGTTAGGGTATTACCAGTTAAAGGTTCGGGCAGAAAATATTCCTAAGACAGCCTTTAGGACCAGGTATGGACACTATAAGTTCTTGGTTATGTCTTTTGGGCTTACTAATGCCCCAGCAGCCTTCATGAATTTGATGAATAGTGTTTTTAAACCATATTTAGATTCCTTTCTAATAGTGTTCATTGATGATATCCTGGTGTATTCTAGAAGTAAGGAAGAGCATGAGAAACATTTGAGGACTGCTCTTGGGATATTACGGGAGAAGAAGTTGTATGCTAATTTCTCCAAGTGTGAATTTTGGTAGTCTTCTGTGTCCTTCTTGGGGCATGTAATTTCGAAAAAGGGTATTATGGTGGATCCGCAGAAAATTCAGGTAGTCAGGGAATGGGCTAGGCCCACGTCAGTGATCGAAATCCATAGTTTCGTGGGTCTGGCTAGCTATTATCATCGGTTTGTGAAGGGGTTTGCCTCTACTCCTTCTCATTTGACCCGTTTGACTCAGAAAGAGGTACCATTTTAGTGGTCCGATGAGTGCGAGGAGAGCTTTCAAAAGCTCAAGACCTTGTTGACGATAGCTCCTATCCTAGCATTGCCCGTAGAGGGCAAGAATTTTATTGTTTATTGTGATGTTTCGCGCTCTGGTTTTAGTACTGTTTTGATGCAGGAAAAGAAGGTGATTGCTTACGCTTCTAGACAGTTGAAAGTGCATGAGAAGAACTATCTTACTCATGAATTGGAGTTGGCAGAGGTGGTGTTAGCTCGAGATTTATTGGGCCATTTGAGGTTCTCGTGCGTATGGGGAGGTAGCTTATGAATTGGCTTTACCTCCGGGCTTATTAAGCGTTCATCCAGTAGTATTTCATATTTCGATATTGAAGAATTATCATGGCGATGGTTCGTACATAATCCATTGGGATTCGGTTTTACTAGATGAGAATTTGACGTATTAAAGGTCTATTAAGTTCTAGGTTTACTATTCTCAATTCACCATTGTAGACCTATTAGAATGATGATAATCTTAGATATGGAAGCGTAATGGAAGAAGGAATGGTTGAGACTTATTAAAGGTCTATTAAGTTCTAGGTTTACTATTCTCAATTCACCATTGTAGACCTATTCGGTTTTACAGAATCCCGGTTTTTACTTAGTTTCGAATTCTTTATTCATAAAACTCTAAAACAGTTCCCAAGGAGCACCTAGGGAGAAATTCTAAGGCTGGGGCAAGAATATTCTTGAGAGGTAAGTCTCAACCATTCCTTCTTCCATTACGCTTCCATATCTAAGATTATCATCATTCTAATAGGTCTACAATGGTGAATTGAGAATAGTAAACCTAGAACTTAATAGACCTTTAATATTTGGTGGGTTTTGCATATCATTGTGTGATTATCATCTAAAGTCTTGGGTTATCACTTTCTAATCAAGAATTGAACCGTTAGAGACATGAACTAAGTGAATTGAGGCTTAAGGTTTCATAAAGATGGTAGCTTAACCATAGAAACTGCTTTTAAGAGGTAATTTGATGAATAATAACTTATGGTTTCTAAGGCCAATGTTAGGATGATTTACACCTAGTAAGCATTCACCCATTATAAAGGGGTAAGGTGGAGGATGTTCATTGTATTGATATTGTTGACTAAAGTATTGTGACTTATTTAGCATCTTAATTGCTAGACTTTGAACGTTCCGAGGCATTATGGAAAGGAAAAGCTATAGCAGAGTAACTTGCATTCCAGCTTTGCAGTTGAAGTAGGTTACGGTCTATTTGAGTTAGACTTTGATTAGTTAATTGTATGCGTTATGAGATTGATAGGAGAAAGCATGTCTAGTCTTCGGGCATTATGTGTGGTTGGAATTCCTATATGCTATTGATTAAGTGATAATGTGGGCTTAACGCCATTATTCGATGTGTTGTGACCTATATTTTGGTGACCATTGTGGTGAGAAGTTAATATGATCTTCTTGATGAAATTGAGATACTACTTGATAATCGATCATTGAAAGTGATGTGATCTATATATCTATGAAAAGGCACATTTGATCGGGGGTGAGGATGTGACCTAGATATGAAATGACACATTTGACAGGGGGTGAGGATGTGGCCTAGTTGTGAGCTCGTAGTCCGAGGTTCGTTCCGGAACGAGTGATACATGGACACCATGGGTCCTCTGCAGGTCATGGCTATTGGGCAAAGACACCATTTAGCATGTATGTACATGAGTGACCAGTGGTAGAGTAAGTGAGAATGTTGTTGGGAGGTTTATTCCATTATGTGTTTCCGTTGACTTGATTGTTTATATCATTGATTTACTTGGTGTTGGCTATTTGATTATGTGCTGTTGACTGGTCTTTCTATTTTATTGATTTTGTGATTCAAGCATGATATTAATGTTAGTCAGCCTATGATATCTATCGGTAGATAGTGTTTGTACTGATACTACCTTACTGCATTCTTTTGAGTACAGATTGTGATCCAGAGACTGCTACCCGACCTCACATTTAGGTTGAGGCCATTTGCTGGCAGATTGAGGGTGAACTTCTTTCTATGCCAAGCCGCCCGAAGATCTTCCTTATCTAATGTCTATTTCCATTCCAGACATCGATGTTTATTTGTTTCAGACAGTATGAATTCCTTAGACATGTTTTGGATTAGAGTCCTTGTACCGTGACTTTTGGATTTTGGGGTTGTAATAGCTAGGACATTCGCAGTTTCATTATCGTTTTATGGAATGACTACTTTTGGTTAATTTTGCGTTTAATTTGTTATGAATTGGATGAATCGGCTAAATGAAAATGGACTTTGAATGAGTAGATGGTTAAGCGTATTGGTTCGCCCACTAGGAGTTAGTGTGGGTGCCAGTCATGGCGGGTTGGGTCGTGACAGAGTTGGTATCAGAGCCTTAGGTTCATCGATCTCGCTGTATAAGGACATGTCTAGTAGAGTCTTACGGATCGGTATGGAGACGTCTTTACTTATATTTGGGAGGCTACCAGACACTACGAAAGTTCCCCTTTCTTTCTTTCTTTCTTTCGTGCTACTTGATTCCAATTGGTATCTGGATTATTCAAATTGATATCTGATTATCCTTCATTCTCTTGTAGATGGTGAGAACACATGCAACATTAGCTAGAGGTAGAGGTGGAGGTAGAGGACCAGGTAGAGGGCCAGCGTCGGTTGGGGGCAGAGTCCCAGCAGTAGATCCCGTGCCTCCAGTGGCTCTAATAAGGGCCCAGGAGATGCGAAATTGCACCGGCTCGGTAACGACGATTGCCGGCTCCGCCCAGGCTGCAGGCACTTTGGGTTTACCAGATGCGATAGCTCAGATGCTGAACTGGTTACATGGGTTGGCCCAGACCGGAGCGATACCGGCCGTTCCAGCAGGTAGGGGTGCAAGGATAACAGCCCTAGGTCCGGACAGAGTTCAGGCTCCGGGACTTCAGAATGCCTCACCTGTGGCTCCTCGCTTGGATGAATGTTTTGGTTTTGAGGCATTTTTGAGGCCAGTTGCATGGCCGGTGATGACCGGTAAGGAGCATGATTTATTTTGGAGGTTCACTAAAATGAAGCCTCCGATTTTCTATGGTACTGAGTCAGAGGATGCGTACGAGTTCATTATAGATTGCCATGAGGGGCTCCATAAGATGGGGGCAGTGAACAAGTATGGTGTTGAGTTTATGACCTTTCAGTTCTTGGGTGATGCCAAGTTGTGGTGGAGGGTATATGTGGAGTGCAGGCCAGCTGGGTCACCTCTGTTGACTTGGGTTCAGTTCTATTCAGTGTTTCTAGAGAAGTATGTTTCGCGTACTCTGAGGGACATGAAGAAGGATGAGTTTGCTAATATTGATCAAGGGAACTCATCTGTTGCTGTTTATGAGTCCCGTTTTCACTCCTTGTCCCGATATGCTCTTCAGTTGCTACCCACTGAGGAGGAGAGGATCAGGCGTTTTGTGAAAGGATTGAACACTGGACTTCAGCTATCAGCTCTTCAGCTTGTAGCCACTGGGGCTTCATTCTAGGAGGTAGTGGAGCATGTCCGTGTTGTTGAGGGGATAAAACTGAAGGGTTATGCCAAGCAAATAGAGAAGAAGGCCCGAAAGGGTGGAAATTTCAGCAACTTCTTCTCTAGGGGTCAGCGTTTTCAGGTGTATTCAGGGCGTCCGGTTCAGTCCGATATTCAGGTGTCTGCTGGGGGCCCATCAGGGGTCAATCATCATTCTTTGGTTCAGCATGGGGGCTACCACCTTCATCGACTTCTATTTAGCAACCTACGTTGGACCATTCTTGTTACGAGTGTGGTGAGCTAGGGCATATTAAGAGGTTTTGCCCTAAGCTCAGACAGGGTGGTCAGGGTACTCAGTATCAGGCTCCCCGAGCTCCATTCGCACCAGATAGGAGTGGCTAGAATTGCGCACAGGCAGGGCGGGTCGGCCGCACCACGGGTAGGGGTAGTGCTCCGCCTAACCGAGGTGGATCTCAGCCAGGCAGGTGTGGATAGCAGCCCAGCAGGGGCGGGGCTCAGACTAGACAGGGTAATCGCAATGGTTCACAGGCTACAAGAGGGCGCGGTCACTTGTACGCCTTCCCAGGCAGACCCGAGGCCGAGGCCTCTGATGCTGTCATCACAGGTACTATCTCAGTTTGTGGCCGGATGGCTTCTATTTTATTTGATCCAGGTTCTACTTTTTCATACCTGTCTTCATATTTTGCTGTGGGTTTAGATGTGATTTGTGATATACTTGATGCCCCTATTCATGTGTCTACTCCGATCAGGGATTCATTGGTGGTAGATAGAGTCTACCTCTTTTGCGCTATTACATTTATGGGGTATAGTACTTGGGCGGATTTAATTATCCTAGACATGGTAGGCTTTGATGTCAACTTGGGCATGAGTTGGTTGTCCTCGCATTATGCGATTCTAGATTGTCACTCTAAAATAGTTACCTTAGCTATGCCCGGGTTACCCAGACTCGAGTGGAAAGGTAACCTTAGTCCCCTCCCTAAGAAAGTCGTATCCTTCATTCGTGCTAAGAAGCTAATAAAGAAGGATTTCTTAGCTTATTTGGCACATATCCGTGATACCAGCGCAGATACTCCACCTATTGATTCAGTTCCAGTGGTACGCGAGTTTGCGGATGTGTTTCCCACGGACTTGCCAGGTATGCCACCTGACTGTGACATTGACTTTCGGATTGATTTAGACCCAGGGACTCGTCCTATCTCTATTCGACCCCATAGGATGGTGCCAGTTGAGTTAAGGGAATTAAAAGAGTAGTTGCAAGATATCTTGAGTAAGGTGTTTATTCGCCCGAGTGCCTCTCCTTGGGGTGCTCCTGTATTGTTTGTTAAAAAGAAGGATGGGTCTATGCGTATGTGTATTGATTATCGTCATCTGAATAAGGTTACTATCCAAAACAAGTATCCCATCTCATATTGATGACTTGTTTTATCAGCTAGAAGGAGCTTCTGTGTTCTCCAAAATTGACTTAATGTTAGGGTATTACCAGTTAAAGGTTCGGGCAGAAAATATTCCTAAGACAGCCTTTAGGACCAGGTATGGATACTATAAGTTCTTGGTTATGTCTTTTGGGCTTACTAATGCCCCAGCAGCCTTCATGAATTTGATGAATAGTGTTTTTAAACCATATTTAGATTCCTTTCTAATAGTGTTCATTGATGATATCCTGGTGTATTCTAGAAGTAAGGAGGAGCATGAGAAACATTTGAGGACTGCTCTTGGGATATTACAGGAGAAGAAGTTGTATGCTAAGTTCTCCAAGTGTGAATTTTGGTAGTCTTCTGTGTCCTTCTTGGGGCATGTAATTTCGAAAAAGGGTATTATGGTGGATCCGCAGAAAATTCAGGCAGTCGGGGGAATGGGCTAGGCCCGCGTCGGTGATCGAAATCCATAGTTTCGTGGGTACGGCTAGCTATTATCATCGGTTTGTGAAGGGGTTTGCCTCTACTCCTTCTCATTTGACCCGTTGACTCGAAAGAGGTACCATTTTAGTGGTCCGATGGAGTAGTGCGAGGAGAGCTTTCAAAAGCTCGAAGACCTTGTTGACGATAGCTCTATCCTAGCATTGCCCGTAGAGGGCAAGAATTTTATTGTTTATTGTGATGTTTCGCGCTGCGGTTTTAGTCTTGTTTTGATGCGGAAAAGAAGGTGATTGCTTACGCTTCTAGACAGTTGAAAGTGCATGAGAAGAACTATCTTACTCATGAATTGGAGTTGGCAGAGGTGGTGTTAGCTCGAGATTTATTGGGCCATTTGAGGTTCTCAAGCGTATGGGGGAGGTAGCTTATGAATTGGCTTTACCTCCGGGCTTATTAAGCGTTCATCCAGTAGTATTTCACATTTCGATATTGAAGAATTATCATGGCGATGGTTCGTACATAATCCATTGGGATTCGGTTTTACTAGATGAGAATTTGACGTATTAGGAAGAGCCTATTGCTATCCTAGATAGAGACGTTTGTTAGTTGAGGTCGAAGGAAATAGCCTCCGTGAAAGTTCAGTGGAAGAATCGCCCAGTTGAGGAAGCTACTTAGGAAACAGAATCGGATATGCGTAGCAAGTATCCTCAGCTCTTCCTCGAAATAGGTACCCTTTTTCTAGATCCCTCATCCTTGTCTGTTCAGGGACGAACGGTGTTTTAATTGGTAACTGGTGTAATAACCCTCCCGGTCGTTATAGGAAATCTAGGATCACCCGACCAAATAGAACCCTTTCAAAGGTAGAACGAGCTAATCGAAATCCAAATATAGTAGTTTAAGAACTGAAAGCTTGGCTTATCTGTGATTATTATTTTGTGGTGTCAGGTCCATTGGTGGGTGACGTAGGAAATTAGATCTCCTTTGGGGATTATGAGGCCACAGGTGAGTCCGTATTGTGTTTTTACATTAATGTGCATGTTTTGTTTATGTTTGTGAGGCCTCAGATGAAGTGTAGGGTGGTAGAGTGAAAAACTGTGCACATTATCCAGCTTACTGGCTCAGTGGCACCGCTGCGGCGGGAGCGGCTGGCAAGACGGATCTCTCACCGCCGGCGCTCGGACGAAATTGGGGTGTCCACTATGGGGAGACAACTTTGGCATTTCTTTGTAGTGCTTGTGCTATAGCGGGACCATGCTTGCCACAGCGGAGGAAAGCATTTAGTTAGGTCCACTATAGCGGGCACTTGCCTGCTATAGCGAGACCGCTACAGCTATCGACGGGGACAGAATCCCGTTTTTTACTCAGTTCCGAATTCTTTGTTCATAAAACTCCAAAACAGTTCCCCAGGAGCACCTAGGGCGAAATTCTAAGGCTAGGGCAAGAATATTTTTGAGAGGTAAGTCTCAACCATTCCTTCTTCCGTTACGCTTTCATCTCTAAGATTATCGTCATTCTAATGGGTCTACAATGGTGAATTGAGAATAGTAACCTTAGAACTTAATAGACCTTTAATAGTTGGTGGGTTATGCATATCATTGTGTGATTATCATCTAAAGGCTTGGGTTATGACTTTCTAATCAAGAATTGAACCGTTAGAGACATAAACTAAGTGAATTGAGGCTTAGGGTTTTATAAAGATGGTAACTTGACCATAGAAACTACTTGTAAGAGGTAAGTTGATGAATAACCTTATGAATTGATAGCTTATGGTTTCTAAGGACAATGTTAGGATGATTTACACCTAGTAAGAATTCACCCATTAGAAAGTGGTAAGGTGGAAGGGTATTCATTGTATTGATATTGTTGACTAGAGTGTTGTGAATTATTTAGCACCTTAATTGCTAGACTTTAAGCGTTCCGAGGCATTACGGAAGGGAAAAGCTATAGCCGAGTAATTCGCATTATTCTAGCTCTGCAGTTGAGGTAGGTTACAGTATACTTGAGTTAGATTTTGATTAGTTGATTGTATGCGTTATGAGATTGATATGAGAAAGCATGTCTAGTCTTTGGGCATAATGTGTGGTTGGAATTCCTATATGCTATTGATTAAGTGATAATGTGGGCTTAACGCCATTATTCGAATGTTGTGACCTATATTTTGGTGACCATTATGGTGAGAAGTTAATATGATTTCTTGATGAAATTGAGATATTACTTGATAATCGATAATTGAAAGTGATGTGACAATAAATATATATATATATGAAAGGGCACATTTAACCGGCAGTGAAGATGTGACCTAGATATGAAAAGGCACATTTGACAGGGGGTGAGGATGTGGCCTAGTTGTGAGCTCGTGTCCGAGGTTCGTTCCGGAATGAGTGGTACATGGATGCCATAGGTCCCCTGCAGGTCATAGCTATTGGGCAAAGACACCAATTAGCATGTATGTACATGAGTGATCAGTGGCGGAGTAAGTGAGAATGTTTTTGGGAGGTTTATTCCGTTATGTGGTTCTGTGACTTGATTGTTAATATCATTGATTTACTTGGTGTTGGCTATTTGATCATGTGTTGTTGACTGGTCTGTCTAATTTATTGATTTTTTGAATCAAGCATGATACTATTGTTAGTCGGCCTGTGATATCTACCGGTACCTAGTGGTTGTACTGATACTACCTTGCTGCATTCTCCTAAGTGCAGATTGTGATCCAGAGACTGCTACCCGACCTCACATTTAGCGTTGAGGCCATTTGCTGACAGAATGAGGGTACACTTCTTTCCATGCCAGGCCACCCGAAGATCTTCCTTATCTAATGTCTATTTTCATTCCGGACATTGATGTTTATTTGTTTTAGACAATATGAATTCCTTAGACATGTTTTGGATTAGAGTCCTTGTACAGTGACTTTCGAATTTTGGGGTTGTAATAGTTAGGACTTCCGCATTTACATTATCGTTTTATGGCATGACTAATTTTGGTTAATCTTGCGTTTAATTTGTTATGAATTGGCTAAATGAAAATGGACTTTGAATGAGTAGATGGTTAAGCTTATTGGTTTACCCACTAGGAGTTAGTATGGGTGCCAGTCATGGAGGGTTGGGTCGTGACAATTTGCCCTATTAAGGATTTCATAACTAACATAGTAACTCTTATACACCCGTGATGATCACTACTTATCTGTTGATGCCTACATGATCACATAAGACTTATAAACACATTTCCAGGCCATTACGACTTCTTCCCGATTAACTAATCTCATAACTAGCATACTATCCATGTCTTACAAAACATTCCTTAAGAACACATTTCTAAATTCATCGGAGTGACGTAAGGTCGGTAAACCTCCGATTTTCATTGTGGAGCTAACATCATTGGCATTCTCACCTTGAAGGAACAATAATCATAAGGTGAGACCAACGTCAATAATATCGTAAGAATATCAAGAATGTAAGCTTCTAGCATTTCTATGAGAGGAATCATTATGGACATCATTTGTGAAAGTTCATAACAATAGGATCATGCCTTAAGAAAGAAAGGAATAGCCTTAACATACCTTACGCACTGTCTTAGCCACCCAGAAGTCTACCTTAGAGCACTGCAATCTACATCCAAGATGATTCATAAAACAATCAGGCCATAGGAACATTTACACATTCAAACTTAGCTAGTTAATAAGTTAACGGAATTCAGACAACATTTCCCCTATATTATCTACTTCCTCCAAATTCCAAAACAACTCCAAAAAATCATTAACAACATCAACAATAACATAATCAAGATACTACATGACGAACATATATAAATCTGTCCAAGACTTCCTTCAAAAATCAGTCCATAAGATAACGACATCAACATATCAACCTACGACCTTTATACTATGTTTTTCTTCACTTTAAACCATTAAAATCCTCCAAAAACAACACAACATCAAAGTCAAGATAAAGAACATACCTTATACTTGAATAACTTCAACTCACATAACTTGCTTCAAGATCAAACTCACCACAACATCATTTAGAAGCAAAAACAATCACTTTTCATGAATTAGTTTAGTGTAATCTTGATCCAAGGGGCTATAAGTGCTTAGGAGATGTTTATGGAGGTTTTTAGAGCTCAAGGGAAGTATGTATGATGATAAAATGGAGAGAAGGGGGGTATTTATACCCTTTGAAAGTCGGTTCCACCGACGTTATGATATTTGGCCTAAAAATGCATATATTTAGCCATTGTTGCCTCACATTTTAATACTTTAAATCATATTTTGAGTATTAATTATAGTGGTTTGTGCTTATATTATATTTTTTGTGTAGGTTTATTGCGGTGTGAAAATTAAAGAGATTTGGAATAAAATTGAATAAAATGCAGAAGAAAAGAGAAAAGGAAAAAAGTGCACGTTGAAGAATGGAAGATGTAATCTGGCTATAGGAGATTGGCTCATGATTTTCTATTAACTGGGAGTTATTAGCTAATGATTGGTGAAGTATATAAGGAATATAAAGGATTTAAAGGAAGCAAAAGAAAGCACAGAATGAGAGGAATTGAAAAGGGAGAGAAAATACGTACCTGCCAAGTGCCGCACAGCTGGCGCGAAGAATTGTACTCTCGGAATATATGTTTGCCTGCTGCGCCACTCTTGCGACGCAAGGGTGGCGCGAGCACGGTAATTTTCCCGGTCCGATTTGGATTTGTTTTTTTTAAAGTCCAGGTCTTTTGGTAACCTATAAATACATATTTTGCACGGTTTTTACATAACTTTAGATAACTTAAAACCCTTAGTTGAGAACTTTGGACCTAGAGAGAGCTTGGAGCCGCCGTGGAGGCCTTAGTTACAGGGTTTTACCTTCTCTTCTTTGTAATACTTATTTTTATGTTTTTATTCGGATGATTTGTTGTTTTTCCTCTATGTCTATGTGGAGCTAAACTCTTTAGTTCTAGGGATTTCACACAAACATGAAAGTTGACATTTGATTATCGTTTCTAGCTATTAAATTTTCATATTTTTGGGTTGCTTATTTATTCTTGTGCTTAATTAATTATTTGATCACTAATTGAACACTATCTATGGTGCATGAATTGGACTTGAGAAAGAGAATTCACATACGTAATAAGAATAAATAGAGTTTGTTCGATTTAATTGTTTCGCTACTGAGGATAGAGATATATCCTTTAACCTTACTTAGTTGGTTACGGAGAAATAAATGCATTCTTGTTACCTCTGGCGACCATAGAGATATAGGCGTTATAGTAGCATCTACAGGCTTGTGAGTAGTTTGAGAGAATATCATAAAGTTACAATTAACCCGTCAAATAATAATGCATAGATAGAACGATTTGAAGACTCAATTGGAGTGTTAGTGGTCATAGCCCTAGATCTTTCTCTTCTCCAATAAAAATCCGTTCTTTCTTGGTTGAAGTTCATTAATTGTTTTTACTTTATTTTTAGTTAGTTTATAAATATAACTTTGGATTTTGC
Organism: Lycium ferocissimum; assembly: GCF_029784015.1. Taxonomy (NCBI): domain Eukaryota; kingdom Viridiplantae; phylum Streptophyta; class Magnoliopsida; order Solanales; family Solanaceae; genus Lycium; species Lycium ferocissimum. Next base: position 9,275,067 of record NC_081345.1, on the reverse strand, counting down.
TTCTTGTGTAGATAATTAGTATCGTTTAATGTAGTAAACAATTAATCATAAGTCTCTGTGGGGACGATATCTGGACTTAAAAATCCCATATTACTTGTACGATCGCGTATACTTACGTGTGCGTTTGGGAGCAACACTTTCCAAATGGGCCCACGGAGAAGCCATCTGGCAGCCTATCTTGAAACACCCATAACTTTCTACTCCGATATTGTATAGACGAACGGTTATGTTTCATTGGAAACTAGACTCAATGAACTTCAATTTACATAGGTTATGTATTCCATAACTCCTCATATTCTAGGATATACACCTCCCTCAAGTTGGACCAGAATTTCCTGTCCAAAATTCTGCCAAGTTTTCCAAAATTTCGACAAACTTAATTTCTTCGATTCGCTTGATCCGAAACCTTTAGACACTTTCTTAGCACTTGTTAAAAGTATTCCTTAACATTATAAGGGTTCAATGACCTCTCCGAGCTTATGTTAGTTTACTTACGACGCAAACGACGCAAAATTTTTTTCGAGGGTGCAATATTCCCCCCCCCTTTAAAAACATTCGTCCTTGAATGTTTAACTTTCAGAGATCTTATGAAAATTTCGGCAGAGCTTTCTCTGTAACTGTAATACTACCAACCTGTCACGCTGCTAACTAACAGTACAATGCCATATAAGGCTACAACTATCAGTAACAACAATGACCCCACACGACCAATGACATTAATTAACAACATATACATACCTGAAGGTTATGATGTCTTAGTCTGAACCTCCTCTGGGAGTGAAAACAAATGCGGGTACATGGATCTCATATCTCTGTATAACACCCTTGCCAATATACTCTATATAATAAGGAGGCCCTCGTCAACAACTAACTCATTGAGTAACATACATCTCTCTTTTACCTTTTTCTAACCAATCATATCCCTTTTTGACATTAGGCATCATCATCCTTATAACCAATACTCTTTCCTTTTCCGTAATTCCTATTTCACCTCTTTTCGCTCATGAATCATTGGCATATTTACACTCAAGGATCATATTTAAACACATGCGTATCCTTTCCACGTCTTACTTCGAGCAGAAAAATATGACTTTCATCTAATCATATCGATGTCTCATTAGTAAAACACTTCTAAAGTTGATAACCATTCACAATATATCTACAGTCATTTGCTAATACCCAACTGAAAATCCCATAAAACTTTTCTTTTTTTTAAGTCCCATCAGAATACTTCAAAATTTATCTTAACAGAATTGCATATAATATATCAATACCACCCTCAAGGGTGTACAAACAATATTGCCACAATAATTGTTCTTGACGTCATTGCTCATCCGCTTGTACTGTACTATATTTCTTTACTCACAAGTCATTTATATCTTACATATTCCTCTTAATAACCATAATTCGTAATTCTATAGATATAGTGTAACACCCCAATTTTTTTTTTTGTTTTAAAACTAACTCTTGAATTTTTGATTGACCATATCTTGATAGTAAGGGTATATTTTACTTTGCACTTCCTGAACGTGAACTTGACGATATTTGGAACTTGTTTGAAGCGTTATGGTGTAGTTATGTAAGATACTCCTATTATTATCTTAGTAATTTATTAAATGGATTAGATATTTATGTAATTAGGGCTCCCCCTTTTTGTAGTTATCCAAACAAAAAAAAAGGTTTGTAGTTATCTAAAGGTAAATATATTACCTTTAGCTCATATCCCCTCTACCTCCTCTTCAGATTTCATTTCCTCCACCAAAATAAAACCCTAAAGCTTCTATCCTCTCATAATATTCATCCTCTAAATCAATCATCAAGACTTGTTTTGGTTGAGCCACAAACTACTCCACACGATTGAGGTAAGTTACAAAATCCGTTTTTGAACTGGACAACTATTAGTGTTTTCAGCATAATTCCTTGTATAAAATTTAGTTTTAAGTGATCCAAATTGTTCTAGAAATCTATTTCATAGCCCTACAACTTTTGTTCAGGCTCCAAAACCCAGTTTTGCTTTAATTTACTGGAAAAGGGGTGATGAAGTATAGGGTAGGTGCTGCCCAGATTTCTTTTTTGCAAACCCTATATGTACTACTGTTAGTATTTTGAGCATATCTTTTTGTACAAAACTGCTGTAGGAGTGATTTAAATTTCTTTGAAACCCCAAGACATATATCTACAACTTTCATTAAGGCTACAAAGTCTATTTTTGCCGTTCACCCGTTTGAAACCGAGCCACAATAAAAGACAGTAGTACTGTCCAGAATTCCTGTTTTGATAGTTTAGGGTGATTTTCACTGATTTTATGTTTAGTTTTGACGAGCTAAAACCATTGAAATTAAGTAGATATTTGATTTTGTATTTAAGGTATATATGCTCCTGTACAAGCTAAGAGGAATTGTTTGACGCAGTGGACTTTGGTTGGTCTATGGCGTAGGTGATTTGAACTCCTCGAGTTGTGGTAGAACTTGTTGTGTGGTAAAACCCCAAGGTTTGTGTATAAACTTGAACTTGGAATATCTCTATTTTCTGGAATTTTTGAAGTATCTTGATGAATTGTTTCCTTCCTCTTCATCTTATATCATTGTATGGTTATTATCTCAAGTATTGCAAAATATTCGCTAAATCGCCCACTTGTACGACTTGCTTGATTATTTTGCTTTCTTGTTGGGACTTTGTCCTTCTTGTTGCGGTGGCTTTGTCACTGATATCGGCATGCCTCTTGATTCGGATCTTGCCCATCTTGATGATGGACTTTTGTCCATTTTCGAGTATGAATGGAAAGCCACTTTCAACAGGGCGCTTGATTCTCTTAGTTATTGGGTGACGACCCTACTTGATTTGGAGCTTCGGTCCATCTTGATATTGATTATGCTTGGTGTGATGGCATGACGTACATATTGGGCGAAATTGGTTATTTGACAAAGTTTCTTGAATTGATTTATAAGCTTTCTTGACACTTGAGCCTTCGAATATTAATTTCGACATTTGGAAACTCTTCAAGGTTTGATATTTGATACTTTGATATACTTGTTTACTTGATTTATTATTATCTTATTGAGCTACCTACGACGGATAAGGGAATTGGAGAATCTAATGGCTTCAAGTCCAAAGTTTATACGCCACTAAGCTTTATGCTTAGGGATAGTTGTTTTCTATCGTAGGTAATGTACGGGAAGAGATTTGAAGATGGCCATTTGGAGTAGAATTCTTGGGAGCTTTGGTGAAGATCACATTTGCATATGCATCTAGGTCTTGTAAAATTTTGGGACTTGTACATGATCCATATGTCACACTTATGTATGAAATTTTGGAGGCTTGTTGGACCACAAGTCCATAAGCTTGTAACTTGAACTCGGTGACTTGTTTTTCTATTTTAGGGTGTGCTTTAACCTAAGTCTTGGCATGTACTAAATTTACTGTTTGTCTTGTAATTATGTACTAAGGCGGAGACTAGTTTTCTTTTGGTATTCACACGTTTGAAATTCGTGTATAATATGAACATGCAATGGTGCTGAATGGAAAATAAAATTTCATTAGGAGGTTGCTTCAATATTTTGATTATTCAAGAAGGGTGCTACCATATTAAATTGATACTTTGATATTGTATTTCTTTCAGGGATGTTACGAAGTGTATTGTTAAGAAGAAAAAAATGTCGCACTTTTAAACCTTTTTCGCATGGGCCTATTTCCGCCACTAAATTATTGTGACTATCTTTTGACATAAATTAGCTTTTGTTTTGTTAGTGAAATCCTCCCAAAGAGGATGCTACATATAGTCTCTTCATCGAACTATGTTCCCTACACATGCCCTTCCTGATTAATCATACTTTTGCCTTATTACCACAACATCTCTATTTTTTTTCATCGTACTATCAACATATTCACAATTTTAACCCATCGTCTAAACACAGATTCCACTCTAGGTTCCTCTTTAATATAACTCCTCTTCCTTTCCCCCGTCATCATTGCAATTCTCAAACCACTTGTCGTCCTTTCTGAAGGAGTCATCGTCAAACTGCAAAATAACAGAGGTCAGGATTGAAGATTTACACCTTATGACTCAGCTCTATAGCACGATCTAGGATACAAAGAAGGGTAACCATCCTAAATGCCCTATAGCCTCCTGTTTATAAGTATGGCGTGCTACATACCCATAAACAAGACTCTACCTGACACGGCTCGTAGACAACCCTAGGACAAAACTGCTCTGATACCACTTCTCTCACAACCTAACCGGTGGGCCATAACAGTCATCCGGAGCTAACCTACCGAGCACCACATACCATGCAACTCTTAGTCATAGCTGAGTGGGCCATAATGCTAACTCATAGATACATAAGCTGTATGGGACACAAGCCCAAAACATAATATACATATGTCATCAAGCTAATCCCAAATATACAAGCTGAACCAGACTGTCATGTACATCTACTGGTACATACTATCTATAAGCCTCTACTGGAGTACATGACATAAAGTGATCGGGACAGGGCCCCGCTATACCTATGCAAATGCATATGCAAGCATACTGACTCAGAGAGCAACTCCGGAACAAGTGGAGTGCCACACAACGCTTTCTTGGTGATATCCCTCTTTGGGAGATCCGTCGGACTTTTTGTATCTCAAGACATGGAGGCATGAAACGCAGCGCCCCCAGCAAAGAGACGTCAGTACGAATAATATACCGAGTATGTAAGGTGAAAAATGTAACATAATAAACATATACTGTAAAGAAGAAGGATAAGAATCAACCTGGCACTTCTGAGCTACCGATGTAAATCTAGCATGTATGTCTCTCTAACTCTCTTGTGCTTAACTACATCTATGTACAATACTGTGTCTCTGACCTACTTATCATCCTGGTGCTAACTACTCAGGCGATCGATGGTAGCGCGGCCGGCCGTAGCACGATGGTAACTGTCCATCCGATTATCGCCCGATGGTAGAGCGCCTTTGCCCGACCGATCGATGGTAGCGCCGGCCGACCGTAGCACGGTAATAATAATCAGCAACTTGAATGTAGCATGGTGGTAAATATATATATATAAAATAGGCAGACCGATGGTAAATGTGAATGCATATGTTCTTTGAACGTGCAACCCGATCCGGATATGAAAGCATGTCTTGCGGAACGTGCGGCCGATCCAAATATGAATGCATGTCTTTGCGCGAACGTGCGGCCAGTCCAAATATGAATGCATGTCTTCTTGCGAAACATTCAGCCCGATCCAAATATCCCTTATAGGTACCCTTTTATATACTTCTAGTGTTCATTCTATATTTATAGCTTCTATGTAACCCTTAGTCTTATAAACGTACTTCTACATTGTTAGAACACCTTCTAATTGATCCAACCTTGACTACCTCGCAAATACGTCATGAGCTTTACTTTCTAATATCATTTGACCTATTAAGGATTTCATAACTAACATATTAACTCTTATACACCCGTGATGGTCACTACTTATCTGTTGATGCCTACATGATCACATAAGGCTTATAAACACATTTCCAGGCCATTAAGACTTCTTCCCGATTAACTAACCTTAGTCAATTCCTGGCTGAATCATAAGCCTATCTTCTAGCATTAAATACCTCGTTAGGGATCTCATAACTAGTATACTATTCATGTCTTACAAAACATTCCTTAAGAACACATTTCTAAATTCATCAGAGTGACGTAAGGTCAGTAAATCTCCGATTTCCATTATGGAGCTAACATCATTGGCATATCTCACCTTGAAAGAACAATAATCATAAGGTGAGACTAACATCAACAATATCGTAAGAACATCAAGAATGTAAGCTTCTAGCATTTCTATGAGAGGAATCATTATGGACATCATTTGTGAAAGTTCATAACAATAGGATTATGCCTTAAGAAAGAAAGGGACAGCCTTAACATACCTTGCTGCTTACTTAGCCACTCAAAGTCTACCTTCTGAGCCTGCAAATCTACATCCAAGATGATTCATACAACAATCAGGCCATAGGAACACTTACACACTCAAACTTAGCTAGTTAATAAGTTAACGGAATTCGGATAGCATTTCCCCTATATTATCTACTTCCTCCAAATTCCAAAACAACTCCCAAACATCATTAACAACTTCAACAATAACATAATAAAGATGCTACATGACAAACATATATAAGTCCATCCAAGACTTCTTCAAAAATCAGTCCATAAGCCGACGACATCAACATATCAACCTACGACCTTTATACTATGCTTTTCTTCACTTTGAACCATTAAAATCCTCCAAAAACAACTCAACATCAAAGTCAAGATAAAGAACATACCTTATACTTAAAAGACTTCAAATCACACAACTTGCTTCAAGACCAAACTCACCACAACATCAAGTAGAAACAAGAACAATCACTTTTCATGAACTAGTTTTGTGTAATCTTGTTGAATTCTTGAACTAAGGGGCTATAAGTGCTTAGGAGATGTTTATGGAGGTATCTAGAGCTCAAGGGAAGTATGTATGATGATAAAATGGAGAGAAGGGGGGGGGGGGGGTGGTATTTATACCCTTTGAAAGTTGGTTCCACCGACTTTCTAAATGGGCCCGTGGAGAAACCATTTGGTAGCCTATCTTAAACGCCCATAACTTTCTACTCCGATATTGTATCGATGAACGGTTTGTTGCATTAGAAACTAGACTCAATGAACTTAAATTTACATAGGTTATATATATTCCATAACTCCTCATATTATAGGAGATAAACATCCCTCAAGTTGGACCAGAATTTCCTGTTCAAAATTCTACCAAGTTTTCCAAAATTTCGACAAACTTAATTTCTTCGATTCGCTTGATCCTGAAACCTTTAGACACTTTATTATCACTTTTTAAAAGTATTCCTTAACATTATAAGGGTTCCATGACCTCTCCAAGCTTACGTAGATTACTTATGACACAAACGACGCGAAATTTTTTGAGGTGTAACATATCACTACTGTATATGTATTGAAAAACTGTATAATATGTGTATAATTAGCAAGTAAGTATACATTAATTATATATTTATTAAACAGAAATAATACGTTGATTATACATCTATTATACAACAATGATATATTTTTTCTATACATATACTTTAGAGATACATATTCTTACGATAATGATACAATTTCTATATGTGTGATCCATTTTTTTTATACATATACAGTAGTGATACATATTCTATACAACAATGATACAGTTTCTATACCTATGATACATTTTCTATAGATATACAGTAGTGATACATTTTCTATACGTATACAGTAGTGATACATATTCTATATAAGAATGATACAGTGTATATACATCTACTGGAATTAGTTGAAAAATGGCTAGAAAATGGAATTATTTTGAAAAGGCTAAAACATTGACCTTTAAGATTCTTGGGCCACCGGGTGTCAGTAGTTTCACCCGGATGGCCATTTGTGTCCTTATCCCTTTTTATTTTTGCTTAGACAATATTAAATTTTGTAGAAAAAAAAAAGTAAAGAGTAAAAATACTATATTAAAAAAAAGGGGAAAACTACATGCCCTTTATAACAGAAATATTTTAGAAATTTTGAATTAAACTACTCACAATTAGTAAATAAAATTTTATATAATAATATCCAACGGAATGTATTGCAAACATATAGCTAATATCTTAATAACTTGAATCAATTCTTAACTAATATAAATAATAGCAATAATATTACTATGTGAAGTTAAAGACTTTATGTCTTTTCCGGATTCTACACTATAAAGAAAAAGTATTGAAAAAGAAAAAAAGAAGTCTCTTATTAAGAATTGGCTTTAGGCCACTAAGTTTATTGAGCAACCTTTTTAAGTACAAGCTGTTGATAATGACTTGCACACATCAACTGCAGCTTGCCAAACCAACTCAGGCTTGTTCTAAATATTTATTGAAAAATTAATTATAAAGATTTTTCTGAAAAATCTTTCTTTTTTGGTAGGTTAGTGAATGGAGAATATTTCTTATTGAAGGTTGAAAATAGTTTTTTGAGTCATGGAAAATAGAGTTAGAGTGATCGAGTTTCTCAAAGCTTCTATTATCGGCGAAGAAAGTTTCTTTTGAAAGGTATTAATTGATGTACTAAACGCCACTTTTGCTTATGTTTTGACTAAAATTATATTATATTTTATTTGTCAAGGACTAAACTTATATTATGTTCACGAGCTTTTGTCTGTTAAAGTTATTTTTTCTTGCCTTTTCGTTCTTATGTCATGTTCAGATTACATGTTCGTTGGTCGGCCAAAATTGCCTTCTTGAGGTTGATGATTAGGGAAAATGTTGTAAATTTTGCTTCTTCTTTCATTAATATTGCTCCATCTAGTTCATTTTAGTTGATGTTGTAGGCTTGTACATATGGATTAAGAAATTCACTTCTAAAAATTAAGAGGGATTTAACTAATCATCACTCAAGGTTTCCATTTTTTAGACTGGCATAAAAGAAGTGGTATCAAATGCATTGAAATTGTTATTGAAATAGGAATGTATCAAGGATAACTTTGGGAAAAAGATTAAATACAATTCTTGATTTGTGAAACGTCAATTGTTTTGGACTAACTTTGAGAGGCAAAAACATCAATATTGGAAGGAGTATTAGTGTTTTTTTTTTTTTTTTTTGTTCTCTTGTCTTAGTTTAGTGAAACTTTTACATGATTATATACAGGTATTTGTTGATATTTGTTGAGCCTTCTCGGCAATAGAAGCCATAACAGCAACTTATGCTCATCTAAAGGGAGAGATAATTACGCTCTCAAAACAACAATTACTTGACTGCATGCTTAAATACTATGGAAAGCCTTCTCAGTTGAAAGATATGAAGCCATAAGCTTGTTTTACACACACTTGTAACCATGATTATAGGGTTGCCGTAGAGTATGAGATTATTGAAGAAAGCATATACATGGAGAAAAGTGGTCCCATCAAATGTGGTTGGCGTAATTTTTTAATGTATTTTATCTTGTTTTATATTATATAAATCCTCTTTACTTACTTTGGAATGAAACAATATGATAGAATATCTTATTGAACAACAGTCGCTCACCTCTACTATTTCTCATGTCCCCAGCTTTAAAAAACACAGCGAAAAGTTTAATTCTTTATTTACTTTGTTCATAACTGAGTTACCCATTAAATTATTAAACGTTTATCTTCATCCTGTATATTTGAAATTTTTTTAGAAAGTATATTTGGACCCTACAAAGGGAGAAGCTGAACATAGAAAAAAGACATTGAAAAAAGAGTTGAAGTAGAGTGGCACGACGTGCTGATTTTTGATTCTAGTAAAGATCTATCTTGCTAAGAATACTTACAAAAAAAATGGGGTAATCGTGGATTCGCAAAAATTAAATGTAATTTTATTTATGAGTTATCATAGCCCATTATATAGTAAGATTTTAAGTGGTTTAGATGTACCACTATCTTGATATGTATGAAGCAGTCATATCTCTAATTGTTCTTAAGAAGCTTAATTTTTTTTTTTTTTGTTGATATTTACATGATTTTTTAATTTTCTCTTCACTTTGTTTGTCGACTACTAACCGAAAAATCTATCATAGTGGAGTTTACTGATAGTGGAGGAACAATATAAATTATGCTTAATAGTTCTTTTCTAGAGGATTATCAATTTTAATTAACCCCTACTAATAATGACTAAAGATATAAAGACGGAAAAAGTCTAAAACAGTTACTTCTTTACTAAGGTAAAAGTCACTTGTTATTTCTAGCGTTAAAATGAAAAAAATTGCATGCATTGATTTATTTGCCCGTTATATATTAAGATTTTAGCGGAAACACGACATGCGATGATCAAGTTGAGTTTAGCTTGCTAGGATAAGGGTAAATCCAGAAGGTGAGTGTAGCTTTCTTCTAAAGCTATCTTAATTTGCGCTGCTGAAGTGTAACATTAAGGCAAGACGTGCACTAGCTAAGTGAGACCCAAGAATAAGCCGATGGGCAAAATAGAAATGACGCGGTTCTTCAGGATAACTTACATAATAGGGAAAATTTCACACAGTTTCACCTATTCTTTTTCCTCATGATACATTGCTTTACATTACTATACACTAACACATGTCCAACAAAATAAGAATTGGGCAATTCACAGGAATGCCCTTATTTTGGGGTGGTCTCTAATTTTTGCCCATTAAATTGGTGGTCTTTAATTTTTGCGCTTCGTTAGAACCCTTTGGTTTCGGGTTCGAACCCCTGCTCAGTCAAAAATTTAAAAAAAATTCGCAAGGCAGAGTTTAGATTCGCAAGATAGAGTTTTTCATGCAAAACTCTACCTCAAAGCAGAGTTTTGCATGATTCAGGCAGAGTTTGAACTCTGCCAGACTCTGCCTAAAGGCAGACTTTTGGACAAAACGCTGCCTTAAGGAAGACTTTTGCCTTCAAAACTCTGCCTTAAGGCAGAATTTTGCCTTCAAAACTTTGCCTTAAGGCAGAATTTTAAGGCATAATTCGGCCTCTCCAATATATTTTGGCTGACACTGACATAGATTGTTTATACTGACGCTTGAACTAAATCCAGTCTAACTAAGCCTCCAATATGTATAGTCTGCCCTTGCTACAAAAAAATTGCAAAATATACATTTTAGAGTGGGATAAGGCACCATTACCCCCCTGAACTATACCCGAATTTGCTACGACACACCTTACCTTTCCCTGGGCCCTATTACCCCCCTAAACTTATTTAAAACGGAATAATTACCCCCTAAACGCTGATGTGGCAAAGAGAGTGTGTTTCACTCTCTTTGAGAGAGTGAGAAACATAAAAAAGGGGAAAACTTAATTTTTTTTCTTAAAAATCTGCATTTTCTTAAAAATTTGAAAATAAATCTAGTCTTCCACATTTAGTTTTAAAAAACGGGTTTTCCACATGTTAAGAAAATAATTAATTTTTTCAAAATTTTATAAAAATTCAGTTTTTTTCACATTTTGGCAAGAAAAACATTTTTTCGGATTTTATTTGAAAAATAAAAGTGTCCTAAGAAAATGAAATCAAGATTTTTTAAGACATTTTAAAAAAATAATCAAGTTTTCCATATTTTTAACAAATCCATTTTTCCATATTTAAAAAAAAAAAAATCATTTTTCAGTTTTTTTTTCTTTTTCAAAAACAAAGGTTTTAAAAAAAAAACAAATTTTCAATTTTTTTTTTTTTTAAAAGGGTTTTAAAAATCCTTTTTTTAAAAGAAAATTCGGTGTTTTAATCCATGTTTTTAGTTTTTTTTTTTTTTTTTTTTTTTTAAATGGGTTTAAAAAATCAAATTTTCAAATTAAAAAAAAAAAGACGGGTTTTAAAACTCATTTTTTTTAATGAAAATTCAATTTTTTATTTTTATTTTAAAAAAAATTGACACGTAAGCTGAAAAAATTTAAAAAAAAGAAGAAAACAAATAAATACACATGTGGCAAGGAGAGTATATGTCACTCTCCCATATGAGAGTGGGCATCAGTGTTTAGGGGGGTAATTATTCCATTTTAAATAAGTTTAGGGGGGTAATAGGACCCTGGGAAAGGTAAGGTGTGTCGTAGCAAATTCGGGTATAGTTCAGGGGGGTAACGGTGCCTTATCCCTTTTAGAGTCAAATCTTTTGATCTCAGCAAAAAGTTCTGTTGCAGTCGCATATATTTTTTATAGCAATATAAAACTAAAAGAACCGTTAATTCTGAGGGATGTATAAAAGGAGCTATTTGAATCCCAAATAATTCAATTAGGGGTCAGTTTAAAAGGATTCAGGCAGAATTTTGAAGGCAGAGTTTTGCCCTGAAGGTAAAATTCTGCCTTAAGGCAAAGTTTTGAAGGCAAAATTTGGCCTTGCGGATCCGGACCTTTGCCTTGCAAAATTACTTTTTTTTTTTTTACTGAGCTGGGGTTCGAACCCAGAACAGGTGAAGGAAAACATTAAAGAACCACCAATTTGAGGGGAAAAAAAATTAAAGACCAGCCCAAAAGAAGGGCAATCCGCGCAAAAAAAAAAAAAAAGATAAGAATTAGAGGCAATCAAATCGCATAACCTTATGAAGCTAGTAGTCCAAATAAACGATCCCTACAAAAATTGTTAACATAATGCTGATGCTCAAGCTAAGAACTAGGAAAGGAGGTAACAACTTAGTCTTCAATCACTATATGTCCAATCTTCTTCTCCTGCATAATAGCAGATGAGAGACAGAGTTGTAACTTGCTAATGAAACATTAAGGTATATCAAGTAAGTTAAAACAGTTTCCACATTCCTATATCAGTTTGTGATGTATCTGAAAAACTTTATATTTATAGATATTCCAAAAATCACCAAGTAGAAAGTGAACTCTTAAATAATTGGTGATCAGTGATCACATAGTAGGTGTAAACATAATGGCCAGATCATGAATATCTGTTCAGATTGTGTCTACTGATATTAGGAATATCATCATATAAATATGTAATATTTGTATAAATTTCCATACTTAGAGATAGAAGATATGTAGGAATGATTATATCATATCAACAAGGATGTTACAGCTAGGAATAGATGATATTCTAGGATATGAATAACATTTCTTTAGGGATGTAAAATCAACATTCTTTCTATTTAATTGTAGAACTCTCAAATCTGAGAGACTCATTCAGCAAATTGACATGGTATCAAAGCCATCTTTTCACTGTTGAGTCTTAGTTCTTTCATCTGTGATTTCTTTCAGATTTTTTGTTTTTTGTTTTGAAAGTCTTTGTTCTCTTGACTGTTCATCAAGAGTTAGCCCTACACATCTAGGGCTTTTGGTCATGGTCATTCTAGTTATTGTCTTGGATCATTGTGTTTCTGGTGTTCTTAGCTAGTTAAGAACATGACGCCACATCAGTTTGAATCCTTCAATGTTTGTTTCACCGAAAAAATTTACTCTGCCTGGGAATTTTAATTTCAACTATTTGTCACCGGAAAATAATTATGGGGCCATATTGATGGAGGCGATCCTGCTCCTACTGATCCTACAAAATTAGGTCAATGGAAGGTTAAAAACGCTCGGATGATGACATGGATTTTAGGATCAATTGATCCTCTGATTGTTCTTAATCTTAGGCCGTACAAGACTGCTTAGGCCATCTGGGATTAGTTACAAAAGTTTTACAAGCGAGATAATGCCGCATGACGCTTTCAGTTAGAGCATGAAATTGCTAATTACTCTCAAGGAGGTCCCTCTGTTCAGGATTATTTTTTTGGAATTCAGAACTTATGGGTTGAATTTACGGATATAAGTTATGCTAAAATACCTGCCGAATCTCTTTCTATAATTCAGGCAGTTCATGAGCAAAGCAAGAGAGACAAATTTTTGATGAAATTACAGTCTGAATTTGAGAGTGTTCGCTCTAACTTGATGAATCATGACCCATCTCCCTCCTTGGATGTTTGTTTTAGGGAATTACTTCGCGAAGAGCAGCGTCTTGCCACACAAAACGCTTTCAAACAAGAAAATGATGTCACTGTTGCATTTACTGCTCAGGGAAAAGGAAAGGGCAGAGATATGACTAGAACGCAATGCTACAGTTGCAAGGAACACGGTCATATTGCTAGCAAATGTGGCAAGAAGTTCTGTAATTATTGTAAACAGCAAGGACACATTATCAAAGGTCCGACTCGCCCTCAAAACCGTAGAGTTAGTGCTTTTTAAGCTAGGATAAATGGTTCCACTACTGAAAACTCATCTTCAGCAAGACAAGTTCTTACTCCTGAATTGGTACAACAAATGATTGTGTCAGCCTTTTCAGCTTTGGGGCTACAAGGTAACGATATTACATCTAATTTTTTGACTTGTTGATTCTAGTGCTTCCAATCATATGACCAACTCAACTAGTATGTTAAAAAATGTTCGTTTACTCACGGTCCCTCACAAATTCAGGTTGCCAATGGTAGTAATTTACCCATTACAAAGGTTGCGGATATTACTCAAACTTTCAAAAATGTTTTTGTATCACCAAAGCTCTCCGCTAGTCTTATTTCAGTTGGCCAATTGGTGGATAACAATTGTGATGTGAATTTTTCTCATAATGGTTGTCTTGTGTAGGATCAGGTGTCGGGGACGATACTCGCGAAGGGGCCTAAAGCTGGAAGATTATTTTCTATATGTTTTTCCATTCCCCGTGTTCTTTCTTTCGCTTGTACTTTTACAACTAGTAAGACTGAGATTTGGCATAAGCGTCTAGGACATCCAAATTCTATTGTGTTGTCTCATTTATCGAATTCTGGTTTATTGGGAAATAAAAATCAATTTTCAGTTGCTTCCTTTGATTGTTCTACTTGTAAATTAGGCAAAAGTAAAACTCTACCTTTTCCTAATTTTGGTAGTCGTGCTACAAAATGTTTTGATGTCATTCATAGTGATGTTTGTGGCATTTCACCAGTTATTTTTCTCATGCTCATTTCAAGTACTTTGTGACATTCATTGATGATTATAGTCAGTTTACATGGGTGTGTTTTCTCCGTTCCAAATCTGACGTATTTTCCATATTCAAGACATTTTTGGCTCACATTGAGACTCAATTTTCTACTTGTATCAAAATATTAAGATTTGATGCTGGTGGAGAATATATGTCTCATGAATTCAATAATTTTTTTCTTGAAAAATGAATTGTCTCACAACGCTCATGCCCATATACGCCACAGCAAAATGGGGTTGCTGAGCGTAAAATCGTCATCTTTTAGATGTAGTTCGTACTTTATTGATTGAGTCCTCTATCCCATCTAAATACTAGGTGGAAACTGTCACAACCCAACCCGCCATGACTGGCACCCATCTAAAACATAGTGGGCGAACCAACATACAAGACACCTATCCATTCAATCCGATTTTTATATTAACCAAGCTAAACGATTATTACTCATTTAACAACAAAAGAACAAGTATATCATGCCATAAATACTGAAATAAGTGGGAAAGTTCTAACTATTACAATCCCCAAAATCCAAAAGTCATTGTACAGGACTCTAAGCTAAAACATGTCTAAGAATCTGAAGTCCAATAAGTAAGTAATCCATAATGTCCAGAGTACGAAAAGGCATCATAGCAAGAAGATCTTCGGGCGGCCTGGCATGGGAAGAAGCTCCCCCAAAATCTATTAACAAATATCTTCCACGCTAGATGTGAGGACGAGCAACGGTCTCTATATCACAATCTGCACTCAAAGAATGCAGCAAGGTAGTATCGGTACAAACACTATGTACTGGTAGATATCATAGGTCGATTAAGATTAGTATCATACATATTTCGTAAAATCAATAGAATAAAACAAGCCAGTCAATAGTCATGAATATTAATAAATCACATCAAGTCAACCAAGAACCATCACAATCAAATCACCAAGATGTCAAGCATCACAATCACTCAAGTCACAACAGAAATAAATTTACAACAATAACCTCACCGTACATACAAGCTAGTTGTCTTAGCTCGCAGCCTACGACTCCGCAGGGGACCCACGGTGTCCATATACCACTCGTTCCGACTACCCCTTGGACCCGAGCATAAACCTCCGCCCCGGAACGAACCTCGGTCGCGGGACATATCAAAGTACCTCTCATTTCCGGAACGATCCTCGAACCACGAGCCTATAATCTAGGTCACATGAGTGCCTTTCCATACCTCTTATAGAACAGTGTTTCTTACCTTTCCAATATCAAGAATCAACTCATCATTTCATGTCACAATACCCTTGAGAAGATTATATTAGCTTCTCATCACAACACATCCACTGTAGATTTTATCACACAGGAATAATGGCACGGAGCCTACACAATCAATCAATCACATTCACGTAAGAATTTAATCACACAATACCATGCATGAAAACTAGACATGCTTTTTCCTAAGGAGATCACCAAACATACAATCAACTAACCAAAGTCTAGCTTAAGTAAATCGTAACCTACCTCAAAGTAGAGCTGGAACTCGCAGGTTACTCTGCTACAGCCTTTCCTTTCCTCAAAGCCTCTATACATTCACGGTCTAAACATAGAAGGCTAAATGAGTCACATTTCTCAATTTACAAACACCAAAGCAAGAATACCCTTCCCTTCCCCCATTCTAAGGGTGGATGATTTTCTAGGTGATAAACGACCTATCAAGGCCCCTAGTATTCATTTACCATCAATTTATGCAACATTCTATCCAACATTCCCATTACAAATAGTTTTCTAGGGCAAAGACACCATTTTTATAGAACTCTAGGTCTCAAATCACTTAGTTTATGATTCTAAATGTTCACTTTATGACAAATAACAACTAATCAATCCATTTAAATGATAAATACATGATAATAACCCCAACCCATCAAGTTTAGAAGGTTTATTGACATTCTAGGGTTTCTACTTCACTTTAACCATTAAAGACCCATGAAGATGATTACCTTAATGAAGGGGAAGAGAATGATAGAATGAAAAGCAATGGAACTTACCTCTCAAGGTTATCTTGCTCTAGCTTGAAAATTCTCTTTAGGTGCTTGTTGGGAAGTGTGTTGGTGTTTTGTGAATAGAGAATATGAGATTAAGCATAAAAATTCCGGGCCACTGTTTTACGTCGACCGCTGCGGCGGTCAAAACGCCGCTATAGCGGTCCCTCTATAGCTGTCCCAAAGGAAACCGCTTGACCGCTATGGCGGTCTTCCCACCGCTACCACGGTACCGCCATAGCGGTCTACCGTTCACCACAGTGGCCACCAAGGACATGGATAGCCGCTGGCAGTGGTCAAGCCGCTACAGCAGTACACCCACCGTTGCAGCGGTCCATTTTGGGCAGTGAGCTAGACTTTTATCCAGTTTTTCCCCCTATCATCCCACATTTCATCCAAGGCCTCAAAACACAACACAAAACATGCACACATACAAAAAGACGCCCTACGAATCCAACCGCTACCTCGGAATTCCCAACGGAGTCCTAATTTCCCATAATGACCAGAAGGGTCGTTACAGAAACTTTGTCTACTGTTGTCTATTTAATTAATAGACTTCCATCTAAAGTGTTAAATCTTGAGTCTCCATATTATCGTCTTTATCACCAAAGTTCTAGCAATCATAATTTTCATACATTTGGTTGTGTTTGTTTTGTGCATCTCTCTCCTTCTCAGCGCAATAAACTTTCTATTCAGTCTACTAAATGTGCTTTTATGGGTTATAGTACTTCACAGAAAGGTTTTATTTGTTAAGATCCAAATTCTAACAAATTTCGTGTTTCTCAAAATGTTGTTTTCTTTGAGAATCAGTATGTCTTTACTACTCATGTTGAGTCATCTTCTGTTTCTCCTATTCTGCCTACTTTTAAGGATTTGTCATCTTCTTCTGAGAGGTTCAAACCTGGATTTGTGTATAAATGACATCGGCCAACTTTACCATATCCCGAAACTAATCCGCCACCTGAGGCTGGTCCACAACTAGAACCTGCGATTTCTTCAAGGCCTGCTCCTCTTGAGCCTACTCGGCGGTCTACCAAGGTATCTCGTACTCCTAATTGGTATGGTTTTTCTTCTACTTTCTCCACCATTTATGTTCCAACTTGTTACTCACAAGCTTTCAAGCATGAATGTTGGCAGAAAGCTATGGAGGAAGAACTTTTGGCTCTTAAAGAAAATGACACATGGGAAATTGTTTCATGTCCTTCAGCTGTCCGCCCAATTGGATGTGAAGGGGTCTACTATATTAAACTTAATTTTGATGGAACTCTTGATCGGTACAAAGCTCGATTGTCTGTCCTTGGTAATAGATAGGAGTATGGTGTGGACTGTGAGGAGACTTTTGCACCAGTAGCAAAAATGACTACGGTGCGAACCATTATTGCCATTGCTGCTTCACAAAACTGGCCTCTTTATCAAATGGATGTCAAAAATGCTTTTCTCCATGGTGATCTCAAAGAAGATATTTACATAAAACCTCCACCTGGTTTGTTCTTATCACCTACATCAGTATGCAAGTTGAAGTGGTCTTTGTATGGATTAAAACAAGCTCCCAGAGCTTGGTTTGACAAGTTTCGGTCTACTTTGCTTCAATTCTCTTTTGAACAGAGCAAATATGACTCATCTTTGTTTCTTCGTAAAACATCTACAGGTTGTGTTCTTCTTTTGGTATATGTAGATGACATTATTATTACAGGAACTGATTTCTTATTAATCACTACCCTCTAGCAGCAGCTTAAGGATTCTTTTCATATGAAAGATCTTGGCATTCTTACATACTTTTTGGGGTTAGAAGTTCATTATGATTCTTTAGGTGTATTTTTAAATCAGCACAAATATACTCAGGATTTGATTGCTTTGGTTGGTCTTCAAGAATCTTCCTCTATAGATACTCTATTGGAATTGAATGTAAAGTATCGTCGTGAGGAAGGAGATATTCTTCCTGATCCAACTTTGTTTCAGAAACTAGTTGGGATCCTAAATTATCTTACTATTACTCAGCTTGATATCTCTTCTGCAGTTCAACGAGTGAGTCAATTTATGCAGGCTCCCTATCATCTAGATTTGGTGGTTGTTCGTCACATCATTCGATATGTCTTGGGAACATCAACTCGCGGATTATTCTTTCCTAGTGGTTCTCTAATACGGCTTGATGCATTTAGCGATTCTGATTGGGCTGGATGTCCTAATACTCGCCGCTCCGTCACAGGTTGGTGCATGTTTCTTGGGGATTCCTTGATATCTTGGAAGAGCAAGAAGCAAGCTCGTGTTTCAAAATCTTCAACTGAGTCTGAATATCGAGTCATGTATGCTGCTTGCTCCGAGATTGTTTGGCTTCGTGGTCGACTTGCAGAGATTGGTTTTCCTCAATCTAATCCTACTCCTTTACACGCTGACAACACAAGTGCCATTCAGATTGCCATTAACCCGGTTTATCATGAAAGGACCAAACACATCGAGGTGGACTGTCATTATATCGGGGAAGCTGTAGATAAGGGAGTCATTACTCTTCCACATGTGTCTAGTAATCTCCAGATAGCTGATGTGTTCACAAAATCCATGACACGGCAACGTCATCAGTTTCTAGTAGGCAAATTGATGCTTCTTGATTCACCGGCATCAATTTGAGGGGGGATGTAAGCATAATGATCAGATCATGAATATCTGTTCAGATTGTGTCTACTGATATTAGGAATATCATCATATAAATATGTAATATTTGTACAGATTTGGCTTTCCATACTTAGAGACAGAAGATATGTAGGAATGATTATATCATATCTACAAGGATGTTACAGCTAGGAATATATGATATTCAGGGATATGAATGGCATATATTTAGGGATGTAAAATCAACATTCTTTCTATTTAATGGTAGAACTCTCAAATCTAAGAGACTTATTCAGCAAATTGACAATAGGTACATTAGTGAAACTATATATGACAATATTAAATTTCTTGCGATCTTTCTTTTCTCCTTGATTACCTTCACTCACACCCACCAACAAATAGCCCCCTCCTATAAAAACCAAAGAGGTGACAAATGATTGTTAAAGCACATAACATCTAATCTTTTAGAAGTGGAGAGAGTAGATGAATCTATGAAGAGTTGGTGTGTCTGAATTGCAAATGAGAGCGAATCAAAGTAAGTGGAGAAATATTATCTTAGAAAAAGGGAAATGAAAAAACAAACCTTGATGTCAAAAGAGAGGGTATAGACTAGATTTGAAGAAACATTTTCCGGGATGATATGCTTAGGGGCACGCATCAAAAAAAGAAATTCATATTGATTACAACAACTTCAGTAACATGCAGAGAGAGGGAGAAAGGGAGAGGGAGCGGTGTAGGGAAGTAGTCTAGTGAATCAGTGTCTTGGCTAAGGTCTAATGCTCCCCATGTTTTCATTTTCTTCATATGTTTTCATTTTTTCTCTAGCTTCACAATCCCAGAAAAAAGCCTCAAATGCTAGGAAATAATTTCAGAGTATTAGTATTTGGAAAAATTCCTCTTTAGAGCTTCAAATCTTGTCTCCGCAACATTTTGTTTTGCCAAACTACTTTAGGATTGACTCTATTAACTAGTCATTAATTCCCACCTTACATATCTTAGGGGTCGAAAGAAAAAGAATAGGTAGGAGAGGGATAGAATCACTATCCTATCATGGGCCAACTATACCATATTTGATAAGGAAAGCAACTTTGATATCACATATAGTTAGATTTATGTTTCGGATCTTCTTTTAAATGCCTCTTCCATCTATCACACTTACATTTCAAATACTTATATTTTACTTCACTAATTACCCTATCCCATTGTTGAAATTCAATAATTAATCAAACTTGAATTTTAATTTGATGTGATCTTCCTTATCCAAAAACTGTTCAACCCTCTATTTTGAGACTTTACTACTTCAAATTAATATCTTGAACTGAATATTGTGTCAAATGGTGTCACAAGTTTTGGCTCTAAAAGGAAACATTTTTTCCTAGAAGAATATATATCTGTCATCAACTTTCAATTCGTTCTTTAAGCGTGCTAATCTGTTGCGACGAAACTAAATGTTATAGCAACCTAATGACTAAAAACTCATGCTTTTCTATGACATATTTAAAGTCGTGAAACTTGAAGACTACAGCTAGAAGTTTCAACATGCTAAAATATTAGTGAAATCATCAAGGAATGTACGTATATCAAATATCATTATTATGATTGGGAAATTCAAAGAAGATCTAGATGTTGCACCATCTTAGCTTGAAAATAATCCTTGTCATCATCACTTGTCTTGACCGAAAGGGTAATATGGAAAATGAAGTTACGACAACCACCTCCATTCACCTTTAGAATGTCCTCAACCTCATGATTCGTTCCCTAAAATGGGTACAAGGGAACTCTCTTTGCTTTGTAGAGGCAAAAAAAAAAAAAAAAAAAAAAAAAAAAGGAAAAGCAAAACAAGAATGGCAATTGAATAGTGTGATCGGGTCATACATTTTCTGTCATTAATTTGTACAACTTAAGTGTTCTTCGAGCATAGCTTTTCAACATTTCAACATTATCATGATCTCTAAGTGATATGGCATGGAGCAAATGATAGCCCTCTAGCAAGGACCAGGATAATCTTTAATATATCGAACCCCTACCAAAGTACAACTCAATCAGCCAGAGACAAACATCACCTATTGCTATCACGACTCAAAATCCCATTTGTGCCGTGAGGGCACCTACTCTAAACCCGTAAGCGAACCCCAAGTCAAACTAACCAATAATAAAGTAAATGCGGAAAAAGTAAATGAAACACCCAAAGTATTGAAATGGTCTTAATAACTTAATTATAAACACTTCTAAGTCAAACACCTTACCAAGACCTGGAAGTCATAAGTACAAGAGCTTTCTATGATACGATTACAAGTCTTAAACGCTATTACAACACTGTCTGAAATAAATGAAGACAAAAATTAAAAAAAGGATGGAATCCGGTGCTGGGGAAAACATCAGCAGCTCACCCTGTACTCTAAAATAGTGTGCTCCGACGGTCAACTGAACCACGATACTCAACTCGCGCTCGGATCTGTACCTGCACACAAAAGGTGCAACAAGTGTAAATTGAGTACGAGAAGCACGTGTACCCAACAACATCATTGACTGACCCTAAACTATAGCGATGGCAAGGGTTGGTACTTCCGATACTTCTCTTCTTGCTTAGTTAGTTAAAATATAAAGTTTATAAGTACTTCAACCATTTGAGTAAAGATTCTACAACCAAACCAAGTCATGAAGTCCATTACTTTTCATGGATCATCACAAAGTTTCTAACTTTACCTCAATTAGGATAAATATAGCAATAAAGTTCCAACCTTTAGCCAAATCGAGCATCTACACTGACAAAGATTCCACCTTTTCATCAAATTAAGCAAGTTTATTCTTAAAGATTCAATCTTTACACTATTTAAGGAAATATTTTAATAAAGATTCAGTCTTTCTATCTTTTAGAACAAGTATCGTCATAAAGGTTCAATCTTTCTATCTTTTAAGTTAAGGAAACCCATAAAGATATTATCTTTCTTCCCTTTTAAGTGAGTAAAACCATAAAAAAATCCATCTTTACATTATTCAAAGCACATACGGCATGAAATCACATCGACAAGTATAGATGATATGCAATGCAAGTGAAATATGTATGCTATGCAATGGCCATATGCACCCGGTGTACACACGCTCCTGCAGTAAGTTTCATGTGACCCATGAGGACTTATGAGGTCCATATACCCACCCGGCCAGAATCATTTCCCATCAGGTCCCAGCTCTTAGGCTATAATATCATCATCACGTACCAGCCCTCAGGCTATAATATCATCATCACTCCGTCCATGTACCATATCCAATATCCGACCTCCAAGGCCCCTTTCCTGTATCTCAGATGCCAATAATATCATAAATGTATGTAATGGATATGCGTACACCATGAAAATGCATAATACTGATTCAATTTATGAAGACAAGTCCTTTTTCATAACTTAAATGAGATGTGGAGTGATGAATGCAAATCAAGTCACTATTCACAGTATTCAATCAATAGTGGCCATCATAGCCCAAATAATCAGCAATCATACCAACCTTATGGATGTATCCACCATCTTCATGGCCCGAAGGATAACCACATAATCTCCGTCACTTTTCATAATTATTTCATGTTTTAGTTACCCATACAGTTACACCGGTACCCCGCACAAGTGCTCGTCACCTCACGAGTACGGGACCCCCAAATCCCTATTACGCCCGTTTACTAAATTAACCAACATATAACACTACATAAAAGGTCTAGCAAGTCTCAACTTGCCTTAGATTTGAAGCCCTATAGCTCACGAGCATATTGCACTTCATCAACGCCTCCAAACTATCCCGATCTTGATCTGAGTGAAGATTAAGCCTTTCAAAATCTCTACCTCATCTAAATTCGCCAAATGAGTTCAATCTAGTTAAAATAATATTTTTCGAGGTTAGACGGGTCCAAGATACCCAAAAAGCCAACCAAGAGCCCACAAGGGCAAAACTGAAATTTTATTGTAAAATCGATTTAACCATAGACCATAGGATCTAGATCTAGAAAATCAACCAATTTCATCCATGAATTGACCCTCAAATCAAAGATTTACCAGTCCCCAACTTTAGGGTTCAAAAACCCCAATTTATACAGCCCAAACACGAATAAAAACGATAACCAGTAGGAATAATTATGGAGAAACACAAAAATAAAGGTTAGATACTTATCCCATTTCGAAAACGATAATTTAGCCACCAAAATCACCTCAAACGAAGCTCTAGAACTTAAAATATGCTCAAAATACGAACGAATCCTGATCTGGTTTTTAAATACTGTCCAGGCAAAATTTCTTCATCGTGATCACGACTGCCACGTCGCCATCCTGCAGGCAAAATTTTTTGTTCGCAACCTCCAAAATACACCAGAAAACAAAAAAATTCACATTTTGCCTCCAATCTTCGATTCAACACCCGAAACTCATACGGAACCTCCCGAACACAAACCTTATATGCATTTCAATCATAAAACACGCTACGAACCTGCTCACTGCTCGCACACTCAGAATTCCCAAAAGAGGTCATCTTGACCTAGTGTTGACCAAGGTTAACTCCAATTTTTCAAAATACTAGATTTTCAACCAACGATCTAAATCACAACTAAATGGCTCGGGACCCGAACCAACAATCTAACTTAGTCAAAAATCATATTCCGAAACTAATGAAATCGACAAAAATTCAAAATGACGCATTTACCCCTAATGTTGACTTTGGTCAAACTTCCTCATTTCCTTAAGAACTTCCAATTTAGCAAAACTTATCTGAAACTCACCCGATTTCCTCGGGAACCGCATCACCCATATCCGCAAGTCATAAATACTAAGATGACAGGAAGGATATTTTGGAGAAAAGAAGCCTACAAGCTGAAAACGACCAAGCGGATCGTTACAGTTGCATGTTCTTGTTACAAGTAACCTTTGAAAAAAAAATTAGGTAGTCACGACTGTTGCAGCAACCAAAAGTTGACTGCCCCGACAATTCGATCGCTGAAATTAGAGTTTTAAGTATGTACATTAGAGATTCTAAGACTAGTTTCACACTTTCTTTGGATGACTTTGAGAGAGTAAAACAACCCCCAAGTCCTAGCAACTTCAAAGTAAGATTTTCACCATACTTCTTGAATTAAATCCACGAGATTAATATAATTCTTGATAAAAAATCACATTGAATTTCATAGATCTAAAGAAAATTTTCACCAAGCTTGAGAAGGGATTTCTTTTGGCTAGAGTTTTCTCCATAATGTAAGTTCTCCAACCTCAATAATAGTGATGGATTAAGATCTTGAAGGGTGATGTTAAATAGAAATTGTTACTAGAACTAAAATTTAAGAAATTATAAAGGTTGAATCTTGAACCTAGGGTTCTTAAAGATTGAAGAAGGTATTAATGGTAGTAGAAATGAAGGTGACATATGGTGAATTTCAAAGTAGATTATGGACGACTGAGATTATTTGAGTTGACTGGAGCACACATTGCTAGAAGCGAAGGATTGTAAGGTGAGTTAAAGATATGCCTTTACTAATGTTATTTTCTTACAAAAGCCATGTCTTTAAATTCTTCGATGAAATGTCTTAAAGTGTTAATGTATGTTTGATTGGAGCGGACAAGTATATATTACCCAAAAATGCTAAAAGCTAAGTTTTCAAATGTTACAACATCACGAAAGAAGTAATATATCAATCTCTTAAAGCTTTACTTACATGTTTTCAAATGATATGAGTTCATGCAAGCCCAAAATTTACTTCATGTTATCTATGAAATATTTAAGGACTTGTTTTGTGATTTAAAGCTAAGAACGTTATGATGCATTATAATGACAAGTTTAAGTTAGAGTTGAGGCCTTGGAGCCAAAGTAATTTTTTGTGAAATATTTTGGGAGTCACCTTAGATATCTGAGAAGGGTATCCGTAGCCTTGGTTGGATTAAGTTATACCCCGAAACTACTCGTGCCAGAGTAGAAGATCAGTGAGACTCCTGGTTCGGCCACTATGAAAGTTGCTCTGCTACGGTAAATATGTGAGCTCCCAAAAAATTGTCAAATCATATAGCATTGCGGGGAATGGTCAAGGTGATCGGGCAGAGATTGTCCGCTGTACCGATCATATGGTGATGTCATATTAAAGTTGTTACACTTTGTTTGGATGGCTGTTATATATTGTTTCATAATGTATCGTATTATATTGTAATGTGTTGTATTGTATCGTATTATATTGTTTTGATTAACACAATGTTTAGATAGATTGTATCGTTTCCCGTCGTTATATAATCTCACACATCAGCGATTTGAAGGATAAACTTACAAGAAAAGTAGGGTACCGGATAGAGCTACCTCAAAAAGGTAGGGTAAATGACAAAATAGAATTATTAGATAATAAAAATGAGAGGAAAGGATAAGGTAACAACGCAATAACACCAAATCGGTTGTTACATAAAATGAAACTTTTCGTTGTTACGTAACGACGGATTTAACGATACGATACATTAAATTAAAATAACAACCAAAACAAACATTGTATTTAAACTAACAACACAATACAATACAATACAATAGGTAACAACCATCCAAAGAGTCGAGTGATACTTCCCAAGTTAAAGTAAAGTTTAAATGTTTGTTACAAAAGGATCATTTACGATTTCAATTTTTAATAAGTTATGCTTATAAATATTTTAAAGGTTTTCCTTCTTATGCACTCATGTTTTATTAAGTCTCGTTCTAGTTTTAGTGAGGGGATTATTGAGACTCACTGAGTGTCGGTAGTTGGTGTACTCACATTCTCTTTGCGGAAACATACATTGCCCTATATTAAGTAGCCGCAAGTTTTGCAGACGAGCAAGAGACATAGTAGGACATCCCTTTCTCCCAATAGTTGATTGGTGAGCTCCGCATTTGATTTTTGTGGAGACTCCTTATGTTTTATTTAGTCATTCCTTCATCATTTAATTATTTAGTTATGTTGAGGTTTAGCCAGAAAACTGGTGTCCCGTGCAATCCGCTAGTTCTATGACTAGAGGCTTCATAGAAATATTATAGATTGGGGTTGGACCTTACCATACATGATGTTTTTGAAATAGTTTCAACTTATTTATGAGAAATTATTTGACTATTCAATTATGAGATGAAAAGTTTTAAATTATGTTTTTAAAAGAAATGATTGTATATCATGTTAGATTAAGATGGAACAAGTAAGATTGTTCGCTCCTCAAGTGCAGGTCACAACTCGGCGAAAAATCGGGCTGTGACAGATACTAATCAAGAGACCAGACCTGAATTCCTACATCAGAGGTATCTCCACAAAAGAAAAACAAGAGTCATGAAAAAGTGAAGCCTACGAAGCTCCAAAAGTGTTGCAACAAGAAGTCCAAGAAGAACCACAATCACACTTGAAGAGGTCTACACGACCAAGACGTCCAAACCGAAGCTATAGATGCAACATTAGCAGAGGTAGTCAAGATAAGGGAGATTACTACTATCTTAGAAGAAGCTTCAAAGAGCAGTGAGTGGAGAAAGTCGATGAAGGAATATAATAGATTCACAAAGTGTTTAGACATTCAGATGCTTCCAAAGTTTGGAGACTCGCAAAGTGAATACAAATAACAAATTAAGTTGGTGTTGAAGGAAAGTGTTGAAACGTCATCACCAAATTAATATCCAAGATATTTCAAAGAAGAATCTAGAATATCTAAGGCTTATAGAGAATTGAAAGAAGAACTTTAGAATGAGCTCTAGAAAGAGCAATTCTAGCATAAGTGGAAGGTTGTAACGACCCGTTTGGTCGTTATAGTATTTTGACCCATTTAACCTTGTTGACCCTTCCCCCCCAGTCCCGTTAGTATGACCTATGACTTAGTGCAGCAATTGGTTTGATTCTCAAGGCGTCCGGGGATGTTTTGAGTCTCGAGTGAAGGCTTAATTTCATAGTGATGGGGTTGACTTGGTCAACACCAAGTTAAAATGATCTCTTTTGAGAATTTCGACATCACGGTTGCATCCGT
The DNA here is from genome assembly GCF_029784015.1 of Lycium ferocissimum. NCBI lineage: Eukaryota > Viridiplantae > Streptophyta > Magnoliopsida > Solanales > Solanaceae > Lycium > Lycium ferocissimum. Next base: position 9,248,039 of record NC_081345.1, on the reverse strand, counting down.
AACGTGGTTTACAATCAAAATGCATATATGGTTTGTGTTCGGGAGGTTCCAGATGAGTTTCGGGGCCTAAAACGAAGTTTTGAACAAATCAGAAAGTTGGGAACTACCTTGCTGCACCCTTTTTGAGTGCAGATTGTGTTTCAGAGATTTCATCTAGACTACATCTCTAGCTTGAAGCTAGTTTGCTCGATCAGATCAGAGGGTGAGCTTCTATCCATGCCATGCCATGCCACCTGAAGATCTCTCTTTCCAGATGTCTATTTTTATTCCAGACATTTTTTGTTATTATATTTGAGATATACTTTATTCTTTAGACATTGTTAGTCAGAGTCCTTGTACGATGGCTTTCAGATCTTGGGGGTGTAATAGTTAAGACTTCCGCACTAATATTATCTATTAATTAGGAGTTTTTTGATTTATTTATTCATTCACATGATCATTGATTGTTTGAGTATAAATGATTAAAGAAGTTAAAATTGGCTAGTGATTAATGGGTTAATAGGTAAGGGTTCGCCTACTAGTGATAGTAAGGTAGGTGCCCGCACGATCGGTAATTAGGGTCGTAACAGTTGGTATCAGAGCCTAGGTTTATGAATCTCGTTGTACAAAGACGTGTCTAGTAAAGTCTTGCGGATTGGTACGAAGAGCTCCGTATCTATCTGCGAGAGGCTATGGGACACTTAGGAAACTTCCGCTTCTTTCATTCTTTCGTGCTACTTTATTCAAATTGGTATCTAGACGGTTCCAATTGGTATCTGCACTTCCTTGTCTTATTCTTCCACGAATGGTTGAAACCCCTCCCTTAAACTCTTATGCGAGCGGTTTGTGTTATGGCATGGCTTGGTATGGTACTAAATGCGTCTTCCTGATTCGGACGCGTGATACAAGTTCAGTTTCCAGTTGTGACTTGAAGTTTGGTTGTATTGAGTCCATTTGGGGGTGACGTAGGAAATTAGACCTTCGTTGGGGATTTCGAGGCCACGGGTGACTCTGTATGGTGTTTTTACATGAATGGGCACGTTTGGTTTGTGTTTGTAAGGCCTTGGATAAAATATTGGGTGATGGAGTGAAAAAAACTGGGCAAAAAGCGGGCTTACTGCCCAAATAGGACAGCTGCGGCGGGGCTTGTACCGCTACGGCGGTACTGCTACAGCGGTAAGCCCCTCGCCGCCAGCGATCAGCCTTGGTCCATGTGTCTGCCGTGGCGGGCCATGTCCCGTTATGGCGGTATCGCTATAGCAGAACATGTGCCGCCATAGCGATGGTTGGGAATCCTTTGGTCCGTTATAGCGGGTACTTAGCCGCTATAGCAAGACCGCTGCAGCGGTGGTTTGACCGCCGCAGCGGTCGTCAGAAAAACAGTAAGCCATGTTTTTAACTTGAATTTATTTCTTCTGGGGGTGAGTTCCCTTGCCTTATCTTATGATTATCTATCATCTTAGGCTTAAATTAATGGTGCAAATGTATGGGGACTAGTTGGAGAAGATGACTTTCTATCTTAGCATTGAGAATTGAATAATAGGCTTTAAATATTAGTTTAATTGGTGAGTCTTGCCTATAGTAAGATGGGATTTCATGAAGTAGTAAATCATAAGCTTGAATCTCTAATCTAGACTAAGATTGATTAAGGATAAAAAGGGGATCGTTCGAAACAAGAGCTAATAATTTGAGAGTTATGTTGAGGTTGTACAATGTGAAGTCGACTCGAGGGTTATGTATGAATTGGTAAGTTCTAGTACGTCATAGGCTATAGAGGACATTGGTTGGATAACAAAAATGAAGGATGTTATATCCCGTATTTTGTACATGGGGACATTCCGAGCTAACCATGAAAAGTTAAGGGCAAGACTATTCCGAGATACGAGGTTGAAACTTTTGACCTTCGATTTTGTTTTAAGGCATAAGTTGCTCATGATTTTATTGGCATGGAATATTAAGGAAAATTTGGGGTTAAAAGTGAATTATGAAAAGTTGACATTTCATGAAAAAGGGCCAGTTTGGCCGTGTGGCTTAAGGTGGTTCCCACCCATGGCTTGGCAAATTTTAATTCATCCAAGCCATGTGTGGGCCATGGTACACATGGATGACTCTTATATGTATATAATAGATGACAAAGCAAGATTAATTCATCATCTTTCACTTAGAAGCTTGGAGAAAAATGGAGAAAAAGAGAGGAGAGGGAGTTCGGCCAAAGCTGGCCGAACATGGTCCATGGGAATTGATCACAAAAAATTATTTTCTTCTAGGTTTTCAACTAATTGGAGGGTCCTAAACAACATGAGGTAGTTGTTGGAGCAAGCAAAGCCTTTGTTCTTGCAAGGCACAACCCTAGCCAAGTGAAGAACTAAGTGGAAAAGGTAAGGTTTAATCTTCTTATACATGTGTTATGAATGGTTTGAATGTGTTGTGGTGTGTAGGAATGAATGAAATTCATAAAATTGTGATGTTGGTGTTGTGGCCGAATAGTGGGCTGTTTTGTAGGACATGGTGAACAAAATTTATTTAGTATTTTTGGTTGTTGTTGTATGGATTCTATGAGGAAAATGAAGGTTTAATGATTTAAATTAAAGTTGTAATCGTTTGTGGGTTGTTGTAGAAGTTAATGTGATTTTAGCCTAGTTTCTTGAATTTACGAGAATGATGTTGTTAATGTGTGAATTGTTGGTGTAGTTTATGAATTTAGAAGAAAGAAATGTGTTATTGTGGTTCTTGTTGAAGTTGGAAGGCTTCGGGTTATGTAGTATATTAGTTGGGTTGTTTTGAATATTGTGTGGATTGTTTGGAGTGTTCTTGAATCTTGTTTGAATGGTTTCGGATTAATACTTGAACGTGTGTGCATTGGTGTTGGCTTGATTGTGTGTGGTTAATTTGAATGTAAATGGAATGTTGTCGAACTATGTAGAAAAGAGTTATTGACGTTAGAATGCACTTTGAATTAATTGTTGATGTTGTTAGTATGGTTGTTGGTATTGTTGTTGAAGATTTGGCCGAGTTGAATTCTCGGGGTTGTTGAGTTTACAGGGGAAATGCTGCCCAAATTTCTGTAGATAAAGTGATAGCTTAGGATTGAATTCCTAAGTGCCTATGACTAATGTTTGGTGCCAAATGATGTTATTGTAGATTTTGAGAAGCCGAGACTTAAAATTCGGATTAGCTTAGGAAGCGGATGAGGTATGTAAAGGCTAACCTTTCCTTCTTTTGGCATGTCTTAGTTGTAAGTAGGTTATGACACGAGTCTCGGGGTAACTCTATTCTTGCGATCCGAGCATGTCTACGATTCTTATTCACCTCTTAATATTGGCATTCGTAATGGGATAGAATTATGGTCCTTATGTCTTTGGTATGATTGGATTTCAAATGTTGCATAAAGATTTTTGTTCTTAAAGGATTCTATGTCTAATAATGGCCGTAGCTTTCGTAGACAGAACCGGATCGCCTCGATATGCTCGTAGGAGGCTCTGTAGCGTATAATGACTCTAACTTTCATAAGCGGGCTCGGATTGGGTTGATACTTGTCCGTGGGCCCCGCGACTTTCCTTTGTATAGTCCTAACGACTTTTGAAAGAATTTAGCACGACTATCGTCTTAACCCTCGAGCGTCGATTACTTATTTACCTATCGAGTCTGTAATGACGATTATGTTCTTGACTTCCATAAGCTACTTCATATGGTTTTGATGCGTATCTATGATTTCTAAAGTTCTATTTGATAGGTTCCCGAGTGACATTCGGGGGAAACTTGATTTGACTATTCTTTGGTTTTAAATGATAGTTCGTTTTGACTATTCTATGGAGTTTTTGGAAATGTTTTAAACTGCTTATAGTTCCTCACGACTCTGCTCGTGCATATGGTCGTTACATCTTTCGCCGAGTCCCGGGCCGGTTATGTTATCGTGCGCACTATGTTATATTCCGGAGTATGATGTGTTCCGGTTCGCCAAGCCCCTCGCTAGAGGGCCGGGTTCCGTGTATATATATTTGGTGTTATGATGTGTTATGGCGTTATGATGTGTTATGTGACATGTCGGGTTACGAAGATATGAAACTTTCCGGAGTATGATGTGTTATGGCGCCAATGACGGGCGGGCGACCATATTTCCTGAGCCCCCATGCATGATTTGTGTTTTACAAAAAAAGAGTAAGCATTTTGGTATTCTGGATTTTGCACTTATTTTCTGTACTTTTATTCCGATTATGATCCTGTTTACTGTACTTCATGCTTTGCATACTCGGTACATATTTCGTACTGACCCCCTTTCTTCGGGGGCTGCGTTTCATGCCCGCAGGTACAGATACCCGTTTCGGTGATCCGCCAGCTTAGGACTTCCATTCAGCTGCTTTGGAGCGCTCCCTTGTTCCGGAGCCTATGTTTTGGTACAGATTCTTCCGATGCATATGTATATATCTATTCCCGGGTACGGCGGGGCCCTGTCCCGTCATATGATTCTGTTGTTACTCTTAGAGGTCTGTAGACATATGTGTGGGTTGTGGGTAGTCACTGTTCAGTTGCGTCAGTGTGCTTTGTATTCTGGACATCCCTCTGTATTACGATATGTATGTATGTGTTTGTGACAATTTTGGGGCGACGTATTACTTTTCTCGTATGCATAAGATCCGGTTATGCGCGCCTATGATCCGATGTCCGACTTTTGTATATGTATAATCCGTTTGTACGATTATGGTTAACAGTGTGCGTATGGGTGCCCAGCTCGGGCACTAGTCACGGCCTACGGGGTTGGGTCGTGACAACTTTAGTGTTGATTGTGTTACTTATGGCTGGTGAGAGATGATATTATTTATTGTATTATATTTTCGTAATTATCTATGTGGTTATTGAGCTTACTTATATGTTTGTTGGTTGGTGTTCCCGAGTTGTACCGTATCTTGCTAAGGTAAGGCTTATTTTCGCGATCTCTAAGTTAAGTTCCGTCGTATTAAAGCAATGGGGATCTTAGTTAAATTAGTTGTCTAAGTCAGAAAAGGGTTAAGTATGAACTTTGTGAAGCAGGTGTCTGAGTCCCGGTTTGTTGAGATAGATATGAGGAATATTTAATAAATTGATGGTAGTTGAGATTTGTCCAAAAGTTGATATATAGTTGTGACTTCTTGATAAATAGTAAATTTGTCATAATGTGAGAATTATAGGGATGTTAAACAGTTCCGATAGGACGAGATGTTATGAAAAGTGTGTGAATGAATTAGTCTCGAGGAAAAAGGGTAAATGAGTTGGTGGGATAGATAAGGTTGTTGGGTTTCACGTGGTCCTTTTGTAGTATTAAGTAAGTGATAGAAACAGAGAGGTTCGGGTAAGTCCGTGATAAACTGTTACTTGGCTTGAATGGTTGATAGGTAAAAGGTTGACATAGTAGTATTAAACAAAGCGTGTCGAGATATGAAATCTTAGTTTACTGATCTAAGAAAGATTTGATGATTAGTTGGTGATCATAAGAAGTTGTAATCATTAGAGGTATGAATTGGGATTAGTACGATCAAACTTCGATATATTAGATGAAGCATATGTATTGTAGCAATTCCTGTGGTAGGTTCGAGTATAGAAATATAGAAACTAGGTCTTTTAGCTAAGCTATAAGAAGCTTTGACTAATAAGATGAACGGATAGTGATTAGTTCGCACTTCGTGCCGTTGAATTTTTCCGTGTGGTTATAATGCATGTCCTTGGATTATCGCCCACCTTCGTACTCTCTTTCTTCGTTCGAGGACGAACGATAGGTAAATTAGTATCTCATGTAATGACCAAACTGGTCGTTATAGTATTTTGACCCATTTAACCTTGTTGACCCTTCCCCGAGTCCCGTTAGTACGACCTATGACTTAGTAAAGCCATTAGTTTGGGTCCCAAGGCGTCCGGGATGTTTTGAGTCTTGAGTGAAGGCTTAATTTCATAGTGTTGGGGTTGACTTGGTCAACACCGAGTTAAATGATCTCTTTTGGGAATTCTGAGGTCATGGTTGCGTCCGTAACGTGGTTTACAATCAACATGCATATATGGTTTGTGTTCGGGAGGTTCCGAATGAGTTTCGAGGCTTAAAATGAAGTTTTGAACAAATCAGAAAGTTGGGCACCCGCTATAGCAAAGGGTGCACCCGCTATAGTAGCGGGTGCACTAGGTAGAATTTCATTTTTAAATGGTTTTTTTCATGTCTTTCCCCTCATAAACACAAGAACACTTCCTTGGAATGTGAGAGGCTATTTTCTTAGGGCTAGGGTGAAGTTCCTCCTTGAAGGTAAGTGCAAACCCTCATGTGATTCATTATCATTCCTTGTTCAAATCCCATGGCAAGCTTAAGCTCCATTAATGGTGGGTGCAAGATTAGAACCCAAGAATTGATGAAACCTTGAATAGTTGAAGGGTTGAGAAATAACAATGGAAAAAGCATTCACAAGCACTTTGGGGTAAGATTCTAACCTAGTATTCATTATTTATTTGTCGATTATCATCATCTCATAGTCATCCTATACACTAATTGTGAAGAACTAATGGGTTAAGAATTCTAGGGCTAAAAATAGAAAAGATGAATTTGAATATCTTGTGATGAATAGAATTCCATGAAATTAAGATTGAAGGTTAACTAGATGATGGGTAACATAATTATGCACTAAATTTCCCGTTTTACCCTCATGAACCCAGATTCACATTGTAGGGGTATTTTGGTCATTTTTCTAAAAGTATAGCAATATGGGTATCGTTGGACTCGTTTAGACTCGTAGAGTACTATTTTGACTATATTGTATCTGAATTTTCAATAAAATTACATTTTTGCCCTTGTGGCTCGGGTTTGATTATTTTAGGTCCATTTTTAGGTTTTGGGTAAAACTATGACAATATAGGTATTCTTAGATTCGTATTCTGACATAGAATTCATACTTGATAGATGTTAATCGTTTTGAGGTTCTCCAAAGAGGAAGGCAAGGCTAAGGTTTGGCGATTCGAGACTGTTGCTCGGCATTCCAGGTAGGTTATAGCTTACTTTAGTTAGACTTTGATTAGCAAAACGTATGTATTGTGTAGAATTGATGGGAGAAAGCATGATTAGGTCTTCGGACATGGTGTTTTGGTTGGATATTAGCTAGGTTGGTATGACTTCTGATTTTGTGGGCTCGTCGCCATTACTTTATGTACTGAAATATGAGGTGTAGTTGTATTCATACTGTGGCGTTTCGGTATGGATTTCTACTGGGTTGATTGTTGTCGATAGTGGCTCGTTGCCCTGTTAGTGTGATTAGACTTATTACCTAAATTATTGTGTTGTACTCAGTTCTCTCTTATTATGACATATACTATCGGAGAAAGGAAGGATAATGAGTTTAGGCTTGAATTGTGATATAAACTGATGATAGTACGTAGATGAAAACTTGATGTATGATTTACTGTTGATGATAATATATAGAAAAATATAGCATCTTGGTGATGCAAGACTTAGTTATGAGGCGTACTTGCTATGTGTGTAAGTAAAGAGGGACATAGACTCTTATGTTGGTTGAGACGGTTTGTATGATTCATTTCATGGTTGAGTTGATCCAAGTCTTGATATGACTTATGGCTTGTGACTTGTACCTTCACTGTTGCTTTATTGGTTTGCATTGATTTACCATGTTTACACTCATTTATGCATTCATACACTCATGCATGATGGAAATAGTTTGGAACACTTGTGGCATGATGCCTTGTGTTTGACATTGATGTTGCTAATTGTTCATAGTCCATACATACTAATGAACTGGAATACGTTGAGACATACATTGTGATGTGAAATTAGTGAAGAAGTTAATATAATCTTCTTGTTGAACTTGTAATACTATTTGATACATGGTACTTGATGATTTGAGCATGGATAATAAGAGGCAGGAAATACCGTTACGTACAAATATATGGAAAGGCACATATGTGACCTAGATTATGGCTCGTGGTCCAAGGTTCATTCCGAAAACTAGGGATACATTGATGTGGCCCGCGTCCGACATTCTTTTCAGAGCGGAGGTTTATGCTCGGGTTCGAGGAGTGAGTCCGAATAGTGGTACATGGACACCATGGGTCCCCCCGCAGTCATGACTACCGAGCAATGACATCGGTTAGTACGTGTGTACGATTCGAGTGATTGGCCAGTGCATTGCATTGCACATTATCATATTTTGCATTGCACATCATTACATTTTATTCTGCATTATTATATACTCGTTTGGTTCTGATTTTGATACGGATATTGAATGTCTATTGTGATAGCAATATGACCATTGACTGAGTTAAATGGTGGATTAGTGACTCTACCTAGGGACGGAACTTGGACTTGTGATTATCAGGTGAGTTTATTGAGACTTGACAGACTTGTGGTTTAGAAGCTCCATCTTAGGCTTTGACTCTGTTATGGTATATTCTGTGACTTGGATTTGAGTATTAAGTGCCTATATGTTTATCTTGTTGATTTTATGCTTATATACGTGAACTAATCTTAGTCGGCCTATGATGCTTACTGGTACATAGTGTTTGTACTGATACTACCTTGCTGCACCCTTTTTGAGTGCAGATTGTGTTTCAGAGATTTTATCCAGACTACATCTCTAGCTTGAAGCTAGTTTGCTCGAGCAGATCCGAGGGTGAGCTTCTATCCATACCATGCCATGCCACCTGAAGATCTCTCTTTCCGGATGTCTATTTTTATTCCAGACATTCTTTGTTATTATATTTGAGATATACTTCATTCTTTAGACATTGTTAGTCAGAGTCCTTGTACGATGACTTTCAGATCTTGGGGGTGTAATAGTTAAAACTTTCGCACTAATATTATCTATTAATTAGGAATTGTTTTATTTATTTATTCATTCACGTGATCATTGATTGTTTGAGTATAAATGATTAAAGAAGTTAAAATTGGCTAGTGATTAATGGGTTAACAGGTAAGGGTTCGCCTACTGGTGATAATAAAGTAGGTGCCCGCATGATCGGTAATTAGGGTCGTGACAAAGGTATAATTCTAGAATAATACATCAACTAAATTCTTCACCACCTATAAATAGAGGTGGTCATTTGAGATGTATGTGTACTCAAGTAAGCAAGAAAGCAAACAAGAACTGTGAGAGCAAGTGAGAAATAAAAGAGAACAACAAAGAGAATTGTTAGTGTGGGTGAAAAGAAAAACAGATTAAGTACTGTAAAGAGTTATAGAGTTATAAGATCGATGTTGGTCCTTACTTTAAGAATTTAGGTGGTGTGCAACCAATTGTGTTCAATGTTACTCAACAAATTATTGTTAATATTTTATTTCCTTTGTTAGATGAGATGTTGAATGACCGTAGACAACATAACAGCAAATGCGGAGAATCGATAAAGAAAAAGTTATCCAGAAAAACTTCAATTACTTTTAATTTCTAATAAATGGATTTGCAGATCTGGAAAATTGTTTCTTGTTTCTAAGACATTACTTTATTAGGTTAGTGGCCTTAAAATTTTCTGATAATATCGGTTTAAAATTATTTGTATACATATTTCCAAATCTCAATCTTCATTACATATGGAGAGGGACACAAGTGTCTGCCACGACAGGTAACATGGCTTGCCTTATTAGACATATAATACTCTATAGTTTATTTACAATTATATGACTAAATTTTTAAGTAAATATATTAACTATACATCCCCCACATGTTGGACATTGGAATCAGGAGAGGGCTGTCTTTGCCTGAACTAGTGCATTCTACCCACAAATGCTCATGAGTCATTACATTGTTTGGCCATGTGCCTAATGTTTAGGTGGCTGTTGGTTTAGAAATTACTGGTGCCTGTTTTTTTTCTTCTGAAAACTATATGCCTATAATTGCCAAAGAATTGATTTTGTGAATTAAAAGATATTGTTTAGGAAACACTTCTTTTATGAAGTTGTTTAGGAAACACTTTATTGGTTGTTTTATGAAAAGCATTTTTTACTATTTGATTAAAAATAGTTATTTGAAGTTAAAATATTTGATTAGCTTTGGTATCAGAATATCTACATCTCGGCAGAGACTTGAGTAATTTCTGCTGACTACTTCCCAGCATTATGCCGCAGTTCGGGCAAAATTCTCCTCCTTTTGCAGTTCCTATTATTTTTTTAAATCTACCCTCTATTTTAAGAGTTTTTTTGGGGACTCTCCCTTGGACAGGGCACTTGAAAAACGTCTTGAGATTTATATGTGGGACTTAATTTTATGAGATTTATGTTCCAAGCGTACCCGACTATACGTTTTAAATTCGCCTAACGCTCCAGACTTGCTTTATAGTTTCTATCATAATCATGTGTCAAATTTCCTAATTAGCATTGTTGGCCCTGAAATTCATTAATAAATGAATAGTAGAAGTTCAATTCATCTATGAAACTATGACGATTGAGAGTAAATCGTATAATGAGTCATATTATTGCATAATTACTAATTGAGAACATCGTGAGAATGAATATCATTTAAACATCCTTTTGAAATAGCTAGACAACCGAAATTTATATCATCACTCTCTATTGGTCTTCATATCTTAGTTTTATGTCTCTCAAAAAATATCAGAGTTTTATTATATTACTATTTGAAAGCAATGTTATGTTCATTAATGAAATAGTAATATTTTAAATTATAGTACTAATAATATTTTATTGATTAATTACTTTTAGGGAGGTAATATGTGTAGTTTGATAATATTTTTAAAAAAATATTGTGATTTGTCAATTATTTGGTCTTTGAAAGTTGAGAAATATAATGATTTGTATCTCATTATAATTCTAATTATTGCATTGCTTATGCTTGTAAAAATATACGTATACTAGATATCTTGTTTGTATGAGTTTCTTTAATATTCTTAAACACTGAATGAACCTTTTGCATATTTTTTTGTGTCATTATGTTATTTTACTAAAGTAAAAATTAGAAAATTAAAAATTTATGAAAGTTTACTTGTCTTGAGGCTTACGTCTCCTCCGTAATAAATAGAACACCCCTTACATTTCCTTTCTTATGATCATTCTAGTCGTACCAGACCCATTCTGGTGACTGGTCTTTCAGCTTCTCACTTCCATGTGACACTCTGAAAATATATTTCCAATGTCTGCTTCTTTGGCACCATTCTTTTAATCATTAACTCTTTTGGGGGGAAGTACCACAAAAGACCTTTATGACAAAAGTTTGGTACCAAAAGCTTTTTCAACCAGGTTTCAGTGATAAGCATTTTTGCGATAATTATACATGTCTACAGGCATCAACCTTGTTGTTTTTTTTTTTTTTTTTTTTTTTTTTTATATATATGACTTACTCTGACTAAAAAAAGAGTATCCACTTATCAAATCAAGAAAGATTTAACCTTATTTTTTCATATTTTCCCTTATTAAGTGTTAAATGACCAAATCTCAATGCCTATTTAATTAAGAGTAGTTTAGTCAAATTATCTTCTTCTTTTTTTGCGCGGAATTTTTACCTCTCAAATTGGTGGTCTTTTAATTTTTCCCTTCACTAAAAACCCCTTGGTTTCGGGTTCGAACCTCTGCTTAGTCAAAAATTAAAAAAAAGTCGCAAGGTAGAGTTTGGATTCGCAAGACAGAACTCTGCCTGATCAGGCAGAGTTTGACTGTAAACTCGACCTGATCAGGCAGAGTTTGAGAAGGTGGAGGTTTGCACTAAGACAATTTTTTTTTATTAAGTTGAAATTTTACAAAACTCTGCCTTGAGGCCTAACTTTTGCCCGGATAGGCCTAATTTTGCTACGAAACTTTGCCTTGCGATTTTTTTTAATTGAGCCGGAGTTTGAACCCAGGACCTCGAGATATTAGACGAAGAGCAAAAATTAAAGACCACCAATTTGAGGGACAAAAATTAAAGACCAGTGCCTTTGAAGGCAATCGTGCAAATGACCCCTTTTCTTAAAGGGTGTGCAAATAGCTAAGTACTAGACATTTTTTTTTTTTGCACGGATTGTCTTTCATTTGGGGTGGTCTTTAATTTTTGCCCTCAAATTGGTGGTCTTTAAGTTTTGCCCTTCGCCTAACAATCCGAGGTTGTGGGTTTGAACTCCAGCTCAGTAAAAAAAAAAAAATCGCAAGGCAAATTTGCAAATCTGTCCATGCAAAATTCGGCCTCAGGCAAAATTTCTGCCTGAAGGACAAAATTTAAAGACCACTATTTTGAGGGGTAAAATTTAAAGACCACCCCCGCGAAGGTCAATCCGGCAAATTGACGGGAGGGAGTAATTTACAAAAAGAACGAACTCAAATTGGTTTTCGTCATCTTATGTGTTAAACTTTTTAATAAAGAATGCTAGAGCTGAAAACTTTTATACTAATTTTTAACTGCTTAACTTTGACATTATCGATCATGCGTTACAAAAATATCATGTATATTGTACAATTTAGTACCTATAAATCGATGCGTCATGGATTCATCACTAAATAATCAAATCATCTGCTTTCTTCCTTTTTGGATGAGAATTTCACATTTCTAGTCTTACATTGATCATACGTTACAGATATAACATGTATTTTGCAACGTTTCTCTTGGTAATCTTTTGGAAATAACCTCCTACTCTGTGGGATAAGATCTGTACGCACACTTTTTATCTTCACGATCCGTTGTGAAATTTCACTGCGATGTTGTTGTTGTAGTCTTATAGTGGTGGGGAATTAGAAATTAACCTGAATATTCTTGATCTCGATCTCAATATCTCTCAATTTGAAAATTCAGGATTTGAACTGATGTCCTCTCATTGATTTCTCCTAAATTTCATTGAGTCCTCCTAACTTTCATTGATTTCTCCTAAAGATTTCGTTTCAATTGAAATTTGGTTATTCACCATGTATAAGGATCCCTGCTAAGCATCCATGGCTGAATGGTTAAAGCGCCCAACTCATAATTGGCAAATTCGTAGGTTCAGTTCCTACTGGATGCACGCCAATGGGACCCTCAAATGTCAGCAACAATTGAAGTTTGGCTAACGCTATGCGACCATGTAACTTTTTTCTTTTTTTTATTTTAAGCCCTTCAAGTATGTTGTTCGATTGAGCACTGAACTCGTCACTCGCGTATCTAGTAAACCCCTAAACTACGATTTTTATTAAAAGCAAAAATTAAATTGTGGTAATGAAGGTGAAGTAATATTTTAAACGTGTGGAAGGAAGCTATTCTTTAGGTCGTAGATGTGTGTCGGTTACTATTGTTCGCTCTTGCATTAAAACACTTAAGAGCTTAAAGACTCTTTTTTTCTCTCTTAGCTGCTAATCGTAGCTAAAAGATAGCATAATTAAATTAGAATATATATTAGCATGTTGCTACATTGAAGATAGAATACTATGTAAGTCAAATTGTGTTTGATAGACATACTTGAGGACGAATTTAGGGGTTCAATAGGAACAATTCTTAGTTAAGGTGCCAAAATAAAAAAAAGGGACAAATTCAGGAGCTGCATATGCATTAAGCCTTGAAGTTTTATCTGAGAAATTCATATACATTTGTTTTAACGTGTACTTGACAACATATTACTTTGTTACCATTTTCTTTTATTTTCTATAAAGCAGTGAAATCAAATAATCAATATGCCTAATTCGAAATTGTTACGCAAAGGACAATTGTTTTGCATTTAGTTACAAATATTAAAAGAAGAAAATATAGTAAGGGTCGTTTGGTTGCTAGTCGAAATAGTCCCCGGATTATAATCCCGGGACTAATTTATCCCATATAGTGGGATTATTTTATACCATCTAAAAGATGGTATAAAATAATCCCAATATAAGTGGGTTAAGAAGGTATAAGGTGAAATTTATTGTCGTAGTTAATTTTTATCTGCACGTTTGGTACAAGGTATAAATTTATTAAGGGTTATTTTATACGCCATACGAAACGTGATATAAAAATTAAGCAGGCTAATGCTGCTTTATACCTTGAACCAAACGACAGGAGAAAGTCCAAACCTGTAGGTTGTCAATAGTCCAAACCTGTAGGTTGTCAACGTCAAAACCTTTTTGTCACGCAATTTAAATTCTGAACCATATCTTAATCGTGCATTTGGTAAGTCTGATTTGTACAAATTTTAAGATTAGGAAAGTTATTATCATAAGAATTTTCCCAAGAAAAAAACGAAAATTAAAAGGTTGAGATTTATTCACGGGAAATTTTCATAAATGACTACATTTTAAAGGTTAAAAATCAGGCATAGCAACATTTTGCTTATTTACAGCTTGTAGTTCTTTTTTTTGTTCTTTGTATTCATTTTTTTTGTATTCAATTTTTGTTTTTATTTGTATTCATGACTAAAATAATTTTTTCCCACTGTATTCATGAAATAATTATCTGTATTCATAAATTGGCTTATTTTATTCATGAATACAACAAGTAAAAAACTAAATACATATACACCAATAATTACACAAAAACATCATATTTTCCGGTATGTATACAACAGATACAGGCGAAAAATACTGTATACAACATAGATACACCAAAAAATTAACAAATACAAGCGAAAAACATTATATGCACGGTAAATATACAACAAATACAACGAAAAAATTAATGAATACACTGAAAAAGAAACGTGATTTTTCAGATCCGGTACCGGAATTTGACCGAAAAAGCCACCGTCGGCCAGACTCCGACAAAGCAACACTTGTCGACGGTGAAGATTTGATGTATATCCGGTCAGATCCGGCAAAGATTTGACCAGATCTAACCGTCAAAGTTCGCCGGAGAAGGATGGAAGGCCAATCGGTGAAGATCTGATTTATAACCGGTCAGATCCGGCCAAGATCTGACCATCAAAGTTCGCCGGTATGAGAGGCCAATCGGTGAAGATCTGATGTATATCCGATCAGATCCGGCCAAGATCTGACCGTAAAAGTTTGCCGGAGAAAGGTCGTGGTGGCCGGCGGCAGAGGAGGGGTGGGGGAGAGGGGAGAGGGGAGAGAGAGATGGGAGGATTGGGTTGGAAGTGAAATAATGTGATGATGGAGTATTTTACTTTGTGTATATATATATATAGCTATAAGTTGTATTTAACATATAATTATTAGCTATGGAATGTAATTATTTTAAAGTATAGCTACTAAATATAAATATATAGTAATGTTAGTTATGCTATGTAGTTATCCCTTTATTCACTGTGACTTGATTGTCATGTAGCTTGATTTCAGTGGGCTCGTACAGAGAGCTGTTATAAGAATGTCCAAAGCTGCAAATGAAAGGCCGAAATCCCTATTTTGGCTTTTCATTCTCTACTGGTAAATAACTTCTTTCCAAAATTCAAAATTATTTTAAGATAACCAGTTGTGGCTATAATTGCGGAAATTAAAGAAGGAACGTATGAAATTTTCTGCTATTGAATTTGATTGAATGATGAAACTGTACACTGCATCCTAATTTATACAAATAAAAGAGCATCTTCTCTAACTAACTATGCCATGTGTCCAATTCTACTAGCTACTCTAAAAGAAATTCTCTGAATTTACATAGTGGAATCTTTTATTTTCTGAATTTGTACATTTGGATATACTCAAATAATTCTGGATGCTTCCTCTTTGTGGGCTTGTATGTTGATGCTGAAATGTCACTTTCAAGTTGATGGCCCAACACATAATTTGCTCACTTAATTCACCAGGCCCAACATTTACACATAGACGGCGGCCCAGACCATGGAACATTTCATTTGACACTTAGGAAACATTAACACCTTCAACACTTTGAACCACATTTCATTTGACACTTAGGAAACATCAACACCTTCAACACTTTGAACCACAAAAATCCTTTCTTTCATTTCTTCTCCAAATTCATCACTGAATCACTGAGTCTTCATAGCTGTTCCAATCAGTGATTCCAACAATAATTCTGTTTTGGTTCTTGGAAAGGACAATACTTCCCTTTAATATTTTTAACCAGTTGTGGCTAATGGCTATAGTTCTGTTTTGGCTCTTGAAAAGGACATTACTTCCCTTTAACATTTTATGGGAAAAGATATCCCAGTTTACTCCTTAACATTCAACTTTCAAAGAGCAATTAATGTACATGCTCTTTGAGAATTAGTTTTATATGAAAAAGTCTCATTATGAGTTTGAGAATGAATAGATTAAAACCAACCAAACAAATATTTCTGTTTAACAAAAACTTCCACCGAATGTCCTTTATAAGGATCAATGTTTAACGTTTGTCACCATTTAAAAAAGTGTACCAAATATGGATATTCGTCAGAATTTCTTGTCCTCTTACTTTTTTTTTTTTTTTTTTTATTCTCTATATTTTCCCTCCTTCTTCTCTATCTTTAAGACCCCATTATTATTTGTGGTTGTTAAGCTTGATTGTTGAAGAAGAAAAAGCGGAAGTATTGATTTTGCAAAGTTTGGATTGAATTTAACTATTTAGAATTGTTGGAAAGCTGGATATCAAATTTGAAGTCAATTGGATCAATCTTGAAACAAAAGCTGTATTTGTGAAGTTTCTGTGCAAGTCTATAATTCGTTATGACTTTTGAACAATTTATTTTAAAGTTATGACACAATTTGTATCAAAATCCTAGTGATCGACCATGACTGGTGGTCATGCAAGTCTTTGCCAATCTATCAGAAATTCCTAGTGATCTCTTTCATGACTTGTGAACAATTTGTTTTAAAATTACAATATTATTTGCACTAAAATCCTAGTGATCCGCCGAGACTTGTAATAAGGTACTTGTCCATCTATTTGAACTTCTGTTAGGACTTACAAACAAATTTTGATCTACGTGCTATTTTTGCTAAAACTTATTTAAATGATATTAAAACTTAAATAATGACATGAAAAGTATTCTATTTATGCAAATAACTCTTTACTAGGATTTATTAAAGAGCCGAGAAATCTCATTCATTCACCAAATTTCAAATAAAATAAAAAATATTTAAGACAAAAGAAAAACCAAAATACACGTGGGGGTGCGCTGGAAAGTGTTCAACTCAAAATAGTTGCCTTTCCAAAACCAACTTGGAAGCATGATTGTTACATTGACGCATTTTCCTGTGTCTCTCATTATGTCTATAAATAGCACATTCAAATCCAGTGTAAGCTCTAACGTTTTCCTAGTTGCACAGAAAAAAAAAGAGCGCCTTTTCTCTTCTTTTTGACATTCATATCTCTGGAATCATCTGGTATTGCAACTTCTTTTCTACTACAAAAGTCTGTATATTTCCTTTTATAGAAAGTTTTGTGTTTTCTATATATGTCTCTTTCTCTTTTGTGTGTGTGTGAGAGAGAAAAACTATACAACACCATGATTCTCGAATCTGCAAATTCGGATCTGAAAAAAGTTGAAAGTTTTTTTCAACTTCTTCCATTTGTCACCATTAGTTTTACATTGTACCAACAGCCAATCATTATTTAATTTCCTTTTATTTCTTTCTTATTTTTGGTTTTTCAAATTCAACCCAATTTCAAATCTGGCTTCTGATTCGAGTTATCATTCATTTTTCCTTGTATAAGTGCGATTCTTTTATACATAAAATGTGTTTACATCTAATGGAATGCCCGTAAATGTTTTGAATTACAAGTTTACGTCCACATGCATGTATTTTTATATGTAGATGTAGAAATAGCAATCCTCATGGAACTAATTGGGTGTTTGATTCACTACTATGTTACATTTTTTGTCCATCTTGCCACTTTGTTGCCATTATTTTTTCTTTCTAGCCTGTCTTGTTATCTTGTTTTAGTTGTTTTGTATCTTGCTATTGCGCTGTCATTTTTTCTTGCAAACATGTTTTTGATTTCTTTGCTTTTGAGCCTACGTCTATGGGAAACAGCCTTCCTATCCCACAAAGGTAAGGGTAGGATATGTGTGCATCTACCTTCAGACTGAACAATGACACGGGATTATCTTGGATATGTTGTTATTGTGTTACATTTTTCAGTCTGATTTGGTGAAATTTGCTGTGTAGGTTTGAAGGGAGATAAAACATGAAGAATTCCATATCTGAACAGAGTTTCTACATAGAGAGTGAAGAAGAGGATGATGAACTGGGGAAGCATTTGGACAAAGATGAAAATGAAGAAGGAAATGAATCTGATTTTTCCAATTACTCCAATGATAATGATGATGATAATAATCGCCAGCAAAGCAAACCTAATTCCTTAACCTCTGCTTGGCCTCAGAGTTACAGGTATTTCACCTGTTCCTTGCCTAGGACCAGTTTATTAAATACTACCTTCATTTCAATTTGTTTGTCTGGTTTTGACTTGGCACGGAGTTTGAGAAAGTAAAGAAAACTTTTGAATCTTCTGATGTTAAATTGAACATATGTAGAATGTATCAAAATGTCCTTTAATCTTGTCGTCTTAAACATGCCAGGTGGAAAGTTGAAATTAAAGGGTTTTCAAAAAAGGAAAGAGACATTCTTTTTAACACAGACTAAAAAGGAAAATAAGACAAACAAAAACTCTTAGTGTTTTTTTCTTCCTAGATGGCAGAATCGATTCTATTTGTGGATTGAATTATTTGCCCCTTTTTTTTTTTTTTTAATTTAAGTTTTGAATTTCTTCAGAATTAACATTTTGACTTCATAGGCACATTGTGTTGTATGTAGCGTAATTTCATTTCTTCTTTGGTCACTTGTTAGCATGTTGATTAATGTAAGCATGTGAAGTGAGGTCATTTACTTTAGATTTCATTTGAAGGAGAAGTTGGATCAATTTTCAAACTTGAACCAATGTAAATTTATTTTTAAAGGGTAATGACAACCATCTTACGTTCAGTTTTCTTGAATAATTTAAGGATTTGGAGCTAAAACCTTCCAACGATTCGATTCTAACTGTTGGAATCATAGATATCCAGTGATGGATTTGGTACTTATAGTGCGGCAAGGCCTAAGATTTCCTGGCCCTGTCTGAAGAGCATTTTAATTAAAGAGTTTCAATTTGGAAACTATACAAACGAGAATGCAAAGACATATAGCCAATCACTGGGATCCTTGGGAGACCAAGAAAGCTAATGCATAACTTCTTTATACTGAATTTTCCTTCATAAATTATTCAATCTGATGCCTGATGGGTGGGGAAGGTGCATTTGCTTGCTTCGAAGGGGTCATTCAAGCAACAGTTTATTTGCTGCTGAAAGCCCGTGCTGATCTATGATGAAGCAGAGCACTCTCCATGTAATGCCTCATATTCTGATGAGTTTTCTTTAGTTCTCGGATATTGGTACTTCTCGCCCTGTCTCTAAAATAATTGACCATTTGATATGTTGTCAAGTTACTGTTATGACTTATATAAAGCAATGATCATATGTAAATCTTTGACAAGGAATTGAATTTAGTCTCTTATGCAGATGGATAAAGTTTACAAGTCAAAATATTTATCAAATTTGGTTTCCTAGTGCATTTCCCAATTCTAATCATTTTGAGTATTTCTTGTAGGCAATCTATGGATCTATACAGTAATGTACCATCTCCAAGTCTTAACTTCTTGGGAACACCTTCATTATCTCGGCTAGGAAGCTCATTCTTGGGCTCATCTCTCATAAGAAGACACACTCCTGAGATATTGCCCTCTCTTCACAAGCCTCTCATACCACCACCAGAAGAAGAAAAACCAGCTCACAGGCGTAGTTCTCATGGTTTGCTGCCTCCCCTACACCCGAGGAAATCTTCTATTAAGAAATTTCCTGATGACAAACCCTCCAAAGATGCACATGGACTTGCAATGTCTCGTCAAAGCTCCTATGGCCAAGCAGTGATAAATGGTAATTTTTCTGAATATAATTTCATGTCATAGTGGATGTTTCAGTTTATTGATGAACACTATGCCACCAGAAGATTGACATACCACTGTAGTGCCATCAACAGTTCCCAAGTGCTGCCATTTAGCTTGTTCTAAAGACATTAATTCCATATATACTATTGTGCTTATGGTGGCATAGCCATGATATTGTTATTCACTTTTTCTGGTTAATGTTGAATGAAATTTGGCCTTCTAGTTTTAAGGTAAAAGGAATAGCTTCATTCATTCTTCTTGAGCTGTGATGATATATCAGAGTTGTGATTAATTTTAAGCTTTTGGAATTTCACTGGGTATGTTGTTGTTATTGTTTGGAGTTTCTCTTGAGAAACACTGATGCTCTTAAATCATAAATGAATGTAGAGAAACCAGAAATATGAGGCTTGTTCCTTCTAAAGTTGTGGCAAACCTTCATATTGCAGCATCTTTAGATCTATAATAGCTGTTTGTAGGCTAAGATAAGTTATGTAATTGTATCATGCAAGTGTTATACATAATATTTTCAGTCTTCTTTCTAACGTCTGTTACATCTTTGACAAAAGGAAAGCTCCTGGTTGTATTTCTCTATCAAAATTGATTGCCCGCAAAGCTAGTGAGCAACATGTTTTCTCATACATTCTTTGTTTGGTTTCATACAGGCATGAATGTTCTCTGCGGAGTAGGAATGCTTTCTACTCCTTATGCTGTGAAGGAAGGTGGATGGGCCGGACTTTCAATATTATTCATCTTTGGCGTGCTTTCTTTCTATACTGGCATGCTGCTGAGGTACTGCTTGGATAGCCAACCAGGGCTTGAGACGTACCCAGACATTGGTCAGGCTGCTTTTGGTACAACAGGACGAATTGTTATATCAGTAAGTTCCATTAACTTTAAGTTGTCTTTGATTCTTCTATATCTGGTTATATAGAAGGCCTTGCCGATTTGGATTTGCTAAGTGTCCCACATTGGTGAGGGAAATGGGTTGTTGTCCCTTTATATGGTCCTGGAATATTCTCACCTCTTGAGCTAGCTTTTGATATTGAGTTAGGTCCAGGGACCATTTCTTAACCTTTGGTTTACTCAAGGTTGGGCCCACTTGTTATGTTGTCCATGCTCCAGATGTCCAGTTCTGGGCAGGGGTTTTTTAAGTGTCCCACATTGGTAGAGGAAATGGGCTATTGTCTCCTTATATGGTCTTGGGAAATCCTCACTTCTTGAGCTAGCTTTTGGGGCTAAGCTAGGGCCAGTCCAAAGTAGCTTCTCCTTACTAATGAATGTTTGCACTCCGAAGGAGAGGAGGCAACAATGTTTTCTGTCCCGGGCGGGAGAGTGGAGAACATGTGAGGAACTAATTGTACTTGAATATGCTATGCTTTCATCTATAGTAGACTCTATTCCGAGACAATATCCAAAATTTTCTTAGTTCTTGAGGTAAAACATTTCTAGAACTTTTGGCAAGTCCTGACTATATTCTGTATCTAGGTCGTTTGATACTTTTAGAGATGTCACCATCAAGATCCAAGTTGTAGAAACTACTGTTTGAAGAGAAATATGATCTTCCTCTACTAAATAGCCAAATAGTATTCGACTAGCACGTCTCTTGGCTAATAAAGTTGTTACCTACTGATGTGTGCGTCAAGGAATGAAGCTAGTTTAATTTGAACACATTACGTATGCAAAAATGCTGAGATTAGATATTTTATGCATTAATCTAGGCCAAAATCTTAAGAAAAAGAGAAACACTCAGTATTGACTTTTCTAGAATAACTCGTTTAAGGAATCTTGTCGCTCCACCAAAGTCCAATCTCTTTATAATATTCTTTTGGCTAAATATCTTATATCTGATAAAGGCTTAAAAACATTTCTTGTTCTTGATACTGATTCATTTTTGTATTGTTGTAATTTTGTGGATGCAGATAATTTTATATGTGGAGTTATATGTAAGTTCATCTGGCCTACAAGTTTGTCATTCTTTTTGCATTTCCTACCAAACCAATATGAGTTATATAGCTTTAATATTTAAAGCATCTCGGCCATCTTGATATTGCTTCATTTCTAAATTTTGTAGTATATGTGCTTTCTCATTCTATTTGTTTGTCCTTCGCTCGTAGGCGTCTTGTGTTGAATACGTAATCTTGGAGGGTGATAACTTGTCTGCTATATTTCCAAATGTACATCTAAGTCTGGGTGGGCTTGAGTTAGATGCTCGCCATCTTTTTGTTGTGATAGCCACCCTGGCTGTTCTTCCTACTGTTTGGCTGCGTGACCTCAGTGTCCTAAGTTATATCTCAGGTGAGTGACCAACTTCCTGCAATAGTAGCTTCATCTATGAACTGTCAAAAATATTATAATCTGATAGCAATCTCGCGTGCCTAAATGCACCTATGCACCCATATGATACAATGGTTAGAGAACAATTCATGAAACAGTGCCTACATACAGTAACCCTACAAGAAAAATGCAGATACATGGGTAATTGGTGTGCATATATATATATATATATATATCCTGTACTCCTGACAAGTAAGTTCAGAGGTTTTCATAGGCTCGATAGAGGGGAGAAATTTGTACTTCAATGATCCTGTGGTTATATAATATCTGATGCAGATGTCAACAAATTGATTCGGGCTATCCTTATGTGGGCCGCATACATAAGAAACCTATTATTTATCTTCAAATTTGTAGATTGTTTCGTAGTAGCTATAGATTTTTCAGTGAACGTAATCCTTAGTCTTTCATCCATTTGTTTTGAGGTTTTGACATGCATTTTGTAAGTGTTGAACCATGATTCTGAATGGACTGCCTGTAATTTTCAGTTGGTGGAGTTATTGCTTCTGTTTTGGTGGTCCTCTGCTTGTACTGGGCTGGCTTGGTGGATCATGTAGGCTTTGAAAGCAAACAGACTGTACTTAACGTATCAACTCTTCCTGTTGCTATTGGGCTTTATGGATTTTGTTACTCTGGGCATGCGGTCTTTCCCAATATATATACATCCCTAGCGGATCGTAATCAATTTCCTGCAGTCCTCTTGACCAGGTATTTGTTTTCATAGATGCTCATGACTTGCTTGTTGAAGTCTGTTGATTAAATTGGAAATATCTCTAGGAGAGAAATTCATGTTCCAGCTCTCTCTAGCAATCCATGTAAGGAAAATTTAAGACTTACGGGGAAGCTTGCCTCATCAATTTTGTGATATCAGTACCAAGGTTGAATTCTAGAGCAGATTATCAATGCCAACATAACCAGATTTCTCTGAAAATGATCCTGCGTTCCCTGAGTTTATTATGATAGCCTTATTTTGCGAAGATGGGTTTGATTTGGATGCAGTTTTGGTATGGTGACTCTGTTATATGGTGGAACAGCTGTGATGGGGTACCTGATGTTTGGGGACTCAGCTGAATCCCAGTTTACTCTAAATTTGCCCAAAGGATTAATGGCTTCCAAGGTTGCTGTGTGGACAACTGTAAGTAAACTAACATTCTGATTGAGTTCTCTACTACCATTTGAAGATGTAATTAACTTGTATCTCCTTCTTTTGCAGGTTGTTAATCCTTTTACAAAATATCCTTTTCCTGAATCCATTTGATGTTGCATTTGTCAGCAATTCTGGTCCTCAGCTAGTGTGTTAAAATATGATACTTAAAGAAGAAAAGAAACCTACTTTTTCCGGTCCTGCTACATTAAGAATGAACAGATTTGAACACCTGGATAATTTCATGCTAGCTCCTGCAAAAGTCGTCAGCTATAATTTAAGGCACTTCCTGGCAAATGATTCTGTTCTTTTTATTCTGTCTCATTTCATATATGCAATTTTCTGGGGTGATATCTCCAGAATTTCTTGTGATTGAAAACATAAAAGAAAATGTCTTCCTTAATTAGATGTACATTTGCTTTGACCCTATCTCCTGTAGCAATGTGTTTGGAGGAATTGTTGCCGTCGAAGCACGCCAAGTCTCACGTGTACCCAATCCTCATTAGAACTGCATTGGCAATCTCCACATTACTTGTTGGTCTTGCTGTTCCCTTTTTTGGTGGGTTTTCCATCTATGACTCCACTTATTGTTATCATTCTGAGCAATTTGCATTTGATCCCATTAACCTCTCGGGAACAGTACATCGCAAATGCGACTAATCTACTCAGCGGTCTTGCTATAACTTAGGGTTATTGCATATTTCAGATGGTTTCATTTCCAGCTAGATGTGCTCCTTCTCTGTGTAGCATTATATGAATTAAGCATTAGTATTTATCCTGCAGGTTTGGTGATGGCATTGATTGGATCTTTACTTACAATGCTAGTTGTGAGTCCTATGCTTTCTCTTTAAGTTTGTTTTCTGTTGTTATTTATCAGCATAAATCTGTACTAACGGAAGCTCTAATTCCAGACTCTGATACTACCTTGTGTTTGCTTCCTGAGAATCTTGAACGGAAAAACTAGCCGCCTTCAGGTATAGAGAAGTTTCAGCACTCGCTTTCATCTGATTGTTTCTGGGAAATAGTAAAGCCCATACCCCTTCCCTATTCTCTTTTCTTGTTAGTTTACCTAAATGGATCAGAGACTTCTTTGTGTTGCAGTTCTTCATTTACTCTAGATTAGATGTGATGCATGAAAGAGGTAAATCACGCGATAAGGACACACAATTAACCATAGTTTTCAAAAGAAAGTATAAAAGAACTAGGAGAGGTGATCCCTGAGAAGTCCTCCGTGTTGCATTCCTCTTTTCCTTGTCAACAAGAAAAGTATAAAAGAACCAACAAGTTATTTTCGCTCCTGGCGTTACAATTTGACTACTTAATTAAACTTTGTTTTAGTTAAGATGCTTTCTTGAACATCAGAAGAAAAACATCTTATGCCATAAACAATTGCATTTTGACGTTATGCGCAGTACTCTTAGACATTTTGACTAGTTAGGAATTTATCAGCATTTTTTTTTACTAACTATGCTGCTAGCAGTATTCACTTGTAATGGAACTTCTTCTCTTATCCTTTCTATGCAGGTTACAATATGTGTCCTTATTATCATAGTAGGTACGGCATCCGCAGTTATCGGGTCCTATTCAGCTCTCTACAATATCGTCAAGAGCATGAGCTAAATTTTGTAATACTGACTATGGCACCAGATATTTTTGAGCCTAGAGTACATTAAGTTTCTAATCATAAAGACTTCACAAGTTCCCATTTATTGGAAGAGAGCCCGTATTCCATCTTCGGGCTAGTGATTTTGATAATGATTCTTTTTTTTTTCCTCCTTTTTCTAAAGACATCTGCAGTCCCATTGTTATTTAGAGAAAAAAATGCACTTCCATTTCATTAATTTTTCTCTTTTTCTTAGTTTCCTTAGTGGTCGTTTGGTGCATGGTCAAAATTATTCCGGGATTATAATCCCGGGACTAATTTATCTCATATCTTGGGACTATTTTATACCATCTCCTAGATGGTATAAAATAGTCCCAAAGATAAAATGAGATATCTTGGGATATCCCGAAACATATACCATGGGATGCATTTTATACTTTATTTGGTACAAGGTATAAATTTATCCCAGGATAAATTTATACCAGGATAAATTTATACTTTCTACCAAACATGGTACAAAAAATTAATGTTAGGATATCCAACTTATACCATGCACCTTTAGAGTATTATTTAGAGGGGACAAATCCAGTTCTCATTTCAGATATTATATGGCAAAACATATTTCTCCATCTCAAACCTTTCTTTCATTTAGTTTTACATGCTAATTCGGTCTTGGAATCTTCTTCTCAATACGTTAGGAAGAGATATCCTTTAAAACATAAACAGGAGTAGAGGTGGCAATTTGAGCCCATATTTAGAAAATTAGTCCATTTTACTCACATGTTAGTGAGTTGGGTCACTCATATTTCAGGTGGGTAAATATGACTTCAAGTCTCTTTTTAACCCATAAAAATATGGGCAAATATGAGTAAAATATGATTATCCATGTAAGAACACACTAGACCCAATAACAACTCATTTTGAAAATAAGAAATTTCTTTCTTACCCCACCACCCACCCCGCCATGCCCCCCCACCCCCACAAACTTTTTTTTTATTTCATATACTTTATTTTTCTTTTATAAAAAGCTTATATTTTTTTCTTACCTCTCACTCCGATCCCTACTCCCACCCCCACCATACCCCCCCCCCAAAAAAAAAATTCAATTTCATATATTTTTTACCTTTATAAAATTTTATAAAAAATGGAAAAAAAAAATCTTATCCCCATCACACCCCTCCACGACACCCCCCCCCCCCAACCCCAAAATTTCAATTTCAAATATTTTACTTTTATAAAAAATGAAAAACATAAAAAATGGAAAAAAATATTCTTACCCCGCCCACCCCTGCACGACCCCTCCCCCGCCCCCCAACCAAATTTCAATTTTCATATAAATTACTTCTATAAAAAATTTATAAATAATGGAAAAGAATTTCTAGTCCCCCACCCCACCCCCACGCCCCCCCCCCCCCCCCCCCCCCGGCAAAAATCAATTTCATATATTTTACTTTTATAAAAAAAAAAAATCTTACCCTCACCTCCTGAAATTTATATGAAAAAATTAATTTAACTTGACAAAAGAAAAAAATTATAAACATACATTTGAAATAATATTACACTTGTATAATATGGGTTAACCCATAACCAATCCAGCTATTTATCACGCAACCCATATTTACTCACATAAAATATGAACGGTTTGAAACCCAACCCATTTTTGTTCAAACCATTTTCAACCAAACCAAATCCAACCAAATCCACCCATTTGCCACCCCAAACAGGAGTGCTCTTGAAATCAATCATGTAGGTGAATGAAGCAGTAAAGAAAAGTCTGATTTCTGTTCCAAAACCGGTTATTTGAATGAGATTAGAAAGTTCCATTTATGTGGAAGTGTTATTGCAGAAATGAATGTTAAATTCCACGTGGATTTTAGTAAGAGTTTTGAATTAATTGTTGGAGCTATGAAAACAAGTTGCACTTAGTGATATCACTAATGAAATAAGTCAAAATAAACATAGGGGAAGAGCAGCAACAGGCAACTAAAACTGGTGAATGTGTCATCTTAAATTCCACCTTATTAAAGAGTTATGTGGCAAAGCATAAGAGTACTTACTCACACCGGTTTACACCAAATTAATTTAACTTATTATAGTTAACTAATTTAATATAGTACAATTATATTAATCATGCATTAATAGAGCAATTTTTCGCATGGTTCTAGCCTGGAGCACCTAACTACTCCCTTACCTGCACCGAGAGAGAAACATAACCCACGATCACATTATAATCTTAGTTTCTTTTGTTAGGTGGCAATGTCGATAATTCAAAACCTTCTGAATGTTCCCAAACTCATTGCACTTCCAAGCCCCTTTACTCATTTTCAAAATTTAAAATATTTTATTAAGAGAGACGGGATAAGTGAACGATCATAGTGTACATAATGAGAGATATATACCTACCTAATGGAAATCAAAGGTTTTTATTAAGAGAGAGAGACACAGAGAGAGAGAAGGACGTGAGAAATTAAATATATTTCTATATAAAATCGTAAAGAGCTAACTCGGATGAAAATATAAAGAGCAAAAAAGATAGCTTGTCTTAAATTGGTTGTAGCCAAGGTATGGAATGAATCCTTATAAAAATTTAGGCTACCTGAAATAAGAAATTTGTAACTACTATATGAAATTAAACAAGAAAAGCACATAATTAAATAGCAAGATCCCTTATTCAGATGTGGATCAGAAATATATAGTACCGTCAAGAGTTTCCTTAATTATTTTCGGGAGCTCCCTAATTCTTTTTAAAGCTAATAAAAGTGGCTTACTTTTGCAACAAGAAAGGAAATAATTTAACCTACACCAAATATAATTCTGAAAGGAAATTTCTTATAATTTCCTAATTAATTTCATGTTTCCATAAGTTATTTTCTGGGAGTTTACTAATTCTATTTGTCCAAGCCAATAAAAGTGGCTTACTTTTGTAACAAGGAAAGAAAATAACTAAACCTACACAAAATATATAATTCTAAAATAAAAATAGCTCAGGTTAATTTTCTTGCTATAATTATTTCCATACCCTCTATCTATCCCTATATATATAGCATGGTATTTGGAAAACTCCTCCTCCTCCACTTCACGTTCTTCTTTCAGATAAGTAGCTAGCTAGGGTTCAAGCATCGCTTTTCTTCTGCCTTCAAAACAGAAGATGACGAACTTAGGAAGTAGTTCATGTGATGCAATTACAGGTATGAGGTTTCATCCTTTAGATGAAGAGCTCATAAACTATCTCCTCAAGTTTGTTTCCGGTAAGCCTTTTGAATGCGATCATATTAGAGACAATGTAGACTTGTACGGTAACAAGAAGCCATGTGATATATTCGACGAATTATCCACGGAAGGGGAGACAACGGATGTGAACTATTTCTTCACTCAGTTGAAGAGAAAATCAGTGGATGGTAAGAACTGTATTAGGACAATGGTTGGTGGCGGCACATGGAAGGGTTTGGACGGGGGTAAAGATGTTTTAGATAAGTTTAAACGATCAACGATAGGACTCAAGAAAACCTTTCGTTTTGATGATCGTAATGATGAAGATCAACAATATGCGTGGAGAATGAAAGAGTACTGTCTTAGCGGTAGAATACTTACGGCGTTGAGGAAACGTGGACAAATTCGACATGAGAACTTCGTTTTGTGTCGCATTAAGAGGAAGCTGGTTGATCAGAAGAAAGGACTACTTTGTGATATTAGTGAAAATATTAGCGCCGGATTCATGTGTTCAAATATCCCTGTGGAGATAAGTAGCAATGGAGATGAGATTATTATTCCTATGGTAGGGTGCGTGGAAGATCAAAATCAATATGTGGACTCATCATGCGTCCCGGTAAATTATATGTCTGAAGATGATCAGTTTCAGTTAATGATGAAAGACCAAGTCCAAGGCGAAGGATTTTGTTCTAATAATAATTATGAGGAGGTGCAAAATATGAACGCTGGATTGTCGTGTACTCTCCATCAAAAGAAAAGATCAATTAGTATGTGTTCAGGTATAATTACAAGTAGTGGAGATGAGAATATTGTTGTTACGGAGCAGCTAGGGTGTCTAGAAGATTATAATTATGTACCACCAAGTGGTTTAGAAGAAGGATTTTGTGCTAATAATAATAATATTTCTAGGGACGATCATCAGTTCCAACAACAAGAAGAAGAATTTGAACGTGCCAAAGCTAGTGTTCCACCGGTGGAAGAGACATTGTCTGAGTTGAGCAATCTTTTTAATGGAAACGAGGACTTTCATAGTCTACTCAGTACTTTGCTACAAACAAAATCAGATATTAATGATCCAATTATGTCCCAAATGCCTCACCTCATCTCTACTGATGATCAATTTTTTGAACAAGCAACCATGATGAGTAGTAATGGTTTGCCAATCATGTCTGCTCAGTTTCACATATGTTGTGAGCAGATGCAATTAGGGAATTATGAGACAGAATTAGCTGAATATTGCTTTCCAATGGATCACATTCACACAGCGGAAGACCTGCCTTGTAGCCACACACGAATTTATGAGCCCTTGATTGATGATCAGTTGACTATACAAGGAGATGAATCGAGTGTCGGCACATTAGCTAGAGAAGTTAATTATCCGAATGATATAGCGTCATATCACAAGGCACTTGATTCCTATGCTGCATCGCAACTAAAACGCCATCCACTATCAGTTCCTGAAGCAACACCACTGTTGGATCAACGCCTTACTTTCTCTCAAGATTATTGCTTCTGATTTATATGTAGTTTCTCATCATAATATTGAAACTCGCTAGCTAACTCATGTAATTATATACTATCATTCACAGCTTGGAGCTCTAAACTGAGAATATTTGTAATCTGATGCTAGCTCTTATTGAGAATGACTTCAATATATTAATATGCTTAATTATGAGTAACCCAACTTTTTTCATATTCTTTCTTTCTAACAATAAATATATATATATATACACTGCAACTTTTTTTATTGGTTGTAATTTGATGCTCTCATTGAAAAGTTCCTGCATGCACATGCTTGTCCGTGGGAGTTCTTGTATATGTTACTCTCGGCCACGGGGAAATTATTTTGAAGTGCTTGTTTTATTGCTTCAAGATTGAAACGATATGAAATTTGTTGAGTTCTACTTTCTTAAACTAATTACTTCAAAAATAGTACTATGCTGTTGGAATTTTTGTCCCTTAAAACTGTACTACACCTACTCATCTCTTGACTATTGTTAAGATTAGCAGTTTGAGAAGTATATATATACCAAGTACTCTAGTAGTACTTCCTTCGTTCCAAATTACGTGTCTTACTTTTCTTTTTGGTCTGTCCCAAAAAGAGTGCATTTTTTATATTTAGTAAGTTGACAATTCAAACATTACATATAGTACATGACAAGTTTAAAAACCACAAAATTCAATTGACATATTTAGTACATTACACACATATTTAGTTTAGCATGACAAGATTGAAAAGCCTTCTTATATTTCTTAAACTTTGTGTCTAGTTAAATTAAGACACTTTAATTGGGACGGAAGGAGTAACATTTATTTAGACTCAGTGTCTACACTACACTAACGAATATATAACATGTTAAGAAAAAAATTTAATCAGTCAATTATGATCAATTAATGTGTGATGTATACTTTAATTTCAAACTCTTCAAATACTTGTATAAGTCCTTTGTAGTTTTGTGCATGTCAACCTATATATTGAATTGTTTCTTTACTGGAAGTGACA
The DNA here is from genome assembly GCF_029784015.1 of Lycium ferocissimum. NCBI lineage: Eukaryota > Viridiplantae > Streptophyta > Magnoliopsida > Solanales > Solanaceae > Lycium > Lycium ferocissimum. The sequence goes on along the minus strand of NC_081345.1, from coordinate 9,217,521 downwards.
CTCAAAAATGGGTGGCATTTAGCCTCAAAATCTCAGCTACTTTTTGTGTCGCAAAAAAATTATCCATCATATTTGGGGCCATGGTAACTTAAATTTAGCTAAGGAAAAAGTTATTACTAATTAGTAACAGTAAAAACCATTGTTGAGTGTTTTTTAAGAAAAGAAAAGTTGTACTCCTGAAATTTTAAAACTTGACACGCGAATAATCCCGTTGCTAAATTTTCTATTTTCTTTGGATTTCTTTCATGTGTTGGTTAAATACGCTTAAACCGTGTGTACAACTTATTAAATGGAGTACTTTTTAAAGTTGCTTGGATTAGTAGCATAATTTTCATTGAAGTGCCAAGATTGTAGTAGTTCCTCCAATGTTTTTTAGTAATGTATTTTGGACAGACATGTTAGGAACTATCTATGAGCGTTTTGCACCGGGTTGTAACATCAACAACTTTAGTGGAGCGAACCCTGAACAAAATTGGGATACACTCCCTCCTGAGCCTGTAATAGCTATCTTGATTTATTATAAAAAAAAAAAAAAAAAAAAAAAAAAAACCAAAAGAATTCCTTTCAACTTTTGAACCCCAAAGAAACAACACTAACATAGTAATGAGATAAATGATACTCCACTTAATATCCTTTGTTTGTTCTCCATCCGTTGTGATCCAGCTATAAAGTAGATAAAATGAAGAAACGTTTCTTAGCGTGCCCGTAAAAATTGTTGTGGTGTAAAATTACTCTTCTAGGGAAGCCTGATTTGAAGTGCTACTTGTTTATTGAAGCTATAAGGAAGGTTGCTTTCAATGAGGATATATATCAGCCTTCTGATAGTATTGTAATTTCTCAAAACTAATGGTCCGTAAAAGGTATTACATTTGTTGTATTCAGCGTTTATTTATACCAGATCAATTTAATTTAACTTTTAATACTCAGTTATAGTTGATTAATTTAGTGTTACTTGTTCCTGCTTTCACTCAGATATATGCATCCTTTCAGTCATACCATCTGACTTTTGATATTTGTATTTCACCTGTTGACAATTCAAACATTGAAATACATGCCCAATAATGTCCCCCTTAATTCAACACCTCTAATAAAACAGTTTCAAGTCTAGATACATCTTAGAAGCCCCTAAATGAATATAATACTCAGACTGTGGGTCTCCTCCATAATCACTTGTCTCAAGTCACCTACCTTAGGCACACAAATATGGTCCTTAAGACATAAAACACCATCATCATCTAAAGTCGCCTACTTAGACTTTCCCTACAACACATTGACCCTAAGGTGACTCAACTTCTCATCCTCAAATTGATGAGCTTTGATTTGCTCTATCAAAGATGACCATGCCACCACATGCTAGAACTTTGCGAGACTAAGAACTTCAAGTCTCACACAGTTGTTGGTCAAAGGCTAAACTTACATTGCCAAAGGACGTCCCCCCCCCCCCCCCCACACACACACACACACACACTTGCAACAATGCCAGGCTGCTCATACTAATGGACGGATGATAAAAGAGGGTAATGTCGTAGTCGTTTAACAACTCCAATCACCTCCGTTGCCTGAATTTGAGATCCTATTCCTTGAATATGCATCAAAGACAATGATGATCCTTAGAAACCTCACAATGCACACTATAGAGATAGTTGAAACCAACCAATGCCACACCGTGTGGAGGTATACTTGCGTGTATGGCTACATAGTTTTCTTTAATTGAGCAAATCAAGGCTCACCAGTTTCAGGATCACCAGTTGATTAGGATTCGAGACATGTAGAGTGTCACACCCCCAACGAGGAGTATGACGGGCTCCGACTCATAGGTCGAGAACCACCTGACTTAACGATTACCTTGAATACCATTTACTATAACTTAGCATACACCTGCTCGCAGAAAAGGCCCAACATAGAAATATCCAATAATCCACATATATGTACATATGCGAACCGACAAGGTCGCTACAACATCACGAGTATCATAAAGCTGGCAAGGCTTACAGGAAAATATCACAACCTAAACAAGGCCGGCAAGACCATACATAGTATCTACATACCCCACTATGTCTATGAGCCTCTAGGAATGTACATATAAACATATATTGCATTGACTTAAAAGTACCAAAAGATAGAAAGTCCGGAGTAGTGGCACTTGCTGACACCGCTGAAGCTGGAAGTCCTACTGCGGTTGCTCTCCAATAACTCTGTCAGAGCCTGCAGCGTCCTGTGCAATGGGACGTCAGTACGGGTAAAAGTACTGAGTATGTAAGGCTGGCAGCAATAACGTAAGTAGGACGAAAATATAAAGAGAGTAGAGGTAACTTGTAATCTGAGAACGTACAATATGCAATGCATGAATCATAAAAATCATATGTAAGTAAGCGCGTACACACACACACACACACACACACACACACACACACACACACACATATATATATATATAATATAAGAGTTAGTGCTGTGGAACGTCCAGCCCGATCCATATATGTTAGTGTCGAGGAACGTACAACCGGATCCATATATGTTAGTGCCGAGAAACGTACGACCCAATCCATAAATATCACATGTTAGTGTCGAGGTACGGCCTGATCTATAAATATCACATGTTAGTGCCGAGGAACGTACGACCCGATCCATAAATATCATATGTTAGTGCCGAGGAACGTACGACCCGATCCATAAATATCATATGTTAGTGACGAGGAACGTACGGCCCGATCCATAAATGTATTATGTTACATATACATAATGTAAATAGCATGCACGAGAGCTCAATAAAAGCCACTACACAGTCGGAGTGACATAAGGTCGATGACCTCCGAATAAATTATGGAAATTCGTATCGAATCCAAAGAAATAACTTAATGACGATAACCAGGATAATACACCAAGAATCAATCAAATAACTAAGACATCAAGATTTGAGCTATATGACATAGGAATGGAGTGGTTTATTATGGAACGTTCATGTTCATGCTCTAGTTGGATTCGTGCCAAGCAAAGAGAGGAACGAACACCTTACATGCCTTATTCTTCAAGCCACCACTTAAAGGATCCCTTACTCCGATGCTTGCCCTTCATCCGAACCTATATATTGAGAAATATACCTTTAATCATTCTTCTATCATATTCCTACATCAATTTAGATCCGTTAAACGTCGAAGGATAATTCGGGTTACGAAAATTTGGGCAGCATTTCCCTTATATTATCTACTTCCTCCAAATAACAAAACAACTCCCAAAAATACCAACAACATCCACAACAATAACATCAAAATCCTACATGATGAATATGTACAATTCCATCCAAAACATTTCTTCAAGCTTCCATCCATAAGCCAACAACACCAATATAACTCTTATTCTCTTAAATATTCCTAAATCAAAGTTAATAAAGAGAGATTCATATCTTATCCTTACTAGAATGGCAAGATCTTCAATATTTGAGTTGAATCCGAACCAACTTCGTCGCAAGACAAAACTATAATCGCGACTACATGTTATCCGGACCTCGATTAATACTCCGTCACTTGAAATTACTCAAAATCCTCACTTTTGTGTTGTATATAAGCTCTCATATGTTTGCTGAGCTTTCTAGAATATTTGGGGAAATTATTATGGAGAAAAATAAGGGTTTTAACCCTTATATAGTGGATTAGAGTCGGTGGGCACCGACTCTAAAATCCTTCTGCGCGTTCGCGCTGCCCTGGGGCGCGTTCACGCAGGGTTACCCAGTGCTACTCTGCGCATTCGTCCCACCTTCCTGCACTGGCAGTCCGTCTTAAAATGCTCATAATTCTCTATTCCGATGTTGGATCGATACGCGGTTTGTTGTGTTGGAAACTAGACTTCCCGAACTTCAATTTTGGCTTTTGTTTCACTTCAAAACCCCTCATATACTATAATATATCCTTTCCTCAAGTAGGGCCAAAATTGCCCCTCATGTTTTCCCCAAAGTCCAACAAACTTAATTTCCTTGATTCTCTTGCCGTCCAATCCTTCCGTAACTTATTATATGGACTTAAAACCTCGTAACCGTAAGATAAGTGCATACAATCTCATATATCCTAGTAAGTCCTCTAGGATCTACACTTAACATGACTAGTACCTATTAGATTTCACGCACAAACTACGAGGTGTAACATTCTCCCCCCTTTCAAAAGCATTTGTCCTCAAATGTTGGAATACCGAAGGGGTAATCATATATTTCAAATTTTTATGGGTCTTTAGCAACGTATCTCTTGTGGTTGGAGCACTACTAATCTCCTGTATATAACCAATTCCAATCCACAAGCCCCACAGAATACCATAATTAGTGACACATAATCACACAATGATTAGAAAAATATTTCTCGTCATATTGGTTCTCAAGGGTTCAGACACAACTTTTACCTTGTAAATGATTTGCGGGTAAAGCAGAATCTTGCAAGGATTAATGGTATCATCTGTGGCAGGGAATAAATGGGGATACTTGGACTTCATTTCTATTTCTGCTTCCCATGTCATCTCTTCCCTATCTTTACCCCTCCATAGAACCTTTACTGAAGCCACATCTTTGTTTCTGAGCTTGCGGATTTGTCTGTCGAGAATAGCAATTGGTTCTTCCTCATATGTTAGATTCTCTGTAATTTGTATATCATCAACATGTACGATTCTGTAGGGATCTCCAATAAATTTTCTCAAAGATGGATACATAAAAAACTGGATGAACTGCTTGCAGTTCTGATGGTAGCTCCAATTCATAAGCTACCTGGCCTACCCTTCGGACGATCCTATAAGGTCCGATATAATGGGGATTAAGCTACCCTTTCTTACCAAACCGCATCACGCCCTTCATAGGTGATATTTTCAGAAACACCCAATCACCTACTTGAAACTCCAATTCTCATTGTCGTACATCTGCATAAGATTTCTGGCGACTCTGAGCTGTGCGTAACCGTTCCTGAATAAGCTTTACCTTTTCAATAGCCTGATGAACAAGGTTTGGCCCGAATAAGTTTGCTTCTCTGACTTCAAACCAACCGGTAGGAGACCTACACTTTCTGCCATATAAAGCCTCATACAGAGCCATTTTGATACTGGCATGGTAGCTATTGTTATAAGCAAACTCTATCAAAGGCAAATGATCGTCCCAACTTCCTTGGAAATCCAGTACACAGGCTCGTAACATATCTTCCAAAGTCTGAATAGTCCGCTCAGCTTGCCCGTCTGACTGTGGACGGAAAGCCGTACTAAGACTTTCCTGAAAAGATGTCACGCCCCAAAACCCACCCTGGACGTGATCGGCATCCGACGTCATGAACAACATCGGAAGAACCTAAACAACACGATAATAATACTTGAACCCGCCAGGTTCAACATTCGCCTCCAACAGTTTATAAAATAAATGTAACAAATCATGAATATATGAATTAAATCAGCGAAAGTTTTTATAATTTAAATAATTCACCCAAAACATGATAGTGAGCCTGAAAGAGTTAAACGACAACTCTTCTTCTACCCACATTCGAATGTATACTAAGGAGCTTCTAAGAATAAGGAATAAATGTCTAACCCATCGGGGCGCAGCCCGGAAACTAGAATAAATAAAGGGAAATAAATAAATAAAGTGTCCCACGAATGAATGTGTGGGATTACCAAATCAGCAGCACAACAAGTCCTTCCTAAACGCCTGGAGTATCAAGAACCTGCTCTTCTCCGTTACCTAACATACCATAAAAAACAACAATGGTATGCACCGAGTACTTCGTACTCAAACAGTGCCTCGGGACAATAAGTAATAAGAAAATAGAGTACATAATACATAAAGAAATTAGTCCCGAAAATCATGTGAACCCAATGTAAGAACAAATATTCACTTTATGTATCTCAATAATAAGTATCAAAACCAATTATAAAGCCTCTTGTCGAGTTACAACTTTAAATATGCCTTTTAAATCAATTAAGATAGTCATCAACAATTCCATAAGAGAATAAGAATGTCACACATGCTAATACAGCCCAAGAATCAAGCATACAAAGGTAGCGCACCACACCGGAACATATAATTCTCGGTGGCTATCCTTCCTCCCGAATAGCTAGGCATAAATCACACCGGACTATGTAGTACGCGGTGGCTATCCTTCCTCCTGAATAGCTAGGCATAAATCACACATCGGGTAGCGAACCCAGCGGTGGCCACTCTTCCTCCCGAATGGCTAGGCATAAATCACACCCCGGGTAGCGAACCCAGCGGTGGCCACTCTTCCTCCCGAATGGCTAGGCATTAACACACTAGGATCCATAGTGGCTACCCTTCCTCCCGAGTAGCTAGGCCAAACACAACAACAAAGTTCATAGCATAGAAGCCGATTCACAATTTATCTCAAAGTAGTCATACCATCAAATAACATTAAAGCTCATTATGCCATTACGAAAATCCATAATTTCATAGATAATCATGAAAACGTTTCCACTTCTTTAAACAAGATTACTTTGTCATAGTTCCTTTGTAAAATCATCAATACCAACAATTAACCATCATCACTAAGCATCTCTCATAGAGGAAAACATTCATAATACTTTATACATATATTGAGTTTGTTACAATCTAGGTTTAATGTGGGCTCATCTCCTCACACACATTAACCATTAATCAAAGCATGTAATAGATTTGAAGAATGTAAAACCAATTCATCATATCATTCAAAACATATGTTTATAAAGAATCAATCTTTCAAGAGGGTTTGTAAAAGAGACATATGAATTACCTTTATATTTAAAAAGGATTTTAGTTTTTTAAAAAGACATACCTTAATCCCGCTAAAAAGGCTACTAAATTGAATTCCCAAGGTTCAACAATCACAATCGAATTCCACACGCTCCTATCTTCTTCTTCTTGAAAATACAAGAACTTAGGGTTTTAGAGAGATGATTTGCTATCAAGAGGGGATGGATATGGTGTGGGAATGATCAATATTGAGTGAGAACTCACCTTAGGATTAGAGAGACTTTTCTAGGGTTCTGTCACGACCCAGCTTGAGGGCCGCGACGAGCACCCGGTGCTAGCCCACCCGGGCACCCCTCAACATACTTATACATCACATTCTAGGTGAGCCACGTAATTATATCATGCTTTTCATTCATCATTCTAATCTCATTGAGCAATGACATATCTATATCATTGATAACAGCTATGCCCATATAAATGTACATGCGCCGACGAGGCGATCAAGACAACATCCCAAAATATAGGCCGAACATATCTAACCATATACACAATGTCTACGAGCCTCTAAGAAGGGTACATCATATCATAACATATGGGCGGGACAGGACCCCGGCGTGCCCATGAATATATACACAAAAGAATCTATACCAAAAGCTGCAAAATTTCCTCCGAATGAAATGGAGCTCGCTATGTAGTCCCCGAGATAATACGGTACTATGGATCGAGTCCGTCTCCCCGGCCACCTGCGGGCATGACGCAGCGTCCACAAATAACAGGACGTCAGTACGAAGAATGTACTGAGTATGTAAAGCATGATCAGTATCAATATGAGAGCGTAATGGATAACATATGAAATATCACAAGATGGGCGATAATAGCATCATTATCATAGCACTTACCTGCTTTCTATAGGGACGTTCATATCCTTGCTCATTTACCTTTCGTATCTATTTTCGTATTCGTATTCATATCTCCCTTCATACTCATGCTCATATCATATACATAGCCCTTACTTGGCACTTACATGGTCTTAACGTATTCGTACTCTAATTGATGTCATATACATAGCATAATCGTACTCATATAGATGTCATATACATAGCATAATCGTACTCATATAGATGTCATATACATAGCATAATCGTACTCATATAGATGTCATATACATAGCATTTATATAGCGTACCCGACCACGAGGATTCAGTTTTTCACGTACCTGGCCCTACCAAGGCTCAGGGTTGTTCGTACCTGGCCCTAACAAGGCTCAGTGTTATTCGTACCCAACTGCAGTGGTGCGCGCGCGTCGTTATATATAGATATACATATTCATTATATTCTACCCGGCCATATAAGCTCGGGGTTCACAATAGCCTCTCATTGGCACACGTACATACAAGCTCATATCTATCTTTAGCCCTTTTACTATCGTCATTCATTACCTTCTATCCTTAGAGTATTACTCGTCGTATAAGGAACTTAGTACAATCATATCATTTGAGCACCATTAGCTTAATAGCTTCTCGAGCTAGGATCATTAGAGAGTATCATGAACTCATAGGAAGATGAACATTTGGCCAAAGAACCATGCCTTATGAAAGAAGGGTTAGCCTTACATACCTTCTCGTGCAACTATGCTATCACTTGTACATTTTTCTTCAAGGCTCACGTTCTACCTTTATTGAAGTGCATACTCATATTAGATGATGGATAGCATTTAGCATTCATGACTAATTCTAGAGAAAATCGGACAGCATCTCCTTTATTTATACGACTTCCCTCGTATTACACATCAACTCCCAAACACCAATAGCAACATTCGCAATATGATCATGATAGCCTTTAGTCATCTACATTACTCTTACTTACTTCACAATTCACTTCAATTTTCCATATTCATAGTCATAACTCGACAACACGTTCATTCGCATACAATGTCATTTTCCATACTCTCAATAGCATTTATAACATGATTATATTCATAAAGCATCAAGAATTATAACTCGTTCCACACATTTACTCCAAAGTGATACTATTCACACATTCATGACCCATTTCTTATATTCTTTTGTAATCCAAGTGTTTCAACTTCCAAATACTTTAAACAACATGGAAATATCATAAAACTCACCTTAGATGGTGTAGGATTGAACCTTGGTGGCATATACCTCACTTGAGCAAAACCCTAGATTTTTCTTCACTTGAACTCTTTTGCTTTTGATAAACTTTAGTGGGTTCTCTTACTTTGATTCACTTGTATTGATGATAAGAACCTTTGATTTCCTTTGGATTCTTGTTCATGAAACACATATGAGGCCCTAGAGCTTTTAGAGAGAAGTGGAGAGATGTTGGGAATGAAATAATGAAGTTGGAAACACATTTAAAGACTTGAAACATTTCAGCCCGTCGGGTGTTCCACGGACTGTTCCACGGTCCGTGGAACCCAGTGTTGTCCGTGAAGCTGGTCGTGGTTCACGACCAGCCAGTCGTCTCCTCTGCTGGCAGTTCCACGGACCCATCCACGGTCCGTGGAACACAATGCTGGCCGTGAAACCCAGCTGTGAAACTCACTGCTTCACCATGTTCGATTCCGTCGTCTCGTTTGATCTCCAATCCTTATGGAACCTTCTTAGCACTTGTTTATTACTTCGTTAACAATATAAGGGGTGTTATAACTCTTCACCAACACATCATTAAGTTGTCATCATCTTACTACTCGTAAATCCTTTCCGATACTTATCGCATTCATGGCCTTATCTTGGCAACTTCCTCGTCTAACATCGAATGTCTTTCAAATCTTATTTAGAATCATCAAATGCTATTTCTTACTTATTGAAACATTGTATACCTCATATTCCTCATTAGCCTACTCACTGTGCATTAACGGAAAATTTTTCGAGGTGTAACAGGTTCTTTTCCTCAGAAATATTGATTTGAAACGAAGTGGGAAATAACACGATGAATTAGGACTTAAAGGAAATTCGAAATCAGAAAATAATTCTCGATCCGTGCTAAGTCCGCATCGCGGGTTCAACACCTGATCATGTTTTTATGTTGGTCCGCAGCTGAATTCTTCGCGGCCCCAGCACATTTTTTTTCTTCTTCGACAATTGACCTTCGCTCAGTAAAATGATCATAACGCTTTGTACGTAATGTTTCTTGGGATGGGTGACCTACCATTGGAAATATATTTCAAAAATCTACAACTTTCATGAAGGAAGTTTTTCCAAATTCGCAACACATTTTCATGAAAATTGCCTAGAAGACAGACCTACCAAAACTTAGGCGAATTTAAGAGCCCTTATAAACTTCAGTTGTTGGTTTCGCTTCAAAACGACCATCTTCCACCCGAATTCATCAAGAATGGATTCATATGGGTAAAATATCATCTTAACATTAGATTTTTACACATTCACACCTAACTTGAATTTACGGGATGTTACAAAAGATTTCCAGAACTTTGCTGTAAACTGAGCGCCTCTGTCAGAAATAATGGACACAGGAATGTCGTGAAGACGCACAATCTCCTTAAGATACAATTTAGCATAATCTTCAGTAGCATAGGTGGTTCTTGTAGGAATGAAATAGGATGATTTGGTTAACCTATCAACGATCACCCAAATAGAATCGAATTTGCGACGAGAACGGGGCAATCCTGTGATAAAATATTAATTACCTCCCACTTCCACGCTGGGATCTCCATTTCTTGTAATAAGCCATTGGGTTTCTGATGTTCGATCTTTACCTGTTGGCAAGTGGGGCATTGAGCTACAAAGTTAGCAATGTCTTTCTTCATACCATTCCACCAATAAAAGCCTTTGAGGTCATGATACATCTTGGTGGATCCGGGATGAATTGAATACCGGGAGTTATGAAATTCGACATAATCATCCCGAAGCCCGGTGCATTTGGAACGCATAAACGGCCTCGATGTTTAAGAACCCGTTTGAATCCAATTCAAAAGGCCGAGATCCGATTTGTTGCACTTTAATAATATTAGCCAAAGCCGGGTCTTCATTCTATTGAGTCCGGGTCCGAGGCAAGATTCGATTGGGATATATACCTCGTAAGGTAATCCCGGTGTCTTTCGAATCCGGCAAGCGAACTCCCATTTGCTAAAAAAAAAGTTCTCTAGTCATTTCCAATTTTTTCGCTGGCACATACAATAGACTGCCTATTGATTTGCGACTTAGAGCATCAGCTACAACATTAGCCTTACCGGGGTGATATAAAATTTTGGCAACATAATCCTTTAGCAATTCGAGCCACTTTCGTTGCCTCAAATTCAGTTCCTTTTGCTTGAATATATATTAAAGGCTTTTATGGTCTGTATAGATATCAACATGGACTCCATATAAGTAATGCCGCCATATCTTCAGGGCGTGAATCATTGCTGCTAATTCCAGATCATGGGTTGGATAATTTTGCTCATGTTTCCATAACTGTTGAGAGGCATAAGCGATCACCTTACCATTTTGCATCAGTACACTCCCAGGACTTTTATCCGTGCATGACGCATCACGGTATACAAACAGAATCTCTTGCGTTTCGAGTAAGGTAAGAACTGGAGCGGATGTCAACTTATCCTTCAATTTCTGGAAACTCCGCTCGCACGCTTCTGACTATTGAAACTTGGCCCCTTTCTGAGTTAATTTTGTAAGTAATTTTGCAAGGGGAGCTGCTACAGAAGAAAATCTTTCTACAAATCTCTGATAATATCCAGCAAGACCTAAGAAACTTTGGATTTTCGAAGAGGATGTTGGTCGGGGCCAATTCTTAACGGCTTCGATCTTCCGATTATCAACTTTAATACCCTCATTAGACACAATATGGCCTAGAAAAGCAACTAAAGTTAGCCAAAATTCACATTTGGAAAATTTGGCATACAACCTTTGATCTCGCAATGTTTGCAACACCTTTCGGAGGTGATCAGCATGATCCGTCTCCGAACGGGAATATACCAAGATATCGTCAATGAATACAATAACAAAAACATCTAAGAAGGGCCGAAATACTGTGTTCATTAGCCATAAATGCCGCAGGAGCATTTGTCAGTCCTAAAGACATAACCCAGAATTCAAAATGCCCATATCTCTTTCGAAAGGCTGTCTTTGGAATGTCTTCCCCTTTTACACATAGTTGATGATTCCCTAACCTTAAGTCAATCTTCAAGAAGCATTTAGCACCCTGTAGTTGGTCGTACAAATCATCAATTCTAGGCAATGGATATTTGTTCTTGATAGTCACCTTATTCAATTGCCGGTAGTCAATACACATTCTTAGTGAGCCATCCTTCTTGCGCACAAATAATACTGGTGCTCCCCACGGAGACGTACTGGGCTTAATGAAGCCCTTGTCTAACAAGTCCTGCAATTGCACCTTTAATTCCCACAATTCGGTAGGGGACATACGATAAGGAGGAATAGAGATGGCTGAGTGCCCGGATACACATCAATCGCAAATTCAATTTCCCTTTCGGGAGGGATACCTGGTAATTCATCGAGGAATACATCCTAAAATTCATTAACTACAGGAACAGATTATAAAGTTGGCGGTTTGGCCTCAGTGCTCTTAACTCGAACCAGATGATAAATATAGCCTTTGGAAATCATTTTCTATGCCTTAAGGTAGGAAATAAACCTACCCTTTGGAGCTGGGGTATTGCCCTTCCATTTAAGAACTAGTTTCCCTGGAAATTGAAATTTCACAATTTTGGACCAACATTCAACATTGGCATAGCAAGAGGCTAGCCAATCCATACCCATAATAGCGTCAAAGTCTACCATTTCTAACTCTACTAAATCAGCAAAAGTTTCACGGCCACTTATCGTAACCACACACTTATGATAAATTCGTCTCTCAACAACAGGTTCCCCGACCGGAGTAGAAACTAAAAAAGACTTGGGCAAAGATTCGGGCTTAATGCCGAACTTATCAGTAATATAAGGAGTGATATAGGATAGTGTGGAGCCCGGATCAATTAAAGCATAGACATCATAAGAACTGATGGATAAAATACCTGTCGCAACATCCGGACGACCAAGATCTGCCGCCTGTAAGTGCATAAATACGTTTCGACCGCCGGCCGCCCGGATGTCTAGCCTGCCCCTCTCCCTGGCGCTGAAGTAGAACCTTCCCCAAGAGGGCAAATAAAAGATGAAGAACCTGCGATCGAACCTCAGTTACACGTATCGACTACCCCTCCGCTCACTTAGCTCGGGCCGATTCCGTCATAACACGAACAAAGCTACCCACAAGAATAACACACCCCCATACCCCCGGCGGCACCGGCCAAAGTGGCCCTTACCGTGCGATCACAACGGGCGATGGGACGTTGCTCGGGCATATTCTCCCCATATAAAAAAGGGGCCGGCGCCGAGCTCGACCGGTCTAGAATAAGTGGGTCGATCATAACGCTGCCTCTGAAATCGGAAAGGTGCACTAACTACTGAAGGAGCCAATCTTCTATAAGGATAAGGCCTATAACCTTCTTGATAAGCACCTGAATAATCTGCGGATTTGGCCCGCTTATAACCACCTCCTGTCCGGGTCTTGCCCGTCCGGCCCCCATTACATTCGAAGGTCCTCCAAATCCTGAGCATACGCCTGGATATGAGCAATATCCATGCCACCTTGTAATGAAGCTGCCATACAATCCTTAATTAAGTGAGGCCCAAGTCCAGTCACGAAACGGTGTACACTATCTTCTATTTCGGCTACCATCATCGGAGCATATCTAGCCAAGGAGTTAAACTTCAAACTATATTTCCGAATGCTCATATTGTTTTGGCGAAGCAATAGAAATTCATCAGCCCTAGCCCGGAGAACTTCAGCGGGCAGATAATGATCTAAAAAGGCCCTGGTGAATTTGGACCATCTTCTTCGGCCGGAGGTGCACCGCCCCTCGACTCGTTGCCGCGGGGACTTATACCATCACCGCGGTCACACATCCCACGGTCTATAAAGAAGCTAGCTCCCCATCGATTCTCGTATCGAAAACGTACATTACCCTCAAAGTGCGGCCCATTCAATCTATAAAATTCTGAGGATTATCCTTCGGGTTTGTCCCTGTGAAAATCGGAGGGTCCAAAGTAAGAAAGTCACGCATGCGGGAACTAACAACTCTATCCAGAAGTCCAGCCTGCCGCTGAGTCTGAGTAGCCACTAATCTAGTCAATAACTGGACTGTATCTCGCAAGTTCTAATCTGGGACGACGGGGGGGAGGGGCTGGGGGAGAGAGCTGGAGGCTGAGGAGCCGGAAGGACTGGGGATCTATCATGCTCTTCAGCAACTAAGAGAAGAGAGAGGCAAGATGCGGGGGGTAGCGCTCGAGCCTCGCCATGCCCTAACCTCTGGGATACTCGGCTCGGTGCCTTCCCCACGCCGTCCCGTATTTTGTGGCCTTTCTTCTTTCTCCGAGGGCATTGCCGAAATTTAAATGAAAAGATTAGATAATGTCATCCTTACTTGGCTCTATCGCACGGTCTAGATCATGAAGAAAAGTGTCTTCCTAAATGCCCTGTAGCCTCCTGGTTATAGATATGGTGCACGACATACCGATAACTAGAACTTTACTAGACATGGATCATAGACATCCCTAGGACTGAACTCTACTGATACCAATTTGTCACAACCCCAACGAGGATTATGACGGGCTCCGACTCATAGGTCGCGAACCACCTGACTTAACGATTACCTTGAATACCATATATTATAACTTAGCATACACACACGCATGCAGAAAAAGCCCAACATAGAAATATCCGATGATCCACATATATGTACATATGCGAACCGACAAGGTCGCTACAACATCACGAGTATCATAAAGCCGGCAAGGCTTACAGGAAAAAATCACAACCTAAACAAGGTCCGTAAGACCATACATAGTATCTACATACCCCACTATGTCTATGAGCCTCTAGGAATGTAGATATAAACATATATTGCATTGACTTAAAAGTACCAAAAGATAACAAGTCCGGAGTAGTGGCACTTGCTGACACCGCTGAAGCTGGAAGTCCTACTGCGGTTGCTCTCCAATAACTCATCGGAGCACGGCACACGAGATGCGGCCGCCCGTCAATGGGACGTCGATGCAGATAAAAGTGCGAGTATGTAAGTGGCAAAGAATAACGTAAGTAGGACGAAAATATAAAGGGGTAGAGTAACTTGTAATCTGAGAACGTACAATATGCAATGCATGAATCATAAAAATCATATGTAAGTAAGCGCGTACACACACACACACACACACACACAGACACATATATACATATATATATAGCAATTACCGTTTTTGCATTAATTTCTACTTCATTAATCTTATTGATTAGCGTACCCGTTGTATTTCCTTCTCCCGACGGGGCCGGTCAAGTAACAAAAATGTTGTATTTTAAGATACATATATATATATACATATGTATATATATATACATATGTATATGTATATATATATATATATATATATATATATATATATATATATATATATATATATATATATATATATATATATATATATATATAGCAATTGGCTGTTTTTGCATTAATTTCTACTTCATTAATCTTATTGATTAGCGTACCCGTTGTATTTCCTTCTCCTGATGGCTGGTCAAGTAACAAAAATGTTGTATTTTCTGGTACATATATATATATATATATATATGTTATGGAACGTACAACCCGATCCATATATGTTAGTCTTGGAACATAGGGCCCGATCCATAAATATCTCGTATTGTTGCCGAGGAACGTACGACCCAATCCATGAATATCATATGTTAGTGCCGAGGAACGTACAATCCGATCCATAAATATCATATGTTAGTGCCGAGGAACATAAGGCCCGATCCATAAATGTATTATGTTACATATACATAATGTAAATGGCATTCACGAGAGCCAAATAAAAGCCACTACACAATCGGAGTGACATAAGGTCGATGACCTCCGAATAAATTATGGAAATTCGTATCGAATCCAAAGAAATAACTTAATGACGATTACCATGATAATACACCAAGAATCAATCAAATAACTAAGACATCAACATTTGAGCTATATGACATTGGAATGGAGTGGTTTATTATGGAACGTTCATGTTCATGCTCTAGTTGGATTCGTGCCAAGGAAAGAGAGGAACGAACACCTTACATACCTTATTCGTCAAGCCACCACTTAAAGGATCCCTTACTCCGATGCTTGCCCTTCACCCGAACCTATATATTGAGAAATATACCTTTAATCATACTTCTATCATATTCGTACATCAATTTAGATGCGTTAAACATCAAAGGATAATTCGGGTTCCAAAAATTTGGCAAAAAGATTTTCCCTATATTATCTACTTCCTCCAAATAACAAAACAACTCCCAACAATACCAACAACATCAACAACAATTACATCAAAATCCTACATGACAAATATGTACAATTCTATCTAAAACGTTTCTTCAAACCTCCATCCATAAGCCGACAACACCAACACAACAAACTATAACTCTTATTCTTGTAAATATTCCTAAATCAATATGAATAAAGAGAGATTCATACGTTATCCTTACTAGAATAGCAAGATCTTCAATATTTGTGTTGAATCCGAACCAACTTCGTCGCAAGACAAAACTATAATCGCGACTACACGTTATCCGGGCCTCGATTAATACTCCGTCACTTGAAATTACTCAAAATCCTCACTTTTGTGTTGTATATAAGTGCTCATATGTTTGCTGAGCTTTCTAGAATATTTGGGGAAATTATTATGGAGAAAAATAAGGGTTTTAACCCTTATATAGTGGATTAGAGTTAGTGGGCACCGACTCTAAAATCCTTCCGCGCGTCCGCACAGGTTTGCCCAATGCTACTCTACGTGTTCGCGCCACCTTTTGGTGCGTTCGCGCTGGGTTAGGCCCTGCACTGGCAGTCCGTCTTAAAATGCTCATAATTTTCTATTCCGATGTCGGATCGACACACGGTTTATTGCGTTGGAAACTAGACTTCCCGAACTGCGATTTAGGCTTTTGTTTCACTTCAAAACCCCTCATATACTGTAAGATATCCTTTCCTCAAGTAGGGCCAAAATTGCCCCTCATGTTTTCCCCAAAGTCCAACAAACTTAATTTTCTTGATCCACTTGCCCTCCAATCCTTCCGTAACTTATTATATGGACTTAAAACCTCGTAACCGTAAGATAAGTGCATACAATCTCATATATCGTAGTGAGTCCTCCAGGATCTACACTTAACACGACTAATACCTAATAGATTTCACGTACAAACTACGAGGTGTAACATTCTCCCCCCTTTCAAAAACATTCATTCTCAAATGTTGGAATACCGAAGGGGTAATCATATATTTCAAATTTTTACGGGTCTTTAGCAACGTATCTCTTGTGGTTGGAGCACTACTAATCTCCTGCATATCACAAATTCAATCCACAAGCCCTATAGAATACCATAATTAGTGACACGTAATCACACAATGATTAAAAAAATGTTTCTTGTCATATTAGTTCTCAAGGGTTCAGACACAACTTTTACCTTATAAATGATTTGCGGGTAAAGCAGAATCTTGCAAGGATTAATGGTATCATCTGTGGCAGGGAATAAATGGGGATACTTCTACTTCAGGCTTCGCCTTTCCTCATTTCATTTCAGTCAAGGGCCAATATGACCCTTTAAGAGAGAAGAGGGTTTCCTCTCTCAAACCCTAGCGCCGCCAGGCTTTACCTCTCCTCTCTCCTTGTCATCTTTGCCTCTAATGGCAAAGATTCAGACTAGAGCAACTTTATATAGGCCTTGTAAGGCCGAGAAGGGAAAACAATTAATGCCTCCTGCGTTTTTCACCAAACTCAACCCAAACAGGGTGTAATTTTTTTTCCTTTTACTTTTATTGAAATTAACGGTAAAACTATCTAATTTTCTTTAATGGGTTTTGTTGTATTAGGATTTGAATTCACAAAATCTCATTAGTTCAAAGTGGACCATGTTGATTGATTCGTTTGGGTTGAAATCTGACCCTTCGTTTGTTTTTTCACTTAATCTCGACCCTACAATGTGGGATGTGAGGAGGAAATCCCATCTTTGGGAAGTTATCCCACATCGTGAAACCTAGGGTTGTGGAGTTTTGGGGATTCCTATTTAAAGGACCCTATCTTTTGTTATTGGGAAAAGTTTTGAGCATATGAAAATTTGAATATACTCATAGAACTCGAAATATTTAAGGTTTCAACAAATAATTGAGATATTTAGATTTTCTGAGTTAAGTAAAATTTTAAAATTTTGTGTTCTCTTGTTTTCTAGGTTTTGTGGCTGAGTTTTTGGGATTTGAAGGAGCAAAAAATCTCCACGTTCAATCTCGATATAAGGCTGCCCAAAAAAGAGGTAATTCTCCCTTCCTTCTTATTCTTTGTGTTTTCCTTTTTGTCTTCTTCTCTTTGGGTTTACTATGTGTTATTAGGGTATGTTAGTTAGCTTAAAAGAGAGACCTATTTCTATGCTAGTATTGTTATGGAATTAGTTGATTTTGTATGTTAGTGTAACTTAGTAGGTTCTTCTAGTTTAATTCAGTAGTTAACTAATATGAGTGTGTGCCAGTTAATTTGGTCTTCTAAAACATGTTGGCTATGTTATGTTTACTCTAATTTGTATTAAGTACACTTATGGGTGTTAGTCTTGGTTTGGTTGTTAAGCATGTCTCAAGTATCACACATATCTTAACATGTCTTGATTAAAATTGTGCCTATATCAGTAGGCTTAGTTTGCCCACCATGCTCATATCATTTTTGGTATACTTAGCTAAGTAGTTAATAAATTTTGCTTAAACAGAATATGTTCAGTCTAACTTAGTTCATCCTAATCTATTGATGTGTTCTGGATAAGTATATTATGTTAGCTTAAGCATGGTGTTTGGTTTAAAGTCAATCATGTGTATATGACAGTTTAGCTTGGTTTGTACAACATACTCATGTTACCTTGATTTGTCTACTTTAAGCATGAAATTTAGCTTGTTTAATTGAACATATTTTTCCTAACTTGTTTCTTTGGCTTAAATTGCTTACAAGTTGGTCCTTACAATTATGTCCATGTCAGCTTAGATTAGTCAAACATGATAGTTAGTTCATTTGAATACCTTAGGTGTTAATTAACTAAGTTAGATGTTTATGTAGTCGCTTTTGTGTTAAGTTAATCTATGCAGCTATGCATGGTTCATGGGATAGATCAGTTTGTTAATGTGAACCTCTTTTTACATAAAATCAAGGTATTTGAATTGGTAACAATGGCATGATCAAGACACAGTTATGCTTGAAATCTTATTGCTTTAACCCAGTCTCTGCTTCCTTGTTTATCTGAGTATGTAATTTGATCTTGGATTGTGTCAGATGTAGTTCTTAGTTTGGTTAAAATGGGACAATGACCCTACAAATGGTTTTCGAGTGCAATGGTATTAAAATTCTAAGCCTATTGAAATCATGTCCTTGTTTTGCAAAGCTAAATCCTGATCAAAATGTGCAAACCTTTTTTTTTTCTTCTTCTAATATTGCTTGTTAATATAACCGAGGAGATGCTGGTTTGAAGTCATACCTTGGCCCAGAAATCTGCTAAGTGTGTTGACCTGGTTAAATCCTATATGTATTTGATCACTTGATTAACTATTTTGCTTACTTATATGAGAGATTGGTTTGCTCTAATCTAAATGCACCTTAAGCATATCTGCAAATCTTTGTGTTTTGACATCATAATTGACACATAAATTGATATGTGTCTTTGAAACCTTGCCTGTACGTTTCTAATGTTATGTTTGGGAACCTGTCTAGGTATGTTGATCCTTTTGAGTCTAGTTCTGTATTTCTCAAAATGTATGTGTGGTCTGATACATACTCATGCTTAGAACAATTGATGATTACTTGCCTCTATGTTTGTCCATGCCTACTTAGTTGTTAGTTAAGTCTGTTATTTGGTTGCCCATGGGTGTGTGGTGAATATTCTGCTAACCTATCAATCACAGTTTCATATACAAGCATGTTTTAGATTAGTTTAAAGATCATATGTATTTAAAGGGGTATAAGATGAAAGTAGCTTAGACCCAACATGATATCCTTTAAGATACCTATTGCATGCTTATTAGATTGATGAAGTACAAATGGTTACATGAATGTCTTAAGCTCAGTTTCAGAAACTGTGTACATGAAACTTGGTGTTTACCTCAACTATGTCAAATGTGTAGTAATTAATCAATCATTTATGTTTAGGTGTGATTAGTCCTTTTCTGCATCTGTTAGGAGGTCCCTATTTTCTTAAAGAGTATTTTCAGTCAATATCACTACTTTGTTTGGTTCTGCTTTAGTCTGTAGGATTTGTTCTCTAAAAATATGCATCATCTCATAGTATGATGACCCTGAATGTGAAAAGTAATCTAAACTTGCATATAGGGATCAGATTTTGAAACTTGCCTATTTGTCCTTTAAAATAAATGAATGACATAATTTGTGTTGGTAGCACATCCCTTACTTATGTGGTATTATGTTGAATTTGATTAGAGGTATGTCCACTATGCTAGTCAATTCCCTATGTGAAAACCATGTCAACCTTGTTCTCCTATTATCATGCCAATTAGTATGGCTGCTTGATTCTAGACTTGGCATGAGGAGTAAGCTGGAAGCAGATAGATAGAAAACCTATGTGAAATTGCTTTCCCCTCTTTTATTTTTTATTTGCAATCTCTATTTGGATGTGTTGTGTATTCTTACTCCATTCCCGCCTTTACATAAAAGCTTGGGTTAAGTGTTTTAAGCATTTGCTCTCTCTTCTTGCCTCCTCTGGTTTTTGAATTCTCCAAACCTAGGAGGTATACATCTGGTATACAAGGTGTATCCAGCTTCATATACACTCCAGTGTATATGAGGTGGCATAGTTATTGTATACAGATGTATACCCACCCTCCTATTTCCTTTAAAATAAATTGATGATGTATAGTACTTGTGCCATTGCATGACCGTTAAACCTCTTTTGTGTGTGCTTACTTAGAAAATGTCTTCCTGAAAATTGGACAAGTATTGATGCTATGTATAGACTGTGTACCCTAGTTCTGTGTCTGTGTAACTATGGATTATTTCTTACGTTGTCTTGGCTGTGTGACAAATTTATTCAAATTGATATAACCAAATCTGTTGGATATATACATAGATAGTTTATTGTCACCATTGGATATACATCTTCTCCTGTATACAATGAGCTTAACACATAAATGGAGAGCAAAAATAGCACTTAGGGATTAAGCTTAAGCTTAATCCCTAGTGTCTGTCATGCCTGGGGTTCCTGGAAACCCCTTGGATCTTGTGCTACATCAGGAACAAGAGGGTGAAAGCTTTCCTTTTTGGACTGTTTTAGTGTCTCCATGGGTGTGTATATCAATGGTATATTGGCTGATAGTTGTGTATTTACTTGTGTGGCATTGCCTACTTTGTTTGAGAGATTGATTCTATGGGTCTGTTTTTCCTTATTTCAATTTTGGGTTTGCTTCTGTGCTGTTTCAATTTTTGTGGGCTTTAAAATTATAAGCTTACTATTGACACCTGATTTTTGACCTCCCGTTATTTATTTTATTTACTCAGGGCCCTTGGATAATAAATAAGATAATTTTGCACGCTAAATTTAAAAAAAAAATAATTTTAAACAATTATTCAGGTTAATATTTTCCTTCTATAAATTAATAGGGGAACCTTTAAGGCTCTATTAATTATTCATAAAATTATCGGCATCTTTACAGCATTTTTATAATTTGCCAGCAATAGGACAATTAAACAATTGTTCATTTAATCCAGCAAAATCAAAGAAAATTAGATAGAAAGCGATTTATTTTATTTTTATATCCAAGGAATTTGAATAATTAAGAGAATATATAATTTTACCCCTCAAGCTCTAAATTATTATTATGTGTGTATATTTTTGCCAATTTTGGCGAAGTTGTTTTAAAATTGTGATTTTAGTATAATTATTGTTATTCTTGCATAAATGACCACCTCATAATTAGCCAATTCATGGTTCAATATAGATGGGGTAAATTTTGCAAATGCTAAATTGTAAATGACCTTAATTTAAATGTCCAAGCCATGGGCAAATTAATTAAGGACATTAATGCAAAATAGCTTTAATTGTTTAAATTAATTATCAAAGTAAGGCTATATTTGCAAATGGTTAATTGCAAGGATATTTCTGCAATTGATTACAAAGGTTGGTCATAATTGCAACCCTCATTCAATTAAGGGTCAATTTAAGGCTATTTCTGCAAAATGAGTTTCAAAACCGCTTGTTAATTTAATTACGTCTTTGTTTGAACTCGTTTTAATTATTTCTTGTTGCTACTATGTACTTTAAATAACGACCCATTTTACTAAAATTACTATTCTGCCCCACGGATACATATACATTCGATATACGCATATATACGCTTATAATATACAAAACGTTTTTTGAATTAAAAAAAATAAGGGGCCAGGTCCAGCCCATTTAGGGCTAACCCGACCCATGTCCGTTATAATACTCCCTCCTGAATAAACAAAGGAACGGAGGGACTTCATTTGCAAAGTTCCAAGAGAGGCTAGGGGTAAACCCTAGCCGCCTCTCTGTCTTCCCCTACCCCCTACCACTGCTCTGCCATTTTTGGTGATAAATGGCGTGTATGAGGCATGGTTGTGACAGTGAAGAGGAGGAAGCATTTATTGCTTCGTCCTTTTCACGTTTTTTTATCACAAATTCACATCCAAACGAACCCTTAAAGGTACAATCCTTGTTTTCTTTTATTATTATTCATTTTTACAACTTTTAGGAGTAGTTGCAGCCGTTGATTGTTGCTATCTTTGAATCTTAGCCCTTTATTGATAGATCTGAGTGTAAAACTAGTTAAAACTATGTTGTACCACATCAATAGTGAGGGATTAAGTGTGGTTTCTGGGGTTCTATTTATAGAACCCCATATGCAGTTTCAAGGACAAGTTTTCATAAGCGGAAACAAGCTTAAAAGGGTGAAAATACGAAAATAAGAGCTTTACACTTGAAAATATTCAAGTTTAAGAGCTCTTTGAGTATAAATTTTTAGTATTTTTGAGGTTTTTTAAATCTCCTCTGAGTCAAAAGTTTATTTTTGCTTTTTTTACGCTGCTTTGGTGTTGGTGGTTGAGTTTGGAAGAGGGAAGAAGCTCCTCAAGTCCATTCTTGATTCGGCTGTGCCTACAAAAGGTAATTCTTATTTTTTTTATTGCTTTTTCCCTTTAATTTCTGTTAATATTTTGTTTATTCTCTGTTTTTAGTTAGTGTTAGTGTTAGTGTGTATTTTAGCCTTAGTTTTGGTTGCTATGATATTAATTGTTGATTGATTGATGTTTGGGATTGTTAGATTAGTGTAAATGGTATTGGTTAATGTTATTGTGTTTTGGTTTTGAAATTGAAGGTTGTGAAGAAGGATATTAGATCCCCTTTAGAATATTCAGAATGTTTGATTAATGTCAAATGGATTAGCTGGTTAATTTCTGTTAATATTTTGTCTAGTCTCTGTTTTTAGTTAGTATTAGTGTTAGTGTGTATTTTAGCTTTAGTTTTGGTTGCTATGATATTAATTGTTGATTGATTGATGTTTGGGATTATTAGATTAGTGTAAATGGTATTGGTTAATGTTATTGTGTTTTGGTTTTGAAATTGAAGGTTGTGAAGAAGGATATTAGATCCCTTTAGAATATTCGTAATGTTTGATTAATGTCAAATGGATTAGCTGGTTGTATTGATTGTTTATGAGTAAAGTATGTTGATAGGTTTAATCATGTTATAAGGAAGTTCCAGTTTGGCTCTTTGATGGTTCAAGTCATTTTGTTCACAATGCCCTATTATGTGCTATTTGTGTCTTAATTGTCACGACCCAACTCAGTAGGCCGCGACACGTGCCCTAGTTGAGCACTCGTACGTACCTTAACCTAAGTTAGCAAAATATTAAAAATAAACAAAAATAATAATTTAACAAGGACAAGTGGGCATGCCGCACGAAGGCCGATAAGGCCGTCACAAAGCATAGATAAACTCTAAACGTACGCAAATCTCACGAAACATATACGTAACCCACACCTCATGTCTACGCACCTCACGAACAAAACATAATCATATGACGGGACAGGCCCCGCCGTACCTGCATAAGTACGTACATATGCAGTAGAGAATTTTATACCAGAATACGGGCTCCGGACAAAGGAGCACTTCACAAACTCGTGTAGAAAACCAGGCGAGCGGATCAACCAAACATCTGTACCTGCGTGGCACGAAACGCAGCCCCCGAAGAAAGGGGGTCAGTACGGAAAATGTACTGAATATGTAAAGCAGAGACTGAAATAAATAAAGCTAAAATCAGAACAGAATGTGCGGAATACAAACGAAATGCATAGGTAATCAAAATGCGTATCAGAAAACATACGTAATGCATGCAGAAAACATATGCAAAAGCCGGCCCGCTTATGGGACTCGGTGAACAGAAAGCGCAGGCGCCCTTCTCCGCCGCCATAACACAAAGATACTTCGTAGTAGGAAATATCTCCGAAACAAATCATAACATACCAAGTGGCCACATCGTAACATAATCAAGATAAGCGCACACGGCACATCATACACCACAACCCATGTACGTATATACCGCCCCTCACACCGGGCGCGGCGAACAATGCAGAAATACGCTTGAGAACATATCCCGGCCCGGCTCGCTGGGGAAACATTGAGGCATCCACGAGCAGAGTAGTGAGAAACTAAATGCAATAAAAATGACATATATATTTCCGCAGACTCAATGAGGCATATCGAATAACGAATCAAATCAATGAAATCGGATCGAGTCATAATACGTACCTTTCGACATCACGGCTGACTACCTCAAATAAAACTTTCGCAGTCGAAGTACATATCAAAACATTTCATAGGGCTTGATGGAATATTTAAAATGATTTTTGTTTAGTAGTTAAAACATTCTTTGAAAGCCGCTCGAAGACAAATCGTAAATACAAGAGAATAAAATCAAAAATAGTGGGCCCACCTCGGTCAATTGAGGTGGCGGGCGTAAATTACATATGTTAAACTCATAACGTCACTTACAAGGATAGTAGGACAATCGAAATGCATTTATACAAGTTTTAGGGGTTTAAACAATTTTTCTAACTATTCGCAAAATATTTGGTTCAATTCGATCGAATGAAAAGGGCATCTTTGGACGTGGATTCCGAGGAGCAGAGGTGCCCCGAGGTCCAAAGTCAAGCCTAATGCATCTAAGACGTGCCAATAGAAGAAATGGGAGAGCTTTACATACCTTTCCCGCTTTCACGATTGCCAAAAATCAAATCCCGTTTCGTCGAAAAAATCCGCAAATGGTCATCTTTACCACTACTATTCACGGTAAGCCGACATTTCAATCTTTGCTTTCTATTTGGCTACCGAAATTTCGGCAAAGACTTCCCCTATAAATACGACACCCCCGAGATTCAACTCGGCTCAAAATGATCAACAACAACCCAACAACAACACCAAGAACATCAATAACCGCAACACAACACAATATAACATAACTAGCCAACCTTTCGACATAATGCAATAATTTCCATTCCGACTTCACATGTTCAACCCAACACCCTCATACTTACATTCATTATTAACCAAAATCATTACCATGCCATTCGGAAGCATGTCATATCATTTCTACAATATATACACAAGCTATACAAAATATACAACTTTCCACCAAAGTCATAATTTATCCAAATCTTCTAGTTTTTAACATACATATTCATAACATATTTCCATCTTCCAAATTTATCAACAATCATCATAATTCACACCTTAACAACTTAATTATCATAAGGTCATAAAATCATACTTAAACAACATGAGCTTCAACACTCCATTTCAATGCAAACTTACGTCATTTTTCCTTCATTTACATTACAAGATTCACAACAATACAACCAACTTATTAGGCAAAGATAATTCACTTCCATTCCGATTCTCCATACTACACGGCCACACCCTACATTTCCATATTCCATCAAATTCATCCATCTTTCATTTCCAATATAAATTCCATCATAAGCACAACTAAAATACAACATAAAAAACTCAACATAATTACACTACACATATTCGGCCACATACATACATTCATATTCACCATGCAAACTCCCATATTCTCATAATTTCTACTTATTTCCATATACCACAACACAAACAAACCTTCAAAACATAATTAGAAAAGATGAATTCTTACCTTCCTTTTCAAGTTTCTTCACTTCACCAATTCATCCAAACGACGAAACCAACGGGTTATTGTCACGCCCCAATTTCCGAGGGACGTGATGGGCACCCGACCTCGATTTAAGGCCGAGCGAACCCGCAGACCTTTATCACACACAAACTTTTTTTTCAAAACTCAATACTGAATAACCGTAAAATACATAATGAAGTTTACAAATTTGACAAAATCAGTAATTATACAAAATTTAGTACATAACACAAAGTAACATATCTACTGGATGAGCTACTGCCGACACCGACACATCATATCCACGACTCGTCCGCAAAGTCCTAATACCATCCAAGACACAACGTACATACTCCGACTCGCCAGTTCGGGCAAGGAATCGGGAGCTCACCAATCATACCGGGCATCTTCAACTCATCCGTGGGTACCGCGCGGCATGAAACGCAGCCGAAGAACAAGGGGCAAGACGAGAATGTACTCGAGTATGTAAAGCCGTAAAACTGCACAAAATCATAATCAAATCTCGAAGCTCAAACATATAACAATCGACGAATCCATGACCCGACTTAAAAATACAGCCGATCGTACAATCTTAGTCGTAAACACAAGTACGGAAACATAACCTGGACAAAGATGCATGCATCTTAAATCGAGCGCATTTACGAGTATATCTGACGAATCGTAAAATGCAATGCACGTGCGAATGTAACCAGACGGATCGTAAGCGCAGCGTACATGAAGGCCCCCCCCCCCCCACGTACGCAATGCATCGCACTACGGATCGGAAGGACTACGTTATTCCCGGGAAACCATACGACGCGCACGAGCATCCCAAACCGTAAATCGACGTAAAACCGCCGATATACGTACGTAGATCCCAACCGATTAAAACCCGAAACAACTATGCAAACCGACATACCATGTGCGATAGATCCCTTTTGGGGGGACACGTAGAGCGTAATCATATATCGATAGATATAATTAAACGCCCAGCGTAAAATGCGAACCCCCCGCGAGGGGGCCGGAATAACCCCCCCTCAGGGGCGCGGGAAGTACGTATCAAATCGTAGCCATCCCGCCACCACCCCATACATCAAATCATAATATCATAATCATAAATGACCCGGGCCCCCCTAGAGGGGCGGAGAACAATGCAAAGGGCACGAAATGAACCCGGCCCCGGGCGCAGCGAGCGTATAATACGTACGCGCGCAGGCACGCGCACGATAACATACGAACCGGGCCCCGGACGCGGAAAGATACATCGTAGCCTTGCACGAAAGCGAGTAGTGCAAACATATGCATACATAATCCGACACGACGAATATTCTTACCGATATCCGAGGCTCGTGCGTATTTCGTATCGCCCCACGGGACGTTGAATATCGTCGACGTATCACATCGGCGGTCGAACCATATCATATCGTAACGGACATTCCGCACAAATCCGAATCGTTCTCGAAGTCGAAACATTTAACTTGCTGCACTTTTCACAGAGAGAATCGAGGCCGACATACCCAACTTCCGTACGTACGTACATTTCGATGCTTATACCGACGGACATACCCGCTACCATACAGACAGACATATTCACCACATACCGATGACATACATGCGAGGTATGGAAATTGTGGCCCACTTTGCACGAAAACCGAGATAACATACGTTTAAGTTAAAAAATGTTCATACTTACAACTCTTTTAGTCACATAACATTCTTATACTTATTCATTAATCAAACATACACACAAGATACTAACATAATCACATA
>NC_081345.1:9166327-9189669 GCF_029784015.1 Lycium ferocissimum | reverse complement strand
TATTGATAAAATCGCTTTACTACAATTAGTCTTCTTTCTACATAAAACAACAACTTCCAAACTAACTTTGTATTCATAGATCAAAGTCAATATTTTCATATCCACATGCTAATTTCAGCTCATTCAAACATAGACTAAGAGCATTCCAAGCTATATATCCAATATTCAACATTTCCATCAATTTCCATATTCGATCCAAAATTCTCATATATGCAACGAAACCATTCCAACACATTTTCTACTTACTAATTCATCTCCACAACCACAATCTACACTTTAACAACTTCATTATCTCAATATCATAAAATCGCATTAATATGACATAGTTTTTCTACATTTCATTTTCATGCCAACTTCACCATATAATCTTCATTTACATTATAATGATCACAATAACACAACTAACATGTTAAACAAAATAAATCCATCACAATTCCAATTTCAATGTACCACAAAGCCATGCCATATATTTCCAACTTCAACCAAATTCTTTCAACTTTCATTTCCAATATAATTTCCATCATAACCACAACTAGAATACAACATAAAATTCAACACACAATAGGTATACACATGTACACACACACGGCTACATGCATATATGTATATCCACTTTGTAAACTTCCATATTCCCATAGTTTCTACTCATTTTCATATACTACAACACCAACAAACCTTCATAACATAATAAAAAGAGATGAATTCTTACCTTTTTCTCCAATCTTCTTCACTTGAGTAAGTTGTCCATTTGAAGAAATAAGTCCTCTTTCTTCCAAACCAACTACACTAAGTTGTAGAGGACACTTAATTTTAGTAGGAAAACCACAAGACAATAATTTTTGGATCAAGATTTTGAGGGGAAAAATTTGGAGCTTATGGCCGAATGGCCTAGTCCATTTGCTCTTCATCTCTCTCGTTTTCTCCTTCTCAATTGTTTCTTGAAATTTCTAAGTGATAAGGCCTCCTTAATATAATTGTCACATGGCATTATTAAGGGGCATGGGCTTGGGCCATAGTGGTCGGCCACCCCCCTTGCCTTGGGCCTAATTGAATTTTTTTTTTTTTTTAGCCCAAACTAATTATGAATCTCAAGTGTAATTTATGGAACAAATTTTCAAAATTCCACTTTTGCCCTTGGTCTTCCTCCGTACTTCCGCTTCAATATTTTTCATGACTATCACACATATGTGAATTAAAGTCAACATGTGACCTCATTTCTTACAAGTCAAAATTATTTCTGATTTTCCAAATGTGCGAAAACGCGGGATATAACAGGCGGCTAATACTAAAATAATTTGGGAAGTAGTTGTCGTCTGACCAATCGGCTCGGACCAGACCGCCCATGCTCGACGATTATAAAGGAAGCAGCTGGCTGCAGTCCCTAAGCCCGCAAGCCAAAAGTTTAACTTGAACCTACCTTTGCTAAGAGAAGAAAGAGAAGGGAAAGACAAATGGCAGAAAGAAATCCTTCTAACCGCGGAATCGAACCTTTATCTGGAGAGCCTTCAGAAATATTTTACCTACATGTGAGAGCCTTTTGAAGAACAAATGTGTAGCTAGTTCAATCTACCCTCGATGTTTGCAAGCACCAGAGACTATAAAACATTGCTTGGTAGAATGTCATTTTGCAAAGCAATGTTGGATTCAATCAAATTTTGGTTGGCATGGTTTAACACGTAACTTTATGGAGAGGTTTGAGGAGCAGAGAGAATGATGAATGTTAAAACAAGAATGGATAAAGCAGTCATGATTTTGTGGAGATTGTGGGAAACGAAAAATAATCTACGCTGGAATAACAAGCAGAATGCGCCCACTGCCACTTTGTATCATGCAAAGAAGGATTGGAGGAACGCCAATTTGAGGGACAAGATATTTACTGCTGGCGTGAATACTATGACTACTAAATGGGAACTGCCTCCGCTGTCCACAATCAAATGTAATACTGCGGGTGTTGACACCTAATTTTTTCCCTCCAATAATTTTATTTAATTATTCAAAGTTCTTGAGTCACAAACGGAGTGAAATATACATTTTACAAGTTGAAAATGATTTTACAAAATTATTCCGGTGACATTTTACCATTTCATTTGGCAAAAATATCATCAAGTATATTATTGTATATCATTTTGTATACTTGGCATATATTTAAGGATTTTAAGCATATTTATCAAATTTAAATCCAAAACAGCAAGAACAATTATCTAATTAATTGTTTAAACTATTAATGATCAATTGATAAATGGTTTACTCCATTAAGATCGAGAAACTTGATTAATTGAATAAATAATCAATTACATCTCAATTTTTTAGTTCATTCCGCAATTACTTTTAAAATCAGCTAAAATTTAAATTGTCAATGTGTTGATTATGGTCATCATTGAAATGAGCAATTTATTTCTACACTATAAATTGGGCTATAATTGAAACGACTAGTTGTTTTCTAGATGACCCTAATTGAAATGATTTGTTTATAGTTTCATTTTTTGAAATTTGTAACCACATTTGCACAATTTAACCATTGTTTCTTTTAATTTGGCTAATTCAACGGAATTGGGTCAGGTCCACTTTAGGCGACCTGGCCCACCTTCCCCTTTACTTCAACCAAAACGTACCAAACACACCTCATTTTCACTCTTTGTTGAAAAGGTTAAGAAACCCTAGCCGAACTTGAACCCCTCTCTCTATCTCTCTCTCTCTTCATGACCAATGCCGGATATGGCAAAATACAATGGTCTTCAGCTTTTACAGACCGTGTATGGTTGTCACGCCCCAAAACCCACCCTAGGCGTAACAAGCATCCGATGTAATGAACAACACCGGAAGCACCTTATAAAATTATACACGTCAAATCTTTTTCGATGATCTTTTAACAGTTATATCAATATGTTATAAATAGCTAACTAACTCATGATCACCATCAAATAATAAAATCAGTGGAATTCTGTCATAAATGTATCATTATAAAACGTAGAAACACCTAAAGAGTCAAGCAATGACTTCAACTACTACCCACAGAAATAACGTCCGTCTATGGAGCCTCTAAGATGATAAATAAAACATAATAGCCTCTAAGATGATAAATAAAACATAATAGCCCCTAAGATGATAAATAAAACATAATCTAACTTCAGGACGCAGCCCAGAAACTAAAACAATAACTAAGATAGGATGGTGCCTCACGAACAAGCATGTGGGCTCACCAAATAGTCTAGAAAGTAGCAAGCTCTTTTAATCCGCGCACGTATCACGAACTTGCTCCTCAACGTTACCTAACACACCATAAAAATAATAATGGTATGCCTGAGTACTGGATACTCAGTGAGTGTCTCCGGGACAATAGTTAAATAACAAAATAATATAATAAGGATCAGTAAAACGGTGTCAATAAAAGCAGTTTAAATTCAGAGATAGAATAAATCACCAAACTTAGTAACACTATTAATGAAAACCGTTAAAGAAGAAATAAATCAATTTCAACTCGTTATGTCGTTTATCATATTTAAGTCTTTTAATCATGAATTCAAGATCATCAACAAGCCACTCACAGACAACCAAAGTATAATACATGCCGATACAGGCCCAAATCAACGTAAAGAGGGGACTACCACTTAAGGTTCCCTAAACTGCATAGAAGCACCGCGTCAGGGTTATCAACCCCAATGGCTACCCTTCCTCCCGAATAGCTAGGTAGAGACCACACCGGGATTGCGAATTCTCGATGGCCATTCTTCCTCCCAAATGGCTAGGCTAACCCCACTAGCATCTATAGTGACTACCCTTCCTCCCGAGTAGCTAGGCCAAACACAAACAATATAAATCATGGCAAAAGAGCTAAATCACCATCCTAGCATAGAATCCGAATCACTTAAATCATGGCATGGAAGCCGAATCACAAGTCATATCATGATAGTCACATTATTTGTTTTCATCATCCCATTATGAGGGTACATCAAGTCATTTCAGTTTTGGAAACCGAGTTCACTTCTTTAAACAAGTTTCAAGTTCAACACAATCCATTATAGAGCACTCACATGAGATAGTCAAGCTTTTCAATTATCAAGTTTAAACATCCCTTATGGGTTAATTCAAGTTCGAATACCAAAGCTTTATACCTTCATCTTCAATCATCCTTTAGAGAGGAAAATAGTCATGAATACGTATATATAATATAGTACAAAAAAGGTTAATGTGGGCTTGTCCCTCACGCACACAAACCACAACCAAAGTCACAAAAATCGTTTAAAAGAGTATGTTAAAAAAGAGACATACCTCTAATCCCGTTAAGCTAAAGCGGATTCCTTCCAAGTTCAAAAATCACACTACAATGGTTATTAATAACAAAGTTTAGAACTTTAACCAATTCTAGGAATTTCTACCCTTATTCGAAAAACTAGGGTTTTTCTAGCCTTAATACTTGTTCTTGAATCGTATGTGAATCATTAGTGAATTCTAATGTTGAAGTATGGTCTACACCAATCCAAAACTTATTACTAAACTCAGAAAATCAAAAGTATTACCTCTTAGATGAACTCCACACGCCCTTATCTCCTTCTTCTTGAATTTTCAAGAATCTAGGGTTTAGAGAGATGAACTAGTATCAAGAAGAGGTGAATTTAGTGTAGAATCGATGTAGATAGAGTAGGAACTCACCTTATAGGTTTGGGGAGGCCTTAGGGTTGATTTTCATTATTAGAGATGTTTAGGAACTAACCCCAAGGTTAAATATAAGAAAGAAATGGAAAAACCCGACTTTTGACCCGAAAATCGTTGTTTCCGCGATGGCCCCGCGATACGTGGCATCGTGGGGCCCCCTGCAGACCTGAGATTCAGAAAGGGTGTTTTTTTGCATTTTTTCTGCTATGCGGGGCCTTTGGACGCGCCCTTATGCGCGCGAAGCATGACCATCGCGCGGCTCGCGTCAGTTTACGGCAGTGTTCGGTAAAATGGACATAACTTCTTGTACAGAGCTTTGTACAGTCTCTATAATATATCATTGGAAAGTTATTTTAAATACCTACAACTTTCATATTTTGAATTTTCCCAAATTCCCAAATAAAATACCCAAAAACTGGCCATAACTACAGACTGTTTCGGACTTAGACGAATTTAGAAGGCCTTAGGAACTTCACTTTTGGTTTGACTTCAAAATGACTATTTATCACCCAAATGGATTCATATAGCTAAAGTATCATCTTAATACTAGTTTTTACACGTACACACCTAACTCAAGTTTACGGTATGTTACAATGGTCATTTGAGGAAATAGCATTTAATAGGCCGTCCTTTCTCCACTGTATTCAACGATGAAGAGGCAAGGTTGCCTCTTTTACTTGCTTTTTTTGCTTTCTCTTAATCATTTTTGTCCATTTGTGAATTCAAATACTAGAATTTCATTGGTTTTCATCTAATTGAGAGGGAAATTCAAGAGGAATCCCCCCCAAATGTGTTTGTCTGTAATGACCCGCTAGGTCGTTATTGGGGGTGACTTAGAAAACTAGACCTCCATTGAGAATTCCGAGGCCGCGAGTGAGTTCTTAGTGTGTTTTTATGTA
This sequence comes from Lycium ferocissimum, assembly GCF_029784015.1. Taxonomy (NCBI): domain Eukaryota; kingdom Viridiplantae; phylum Streptophyta; class Magnoliopsida; order Solanales; family Solanaceae; genus Lycium; species Lycium ferocissimum. The sequence goes on along the minus strand of NC_081345.1, from coordinate 9,184,117 downwards.
TGTGTGCATGTTTTGTTTGCGTTTGTAGAGCCTCGGATTGGTGTTGGAATTTTTGGGTGAAAAACTAGTGGAAAACCCTGAGCTACTAGTCAAAATGGACCGCTGCAGCATGTGAGGGACCGTTGTATCTGGTCTGTCATAGCGGGGCTAGGCTCGCTGCCGTAGGGAGCCGAGGATTAAATGAGGTCCACCATAGCGGGAGGTTTCCCGCTATAGCGAGACCGCTGCAGTGAGACATCGACCGCTGCAGCGGTCGACGGGAGGCAAAATCAGCGTTTTATATTCTTTATTCCGAACCCATTCCCCACACAACTCCAAAATAGTTTCCAAGAACTCCTGTGGCGAAATTCTAAGGCTAGGGCTAAAATACTCTTGAAAGGTAGTCTCAACCTTTCACTTTGTTCATTCCATCATATTGCTAGGTTCCATGATTAGTTAAAGGTTCTCTAACGGTGAATGAAAGGATAGTACCCTAGAAGTTGTGAACCCTTGAATAAATGAATGAGTTATTGATTTTATTATTGTTTGATCATCTAGGAGTATAGATTATCACTTCCTAGGATGAGAATTCGATTACTAAATGATGAGAATGATGTATTGAGACTTAGTGTTTCATAAAGATGGTAACTTTAGCATAAAAACTGCTTGTAAAAGGGTTGAATTGATTAGAAAACCCATGAACAGATAGAATATAATTATTGGGATTAATATTAGTATGAATTCACTCTTAGTGATAGTTCACCCATTTGAAAAAGGGTAGAAGTAGTTGGGTTCTCTTCCCTAATTGTTGTTTGTTGAGTAGATGACCCATTACTCACTTAGCGTTATGATTACTAAACTTTGAACATTCTGAAGCATTGTGAAAGGGGAAAGCTATGGCGGAGTGATTGCATTGTTCCAGTTTGGCTTTGAGGTAGGTTACGGTCTACTTGAGTTAGACTTTGATTAGTTGATTGTATATGTTATAAAATTGATAGGAAAAGTGATATTTGGCACAAATATCTAGATTTAGTGTCATTTGCACTTTACTTCTTAGCACTTTAATCGCAGTTTTTAATGTAAATTGTTGTATATGAGCTTATGTTGGTATGCTTGTATGAATAGGTACAACAAGGACCAATGGAGGGTATTCCGAGCAGTTTTTGATTGATTCTGAGGCTGTGCACATTGGTTGAACGTTGGGAAGGAAGTTCGAGCACTTGAAGGCAGAATTTGACTATTGAAGGGTCTCGTACGGCGGCCGTCGTCGCACAACAGCAAGCACAAAAACCCCATCTCGAATCTCGGACGGAGCATGCGGCCGACCATGCGCCGTACAAGCAAAACACAACGAAGGTCATGCGACGCATAGCCAGCGCACAAGCGGCGTCAGTAATCCTAATTTGATCGGGATTGGGCCAACTTATCTCATATTTAGCCCTAGCTTATAAATAGTCGTTTTAAACGTTACAGAGGCGGCTTAGACGATTTTTGAGACTTGTGAAACTCTTTCTAGGTTTTATTCCTCTTCTATTATTTTTCTTCACATTGAAACCCTATGTTATTCATGAATTCTAGCTTCTATTCTCGAATTATGTGTAACTAAACACCTTAATTCTGAGGTTGTGGTTTAGCCGTGAATATTGACATTTGACAAGTATTTTAATCTTAGTAGCTTGTTCGTATGCAATTGTTTCTTTACTTCGTGCTTAAGTGCTTGATTGTCCCGCAAATATTGAGTTCTATTTACTAATTGATATACGTGCTTGGGAAAGACGTTGTTAGTTTAGAGAAGAAGTAAAGAAATTGTGATATGATTATCCCTAAAGTTGGGCTAGGATTTGTGACTAGGATAGGAATATACTTAGTTACCGCAATCAATTACTTACCGTGCTTTTATTGCATTCTTGATAAGTCAAGACCACAGGAATATAGGAGACGAATTATCCTGAATCGGCGAGTAGTGATTCGGAAGAATACTACGAGATTAATATCCGGTTAATTAGCAATTGTGAACAAAATTACTAAGGTAGGATGCTTGAATGACTCAATAGGATTGGTGAACCAACCACGACCCTGGAATATCTCTAAAATCTTGATAAAAGCAACTCTCAATGACGTTCGTAGCACAATTCTAGTTTACATTGTTAGTTATTTAGTTTTCAGCATTAAGTTACAAAATAAACAAAGCTTTTATTCATTACTTGCACAATTAGTAGCAATGGTTTATTTTCGTGAAAGTATTGGTCATAAGTCTCTGTGGGTTCGACATTCGATTTTATATAATCACTATATTACTTGTACGACCACGTACACTTGCGTATGCATTTGGACACAACAAGTTTTTGGCGCTATTGCCGGGGACTTAAAAATCAATTATTTTTGCTAAAGTAAATTTTATTGATTTATTTATCCAAGTATTAACGTCTTGATCTTAGCTGCTACTTGATTGCAAGTACTTTACTCGAATGCGAAGGACTGCGATTCAAAACAATCTTGAGGAATTCGATCCTGAGCCTGAACGTACTTTCAACCAGCGTAAGAGAGACTTGAATTTATTGCAAAATCTGTAGGCTTTGGCAGTATTACATGTGATCATGGCTAATAATCCACCAAAGAAAAGTGCGAGAGGTTGCAGTGCCTCGCATGGCAGATGTAACTTCAAGCATTGTCAAGACCACCATCGAAGGTCATTTTGAGCTAAAGGGTTCTATGATTCAGCTACTTCACTCTAGTGGGCAATTTACGGGAATGTCACACGTGGATCCTCAGCGTCACATCCATACTTTTCTCGCGATTGTTGATACTTTTGCTACCGGAAGGTCACTAAAGAATATGTGCGAGTGAAACTGTTCTTTTCTCTATTGGGGAAACGGCAATCGGTTATTAAGAGCCCACAAATTCTATCACTTCAAGAAGCATGAATAGGCTTCATACATAAAGTGTGGTCGGAAATTCCTTTATTTATATTGGTTGATTGATTATGTGATTAACTATTATGATATGATAAAGAAGGAGTTAATGAATACTCTTCTTGTTGACTTGGAGTAACCCCTTGTTCATGCTTTTGATGAATTGATTCTTGAGTCTTGATATGACTTGTGGCATGGTGAATTATGTTCTTTGATATTGATGCATTGATTATTCACATTCCTAATTGATTGTGGAATGGAATCACATTGAGATAAAAAAGGCAATATAAATATGAAAAGACATATTTGACAGGGGGTGAGGATGTGGCCTAGTTATGGGTTCGTGATCCGAGGTCAGTTCCGAAGCGAGTGGTACATGAAAACCATGGGCCCCCTACAGGTCATGGCTATTTGGGCAAACAATACCATTTAGCATGTGTGTATGGATGTGTGACAGAGTTGAGATATTTCGTGAGTGATGATTGTGTTGGTAATGACACCGGTTGAGTTACTTTTATCGACTACTATTCTGCATGGGCTTATCTTATTTCGGTGTTGAATTATTCTTGTTGATAGTTTTATATGGTTATGTGTTGTTGCGCTTATCTGTCTATTCTGTTGATTTTGTAATTTTATGCATAATACTAATCTTAGTCGGCCTATGATATCTACTGGTACATGGTGTTTGTACTGATACTACCTTGCTGCATTCTTTTGAGTGTAGATTGTGATCCAACGACGTCTACCAGACATCATATTTAGCGTGAGGCTAGTTTCCAACACATTTGAGGGTGAGCTCCTATCCATGCCAGGCCACATGAAGATCTTTCTCATTTTGGATGTCTATTTCATTTCAGAAATTTATGTTTATTTCAGACAGTTGTTCATTCTTTAGACAGTTATGTTTTAGAGTCCTTGTACGATGACTTTTGGATTTTTAGGGTTGTAATAGTTAGGACTTCTGCACCTTTATCTATTTATGGCATGACTAGACAGTTTGGAGATTTTTATTATCATTATATCCTTGAATGCGTTAAAATTTACCGATTAGGTGATGACTGGTTAAGGGGATTTTGTTTGCTCACTAGGAGAATTAGTGTGGGTGCCACTCATGACTACTTGGGTCATGAGTTTGTCCCACATCGAACAAACCCTAAGCTTTGGGGGTTTTTGGGGTTCTGTGCAAAGAACCTCATTCTCTACTATTACACAAATACAAGCTTATTTTACAAGCAAAAACCTAAAAATTTTAAGTTTTAGTAAATTGATCGACAAGAATTGGACACTTTACTTAGTATTTATTAAAATTTTCTTTTGTTTTTGGCCTGAGTTGGGTGCAGAGGAGTTTGCAAAGGTCTCCAATTTCATTCTCGACCTAAGGCTGCACTAAGAAAAGGTATTTCTATTTCCTTCATGTTATTTTTTTTTAATAAATTTTGTATGTTATGTTTATGTGTTTATTTAGCTTATTTTTTAGTTACATTAATGTAGCTATAGCAAGTGTTAGCATGTGGTTATATGTAGGATTATTCGCTTAATCATGTGCTAATTAGTTTAATTCATAGTTATATAGTTTGTTTAGCATTAGTAGCTTAAGTTTTGAGATTTAATTGAGTATTAATTATGCTTAATCATTCAATGTGTAGTTTAAGAATGCCTTTTGTGTTTATATTCTGTTAAACTGCTTTATTTAGAATTTAAAGTTAACTTACTGTCTTGATTAATTTGAAAGCATCTGTGTCATTATAAATGCAATCTATGTGTGTGTTGTCTTATGTATACCTAGCTTAATCAAATGAGTTATGTATTTGGCTTAGTTTGAAGTTGAAGTGTATATGGTCCAAATCAAATTGCACAATAGTAAGTATGCCTAGACTTATGTACTGATCTGCACTAGCCTACTTATTGAGCTTGATTAAGTTATCTATATAAGCATGATCAAGAGAGTTCAAGCAGTTTGTATAATTATTTGATGGTCTCTGCCTTATTATGAATGTGTAATGTGTTTTGCTTTGAAATATTGATAATTATTCAGTCTTTGTCTAGCTGGTACTCCTGTGTAGTGTTGACTGGACCACCTGGTAAAAAATGAAAACTTTATTAATGGTTAAATGATGGGAATAGGTTGAGCTAATAGCATGTTATCTTCAAATGTCAATTAATATGCTATTTCCCACGTGAAGGTTTGTGTGACCATTTGTATGAAGTTAGGAGTTTTTTGTATGTTTTTCTTAGCCTGTTTAGTTATGTGCATTTAGAGAAATATGAAAAGGATACATGAGTGTTTAGGGTCAATTATGCTACACACAGTATTCATACAAGATGATTGAGTCTCATGAGACTGATTGCAATTATATTGAACTCTCAGATGAATACGTTGACTACTGATGAGCATTTTGTATGGACTGCTAATGTAATTTAAGTATCTGTGAAAGTATGATCCCTATTCTTGTTTCCCACAGCATGTTGAAATCCATGACATATAGATAATTTGTTTGAAGTCTTTAGATGATAAGTGATGAACCTTAATGGAGATTACAATTAGTTTCACTTTATCCTCTGTTCTTTGGTTTCAAACAAAGGGTTTGAACAAATAAAATGAGGTCAAGTAATAAGATGAGTATGCTTGGTCCATTTTCTGTCCTTTTTATGTGAAAGGCAGTGTCACTTACCTTATGGAGAAACACTGAGTGATGTCCTAGGGCCCTGAGCCCAAGAAGAGGCTTTGAGTAAATCATACTCAACCTTATCTTGGTGTTTCTGGCTGCTGGGGTTACTCTTGTTGAATCACAAGGTTATGGAAACTTCCTAAATTATGGAATATGTAAAAAATTGTCACACCCCCACTGAGAGGCATGACGAGAGCTAACCTAAACTAGATAACATAATCATAATGGACTTGGAATAACTTAGCATAAAGCCTTAGCGGCACCTGGCATTCAAGAAACCCAAACCAAACAATGAACAACATCACCTACATATACACATAATCACGACGCGTGCCGACGAGGCCTCCACTAAACAATATCATAAGTCGCAGGGCCCATTTAACAAACATAATTCTCACGACCAACACCAACACACTACACAGGGTCTACGAGCCTCTAAGAGTAGGAAACATCATCCTCATAAAAGGTCGGGACTACACGTCCACCGATGTATCCAAAACATATACAGTAACCATGCAGTCATAATCATATACCAAAACAGGCAAGTCCGGATGAATGGCACTTGCTGACCCGCTGACGATGCTCCTATCACGGCGCGTCTTCGTGAAACCCGTCCCGACTCTGTTGCAAGACGCAGGTCCCAAAATGGAACAACAATACGAAAAATATGTACCGAGTATGTAAGGCGGGATGAAATATAGTAATGAAAACAAGACATAACCATAAGATAAGATAAGAAAAACGAAGTCATAACACGAAGACAATCAATATGCAATGCATGATAAAAACCATCTGTCATATCCAATATATATATATATATATATATATGTATATATATATATAACGTACCCGGCCCTAGTAGGACTCGGTGAGATATCGTACTTGGCCCTTTCGGGACTCGGTATATAAGCATCATCATCTTTATACCCTCCCGTGTCCGGGGAAACTTCATATCATTATCATAACGTACCCGGCCCTTTTGTGTGTCGGTAAACATACCCAATATATATATGGTTGCACATCTACGTGTGTATACCACTATATATATATATATATATATATATATATATATATATAAATGCATGCAGGGTTCAAGAAATAGACATGGGCCTTTCGGAGTGACGTAAGGTCGTGACCTCCGAATTAGTTATGGAATGTATATCGAGGCCAAAAGAACAATCAATAATAGTTATGATATCAATAAACAAGCATAAGGATTATACGTGACATTTTGTGGAATTTAACGAGGGTCAAGGAATGCGCACTAACGGACTTTTAGTCATAATCAATAAGCTCTTTTAGAGAAAATCGTATAAAATATACTTTTCCATAAAATCGGTAAATCTCGTAAAACATGGCTTTTTCTCAAAATCCAGCTTTTTTATAAAAACATATCCTTTCTTTGTAAAACTTCGGACGGTTCGAATGGAGGAGCATGCACGCTAAATAGCTCTAAGACTCGTGCCAAGGAAATGAGGACAGCTAAACCTTACATACCTATCTCTGCTGCCTTGCTAATCCCGACTTGCTCCCTTATTCCACCGCTCGTCCCTTCGTCCCGAAACCTATATCGACAAATACTTCCTTTAGTCAATTTCGTAGATTCCGTAGATTCAACTTATCCAAATCCTATAGTCTTGAAGAGTTCGATTTACGAAAAATTCGGCAAAGACTTTCTCTTTATTTTTGTTATATCCCGGCATGTGTCAGATAGTCGTAATATCAATAACAACAACAACCATAAAAAACAACAACAACAACAATACTCAAGAATCAACATCCACAACCTCCATTCAAACCAATATTCATATCAATCCACCCGTAACACCCACAACGAGGATAATCTCACTTTTCCGATCAATTCAACTTAATATGCGATAATCTAGCGAGTATTACTACGGATTAACTCAATTACCTAAGAAGGAGCTGGAGTTACCTTAATTTTTCTTGGAAACTTCAAGGACCAGATTGCATGGAGGGGGTTCTACCTCCTCCTACGACACCACGATGGAAAAGCCGAGGTCTACGAAGTGTTACGCACCTCCCGAGCCTTAATCTCCACTAGATCTTACCAAAATTTGTGCCAAAATACCCCTAATCTCTCTAAGGTTTGCTTATGGATGTAAATCTGATGTTTTGGGGGTGAAATGGTGAGTTAGTGGGGGTATTTATATGTGTGTGGATCGGGTTTGGCTTAATGGGCCGAAATTAGTGGGCTTTTAAGTGGTTTCTAGAATTTCCGCGTAGGTTCGCAGGCTTCTGGCAGTTCGTTTTAAAATGCTCATAACTTCCTACTCCGATGTCGTATTGACAAACGGTTTATTGTGTTGGAAACTAGACTCGACGAACTTCATTTTAGGCTCTTGAATCACCTCAAAACTCCTTGTATGCTAAAAGTTACACTCCCATCTAGTTGGACCAAAATTTGCTTCCGAAATTTCACCAACTTCTTCCAAAGTCCCATTAACTTTCTTTTCTTCTATCCGCTTGATCCCAGAACCTTCCGAAACTTCCCATACATGATATTTATCATTAATTATACTTGATAAGGGTCATGTCCCTTGGTTCCAAGGTTGTCCTTCCCGGTTACGACTTACGAGATCATAATTCATCCTTTACTTCATTGTTACGTACTTCCCATGGCTTGTACCTTTCAAGACTTCACGGGACGTCTCCGATATTCCATTAATATGGTGAAATACATGGTGCTCATGCTCCGAGAGGGCAGGGTGTAACATTCCCCCCCTTAAGAACATTCGTCCTCCAATGTTAACAGTTGAAGGGTTTCCTCACTTGTCGGGTCCGTTCTCCCAGAATTTTGATATCATTCCACGGGGCAGAAGCTATATTGGACTTAAGCGTGCTTGTATACACCAACACTTCTCCTGAAGGCTTCCTCAGCCGATTATCTCTTGAATCTAGATCCTCCTTTCATTACTCCTTACATCCTATGTCTTCTCCTCTAGCTACTACCTTCCGACCAGCTATAACCACTGAGTCTACTTCGTTGTCTGGTGTGGATGGCCTCAAGTACCTTCGGCTATCCTGAACCAACCTTTCTTTCTCTGTCCGCATAAACACCTCCTTTGTCACTTTTGTCCTTCCTGATTTGCTTGGATCTGTCATGCACATGGCATGTTGTGCGGTGTATACATGTACTTCCATAAGCCCTTGAAAGTATGGGGTCCTCTCTTATTACGGTCCGTCGTACTATGGCATACTGTTGATAGTGTCCGTATTTGCTTCGCCTGTCCCCAAACATACGTTCTTGTCTTCATTGCCACCCAAGTTATCTTTGCGAGCAAGACCTTTATAGCTCGACGCTTTGTCTTCCATATACTAACTCTTGTTTTCCTTTTTGTTGATTAACTATAGGGTACCGCTGTATACTTGAACCTGACGTCCTTCTTATCTTCGTCTTCTAAACTTGTATTTAGTTTCCGCTAATTCCTCTTGTCTATCTTGTTGATAATCTGCCTCCAAAAGTCCCTTTCTTCCTTGTCCGCATCCTTGCGCATAGATGGAAAAGGTTGATGATCAATGGACTTACTTGTTATCCTCGAGTCTTCCCCACCTTCCTTTGTCCTTATTTTTACCTTTTAATCCTTCATTACTGCCTGTTTTCATTGAGTTAGTGTAGTATAGGGTACTCTTTCCTTGGTGCATTTGCCTTATGGCTACCTTCGGAGTCCTCATGACTATCTTTAATTCTTGCAATAAAGTTCCAAACTTCTATACCTTTACATCAATCTTGCATCTTTACTCGAAAAGTTTCTTCCCTCGTCCTTTATCTAATATAATCCCTTGAGGGTGCCGACAATGCTTGGCCTGCTTGGTGACAAATTTACAATATGCTCCTTGGATCTGGTTAATACTTGGGAAATTTATTTCTAGTTCTTCCAGTCCTTTGGCTGCTGATGGCATCTACTTACCATCATTCTCGTCTTAGGCCCTTTTCACATTAATCGTCCTTCGTGTGACACCTTCTTAATGGCCATAGGTTTTACGCTTACCCCATTCCTTGCGGTTATGGACTTCGACTTAGTGCCTGTCTTACTCTGATGTCTCAATCTTTGGTTATTTTGTCATTGCCCGCTTCCCTTATCTGATCATTGGTCCTTACCATACTATTCCTCGAGTGAGCTCAATTCTTAGGCGATGGTGTTACTTGGGATTCAGGGGTGAATTCCATTGCTGTCCTAATCGTCCTACTGTCACTGCTCTTGACAACGATTAGTCGTACTCCCTTTGTCTTATACCTTACTCATCCTTGCTTGTCTTGGAATTCGGTGATCCGTACAGTAGCTTATACCTGTGTCCATGGTCATTTACCGGATCACATTGCAGTCGCATCATACCTGTCTCCAGTATCTTCTGCTTATGATGTTTCCGGATTGCGTCTCTACCTCTTAATTACGGGAGATACCTCTCCACCTTTTGACTATGTCTAGGTCCTTTCCCGATATCCGTTCTACTTCCATTATCCATATTGCGTCTCTTCCGGGTGGTTACCTTACCTTTATATTCTTCCTTTCCTATTCCTTTCTCCCCCCCCCCCCCATAGGGGTGTCCTTACCTTTCTTTACTAATCCATACTTGAATTCCACCAGCTAACCAAAACTACCTATGTGGCTTACCCTCACATAGGTACCTTATTACCTGCTGCACTTAGCTTGTCCCTTGCTCCCGTGGCGACTGACCGACATACCACTAATCAAGTCCCAGTCGACGAGTGGGATACCTTGCACCAAATAGGGGTATTACCTGAGTTAGCGCATCATTTTAAGGCCCTTCTAATCTCATCCAACTATGCTGACCCTCTCTTTCAACCTATCGTGTTCGAGAACGCGTCCTTTACTTCCATCTCCTTCTCGAATCTTCTTTAGCAAAGAATAGAACTCGAGGAATGCCGAAGCCTTTGTCACATATTTGAGTCCTTTCTTCATTCCTGACTGACTGGTTGGGGCTCTCAACCTTGTTTCGGAGTAGAAGTTAGATTCCATTCACGTGTTACTTACTTGCCCTTGGCAATATTCGTATCCCTTACCGCGGCTGAAATATGTTGAGTCGCTTCAAAAGATTCTGTAGAAAAACCAATAAGTCTTGAGTCACGCTCCCATTCATATTGCCACCCGTAATATAGTCCTTAACCAATATTTTCCAAGAATGTCATGGAATGCTTCCTTACACTTCGCCTCTCTGCTACCAACGTCGTATAACACCTTATGTTTGGAATAGCTTGAGCGGTTCTCTTGATCAACTTCGACCTTTAATACCTTTGTCCATAGTTTTCCCCCTGACACGATTAGGGTCTTGTCCTTAGAATTCCCATCGTGTTTTCCTGGTGTGGCCTTTTTAGCTTTCTCCTCATTGTGACCTTAATTCTTGGGTTGGCGGTCTCTAATACACTTGTTATAGTCAGATCTATGGTTGAATGCTCCTCGGTTAAAGTGTCTTACCTTGTTGCTGATCCATGCTTGATTCCCTTCGCGATAATCCTGGTCTTGTCCCGCTATTTCCAAGATGCTTGTTCGAAGGCTGGCGCTTTCTCAGAGCGCGGTTGACCCAGAAGTCCTTCTACTTTGCCTTCTGACGTCAACTCTCTCAACTCAATCCCTTCTCCGCTGTCTTACTCTCCTGCTCTGGGTTTTAGAGTGTTCCGTTGTCCGGTTATCCGCGTCCACTATCTTTTTTCCGTCTAGTCTTCCATATACCTCGCTCTTTTCTCCAGATTGTGGAACTTCATCTCTCTTCATGTTGGTCAATTTCCAGAATTCTCTGAGGCGGGTCTAAGGTGGTTAAGATCCTCGTATCCTTGCACTTCATTCATATACATTACTTGGGCGTTTACTAAGACGAATGCATGCCTGCACATGATCTTCGCTTTACTTAACGCTGTCTACACTCAATACGCCTTATTGATCTGAATTTGTCGTCTGGTTCCTCGGGTCTTCCCCCAATGCTTACTAATATTTCCCTACTGCCTGGCAGAGTTGCAAATCCCAGAATCCTGAGGTCACTTTCCTGATAGGGTGAATCTTCTTGCATTTGTCTTCTTACGGCGTTAGTCCTTACTCGCTTCACTCCCGTAGCTAGTGCTTTTCCTTTGAGTTGGATGTCGTGGTCGCCTCGTGACTTCTAGTGTTGCCCTCGTACTTTACTTAATCCTGCCCTATGTTTCCTTATTGCGGTTACATTTTCCAACCTGCTCAACCTTTCATTATTCGGGATTCCCTATCCTTGACGCATTTCAGTCCTTTCCGCCTTTACCTCTCTGTACTTTCTTTTATGCTCATTTATCCTTGATGCTTATTCGGCTTATCTATTAGCTCTTTCATCTCACGGTCTTTCCTATTCTTGCTCAATATACCCTTTCCGTGTCTTCATTCGCTTTGCCTACCGTCCCGACTTTCCATTTGGTTTATATGTTGTCCCGAGGTAGTTTCGTGTCGTATCTCTCCCCGTCCGCTTACTTGTCTCATGGCTATTCATTTTACCGATTTCTCCGATGAATACTACATGTCCTTTCCGGTGTCCATTTTACCCATTTGTCTATTAACTTGGGGTTTGATTAGAACTATGGGCAAATCTCTCCCATATGTCGTTAAGAAGAGGGTGAAATAGGGTAATCGGCACTAAGGCCCAATCCTTATTCACTTAATACCCGACATCACAGTTCTCATCATACCGACCTTAATCCCCCTTTTCAGGAACCAATTCCTTCGAATTTTTTTTTCCATATACCATACTATAGATAATCAAACTAACTTGTGCACACATACAACACACATGATATCAATAGGGTGATAATATACCTGTCAGCCGCCTACACGGGTCCTACACATGGGAGCTCTGGTTAGATACTTCTCGAAGTAGATCCCTCCTAGCCTCCTCTTCTACTCTCTCCCTCTCTGTCGATCTATCCTCTTCCTCCTCCTCCGGAACATATCTCATCACATACACTAGGGACCCCTAGTTCAAAAGTATGCCCAAGACCGGGGCTATCGGGCTCGCAACACTCACGCCGTGTCCCGCCCTCACATAATGCTGAACCATAGAGGAAGCCGGACGTGGCGATCCCTGGAATAGCTCTAGCTGCCCCCATCCTCCCGAGTACTCCTCCTGCTCCTCTGGCGTCTCCTCGGGCTCTATCGGGATCTCATAGGAACCCTCAGATGGGTCCTCCTCTATCGGAGTCGGATGCTCAGAAGGGTCTGGCTCTGGAACGATCTCAGAAGGGTTTGACTCCATGGATGTCGTAGCCTCAGGGGGAGCCTACTCTGGAATAAACTCGGAGGGGTCTGACTCTATCGAAGAGCTAACACTCCGTCTCCCCTCATCCGCCGCCTCTCTCGATCCGCAGGGCGGTGTGCCGGTCCCGCATCCACCCTCGGGCGGTCCTCTCACTCCTATTTGCCGAAATCGGACTCTCCGTCGACATAGCTGCGGTATAAACGTGGGTCAGAATCGAAAGTGAGAACCCTACGTATGGCTCTAACACACGATCTAGATCAAGAAAAAGAGGAAACATTCCTAAATGCCCTGTAGCCTCCTGTTTATAAGTATGGCGCACTTCATACCGATAAACAGGACTCTACTAGACACGACTCGTAGACACCCCTAGACTAAACCACTTTGTCACACCCCGCCGGAGGCGTGACAGGCACCCGACCTCACGGCCGAATGCCGGCCGAGCTAACCCAACTAGATAACATAATCATAATGAACTTGGAATAACTTAGCATAAAGCCTTAGCGGCACCTGCATTCAGCAAAACCCAAACCAAACAGTAGACAACATCACCTACATATACACATAATCACAGTACGCATGCCGACGAGGCCGCCACTAAACAATATCATAAGTCAGTAGGCCCATTTAACAGAACATAATTCTCACGACCAACACCAACACACTACACAGGGTCTACGAGCCTCTAAGAGTAGGAAACATCATCCTCATAAAAGGTCGGGACTACACGTCCACCGACGTATCCAAAACATATACAGTAACCATATAGTCATAATCATATACCAAAACAGAAAAGTCCGGATGAATGGCACTTGCTGACCCGCTGACGATGCTCCTATCAAGGCGCGTTTTTAGTAAACACAATCGACCCATAAAGACGAGATGCGTCCCAAAATGGAACACACACAAAATATGTACTAAGTATGTAAGGTACACAAACACAATGAAACAAGACATAACCATAAGATAAGAAATATAATATAATGGCTATATATATATATATATATGCATGATAAAACCATTATATATATATATATATATATATATATATATATATAACGTACCCAGCCCTAGTGGGACTCGATGAGATATCGTACCCGGCCCTTTCGGGACTCGATAAATAAGCATCATCATCATCATATCCTCCCGCGTCCGGGGAAACTTCATATCATCATCATCATCATAACGTACCCGGCCCTTTTTGGGACTCGGTAAACATACCCAACTGATCAGTGGTTGCACATCTACGTGTCGTACCCGACCGACTATAGCGCGGCTCGATAAGTAAAATAGTGCAAATAGAGTATATATATATATAAATGCATGCAGAGTTCAAAAAATAGACAAGGGCCTTTTAGAGTGACGTAAGGTCGTGACCTCCGAATTAGTTATGGAATGTATATCGAGGCCAAAAGGACAATCAATAATAGTTATGATATCAATAAACAAGCATAAGGATTATACGTGACATTTTGTGGAATTTAACAAGGGTCAAGGAATGCGCACTAACGGACTTTTAGTCATAATCAATAAGCTCTTTTAGAGAAAATCGTATAAAATATACTTTTCCATAAAATCGGTAAATCTCGTAAAACATGGCTTTTTCTCAAAATCCAGCTTTCTTATAAAAACATATACTTTCTTTGTATAACTTCGGACGGTTCGAATGGAGGAGCATGCACGCTAAATAGATCTAAGACTCGTGCTAAGGAAATGAGGACAGCTAAACCTTACGTATCTCTCTCTGCTGCCTTGCTAATCCCGACTTGCTCCCTTATTCCACCGCTCGTCCCTTCGTCCCGAAACCTATATCGACAAATACTTCCTTTAGTCAATTTCATAGATTCCGTAGATTCAACTTATCCAAATCCTATAGTCTTGAAGAGTTCGATTTACGAAAAATTCGGCAGGACTTTCTCTTTTTTTGTTATATCCCAGTATGTGTCAGATAGCCGTAATATCAATAACAACAACAACCATCAACAACAACAACAACAATACTCAAGAATCAACATCCACAACCTCCATTCAAACCAATATTCATATCAATCCACCCGTAACACCCACAACGAGGATAATCTCACTTTTCCGATCAATTCAACTTAATATGCAATAATCTAGCAAGTATTACTATGGATTAACTCAATTACCAGAGAAGGAGCGGGATTTACCTTAATTTGTTTTGGAAACTTCAAGGACCAGATAGTATGGAGGGGTCCCGCCTCCTCCTATGATGCCACGATGGAAAGGCCGAGGTCTACGAAGCGTTACACACCTCCCGAGCCTTAATCTCCACTAGATCTTACCAAAATTTGTGCCAAAATACCCCTAATCTCTCTAAGGTTTACTTATGGATGTAAATCTGATGTTTTGGGGGGTGAAATGGTGAGTTAGTAGGGTATTTATATGTGTGTGGATCGGGTTTGGCTTAATGGGCCGAAATTAGAGGACTTTTAAGTGGTTTTCTAGAATTTCCGCATAGGTTCGCGAAGCTTCTGGCCTTTATTTTTAAATGCTTATAACTTCCTACTCTGATGTTGTATTGACAAACGGTTTGTTGCATTGGAAACTAGACTCGACGAACTTCATTTTAGGCTCTTGAATCACCTCAAAACTCCTTGTATGCTAAAAGTTACACTCCCATCTATTTGGACCAAAATTTGCTTCCGAAATTTCACCAACTTCTTCCAAAGTCCCATTAACTTTCTTTTCTTCTATCCACTTGATCCCAGAACCTTCTGAAACTTCCCATGCATGATATTTATCATTAATCATACTTGATAAGGGTCATGTCCCCTGGTTCCAAGATTGTCCTTCCCGGTTACGACTTACGAGATCATAATTCATCATTTACTTCATTGTTACGTACTTCCCATGGCTTGTATCTTTCAAGACTTCTCTGAACGTCTCTGATATTTCATTAATATAGTAAAATACGTGGCGTGCTCATGCTCCGAGAGTATAATATTACTTGCATATGTTATCTTGGACACATAAGCTGGATAAGTAAAAAATGAATAAATTGAGGTTGTTCTTGTGATAAAGGGTCTGTGTTCTATTGGATGGTTTAAATGTGAAGGTGTTGGCTCTGCCAACCCCCATAATCTTGCATAAAATGTGTACTGTCTGTACTTCCAAGTTTCCCTCTTTTTCTTTAGTTTTGTACTCAACCGAGACTACATGTCATGCTTATGGATAAGTTTGTCTCGCTACTATTTGTTGTGCATAAGTTTTATACAAGAGTTATATGTTACTGGTATCATGCACAAGGCTGTAGAGTCTGAGTTTCTTTACACGATTCATGTCTGTGTCTTGAAAACTGGAAGTAATAACATTACCTTTATATTCTTAAGTTGCTTATGAGTTTAAATAGATATAGTAAGAGTAAATTCTGTATATTTTGAGTATATGGGACATATATGTTGAGTGCATGGTGATGTGTGTATCCTGCTATATTTGAATGAATACTAGGTTGTTTTGGTATGAATAAATGAGTGTTCTATGTTCAAACCTTTCTTCTTCTCCTTTCTTGAAGCTGGTATGTCATGGTATACTAAGGGATATACATAAATGTACCTTCAAGTATGCCTTTGGTACACAAAGAGTGTATATCAAGTATATCCGAAGTATATCATGATAGATCAAATGATTTTTTTTATCACTGTTGGGTTAAGCTTGTCCTTTTCTACTTTGTTTTGATTTTCTCATGCGAAGCAATAAGTTTGGGACCCAAATGTTCACCCTTTCGTGTGTAAATTTTATGAAATTGGATCTGTTTGCGCATGATTATCTACTGTTGGGCTCGATATACTCCCGTGATGGCCTATACCTATTTTGAATGGCATATAAATGTCCAACATGCATATGTAATGGTAATCATGTCTAAGTGTTATATTTGTACAAAATTCCTTGAGTAGTTGTTAATCCGTATAGATGCCTTCTAACCGTATTCTTTTTTTTCCCCTCTCCTCTTTGCATGAACCCGTGGCGTCTAGGCCCATTGCCCCAAAAATGCATGTCCACCATTTCTATCTGGGCCTGAGGCCCAATATTGCATAAATCGAGTCCAAAAAACATATGTGAAGGCCAACTATGGGTGAAAATGGTTTCTGTATGTCTTTATTATTTTAGGTGGTGTTTGGACGATGAATGGGGTAGGGTGATTGGGTAGGTGAAATGATTCATTTGTTTTAGATATTGAGGGCCCCACAGTCCACTTGTCACATCATGAGCTCCTCACACAAGTATTACATGGTATACCTCACACAATAATTTTTTTCATTATCTAGACACAAAAAGATGTACATATGTTTTTTTTTTAATCAAAGCACAAGCCATCAAACTTGTGTATTATTATTTCAAAATCAAAGTATTTACACACAGAAAGTGGAAATAAAGAGAATAAAGAAAAATAATGTAGAAATCTAATCTAGCCTACTATATGTAATGTTACAGAGTCAAATGAATCCTAAGCTAGAACTAAATGCTGGAACTTCTACTGCTTTGGTTTGTTGTCATCATTAGACACCTCAAGCTCTCACCGAAAGGCTATAGAAATCAAATCCGGTTGACAAATCAAGCGAGAAACAAGTTGCATTTTCCCAAGCTACGCCTTCGACGAATTTCGTGTATCCTACAACTATGTAACCATCTAGCCTTGTTTTCCTTGAGTGCAGATCCTGTATAGCCTCTGTGTGTATCATCTATTATTTTCCTTCTTAGGAGCCTTTAGTTGATTACAAACTCCTACATATTAGTATTGTTATCACACATTTTGCTATGTTGTGTGACTACTGAGTGTTTGAAGTCGAGACTGCGATCAACTGCTCCCTAGGTCTATATCTTTGAGTATACGCGTGTGCATATTGCTTTTATAATTGTTAAGTATCCTCCTTACCTGAATTGGTAGTTCTTGATAATTGTTTATTTATTGTACCTGCAAAATCAAAAATCATGTTAGCTAAATAACTGCGGGGATT
>NC_081345.1:9151576-9166227 GCF_029784015.1 Lycium ferocissimum | reverse complement strand
AACCAATCATACATAAAGGTTCTAAAAAATCATCGAACACTACGGAGTTGACGAAGCTCGAGAAAAGGTGGATTTGCCCAAAAGTCAACCTCGGGTCAAAAGTGAGTCAATCAATGCTTGGAAGTGGCGAAAGTGCCAAAGAGAAATAACGACGAACGGGTCGTTACGTAATAGGCAAATAGAACAAGGAATAGTAAATGTAAAACAAACGTATTTGAAATTTCATTAATATACGAATATTTGATAGCGGTATATGACCCAACCTTACGGGCCATAACTTGCTCTTAATGTAACGGAAAAGAACTAGAATACAAATTGGATACAATATGTACGAGGAATTGAGAAACAGGCTTAGAAACTCTAGAACAAGACTTTGCAAAGAAAAACCACTAGAATACTATTCTTGAAAATGTATAGACCATTTTGACTTTCACCAAGGAGCATTGGGTTCTTCGTGAAAGTGCTAACGTAAGCTTGATAAAGAAGGAGTGAAAAAGACTATGTTAGAAAGTTGTTTGCACAACTTATGTGAGATAGAAGGTTAAAATGACAACAAGGACATAAAGAACATTGTGAATTATTAGATTTGAGAAAAGCTTGAATGAACCTATATGAGAAACATTAACTTTATGAGAATTAGGTAAATTAATAGAGATGATCTTAGGCAAAGGTCTAAAATTAAAGAAGAAAGTCTTGTTGTAACCCATTTGCTCTGTTGCGCCTGAATTAATGATCCAAGTAGTTTTAGAATAACTTTTAGAGTCATCGTTTACGTTTAAAAAAAAGGAATAGGACAAAGGGTTATACCAGCACAGTTTACAGAAGCCGTGCCATCAGAAACAGTGCTTTGGTCTCCATTTTTCACATGTTGAAGCATTTGCACTATTTGTGCCAATTGTTCAGGGGAAAGAAGTTTCCCTTGTTCTCATGTTTCTGCATTAGACATGAACACTTCCCCAGAATTCTCACTAGAAGACACTGCATTACCCTGAACGGAGTTCTGAAAATTCCTCTGTTTAGTAAACTTGAAATTAGGTGGAAATCCATGAAGTTTGTAGCATTTCTCAATAGAATGACCTGGTTTCTTGTAATACTTGCAAATGTTTCCATATTTCTTGTTGTCATAATATCCTCTTTGGGTTCTAAAATTAGTAGCAAAGGGTTTTTGTGCAAAATTTTTCTGGTTTGCAGCAACAAAAGAAGATGATTCACCTAGGTATTTTTGTGTGTTGTGAACTTCTCTTTGTTTTTCTTCTTGGAGTAATAGTGCATATGCATTAGAAATAGTGGGTAGGGATGAAATCATAAGAATGTTACCCCTAGCACCACATTATGAATCATTGAGTCCCATTAAAAATTTGACAAGTCATTTATCTTGCTTAGATTTAATGTTTTTCTCCTTTGCTTTACAAGAACAAAGACAAGAGCAAGGAATAAAAGAGTCCAAAGTGTCTAATTCATTCTAGAGTCATTTGATTTTAGTAAAATAAGTTGCTATGTCAGTTGGACCTTGAACAAGGTCACTTAGTTCCTTTTGGAGCTGATAGAGTCTAGCACCTGAGATTTGGTCAAATCTAGCCTCCAACTCCTCCTAAATATCCTTAGCAGTAGAATAATGAAGCACACTGTTAGAGATGTCTAAAGATAGAGAGTTCAGTAACCAGAAAATTACCTTGTTATTGGATCTACACCAAGCATTTTGAAGATCTGTTCCTACTTCTGGTTCTGGAGTTGAACCATCTATGAACCCAACCTTATTCTTAGCAAAATAAAGCTATCCACATAGCTCTTTTCCAATCCCCAAGACTTTTTCCATCAAAATCAGTATTGACAAAGAGTGTACCAGAATCTCGATGGTGAAATAAAGAAAGGGTAGAGGTATTGATGACCTCTTGATCCGGTATCCGCGGCGAAATTTAAAAGGGAACTTTGAGTCCCGTAGTTGCTTCAACGTTGTCTCCCATTATAGAAAGATCGAAGCTAAAACAAGGATGAAAAAAATTGAGATTGGATCTGTGCTCGACACCATGAAAGACTATAAAATTGTAAAAGACAATTGATACGAAAATTTTCCTTGTGTATTACTCTTAACCACGTGCATGTATATATAGGAATACAAAGAATGAAATTGTCAAAACGGATTTAATACATGTGTGTCCTATCCTAATTTGCCACTTTCTAACAAACTAATTATTACATCGTATCCCTTAATATTTACATTTTGGTATATAAATAAAAAGAAAACTAATTTATATAAAGAGGAAATTTCTTGGAAGGTTCTTGAATGTATTGTCATGTCCATTTCCATTTTGAATCAGCCATTGCTTTTTTCCCACTTCAACTTACTCTTTCAACTTTTCATTTCTACACTTCCACATTTTTTGTATGTTCACCGGAGAACCAAAAAACTCAACCCTTTTTCTCGTGGCCCGTGATTGTTGTCGATTTCTTCAATATTTCCAATAGATAATGTTCAAACACTATAAACGACACTTTATTCTGTGCGTGGAACTTGGATTGGATGAAACAGATTAAAAACCAATTTGAGCAGCTTTTTTAGATCATTTCATGTTTTGTCACTTTAACTTTATGTATTTAGAGCAATCTTAGATGACAATGCCTATTTATGGACTTACATAGTATTAAGAGCACCAAAAAAACTTTTTTTCCTTTACAATTTCACGACCGAATTGAATATTTTAATGAGCTTAAAAACTAAACTAGATTACATCTATACCTTTGAGAGAAGATGGAATGAAACTTTGTAGAGAGGCAAATTTAGAAATTAAATTTGATAGGTTCAATTTTTAAGTTCTTAGTACTAAACAATAAACACGTTATATTTTTGATATTATGAGTTTTGAGAATTTTATATTTGTCGAATTTTTGTAGTTTTTGACGAAAATATTGAATTCAGCTGAACCTATAATACATCTCCATCTGCCTCCATTTAGTACAGTAGGAAAGTAACTAAGCAAGACGAGAAAGGAACACATGGCGGTTGAAGGTGAAACCTTCGCTAGTCGTTTAACTTAATCGGAATGAGAGACCTGGTGAGCAAACCAACCAAGGAAATTGTCTCGCATTATTAATGAAAGATGAACATTGTTGACTGGTTCAAGCCCATGTACGTTACGATTTAGAATTAAAAGTATCATTTATTGTTTGTCATTACTCATTATTAGAGTTTAATCACATCTTAAGTGGTGATGTATTTGTACTATAAAAAGGAGCTTAAAGGCCTCTAAAAAGATCATCGAGTAACAACTACTTGCACATAGTCATACTATTCAATCTTTGGCAATTAAGCTTACTTTATCATTCTTTGTACCAATTTAACATTAATTCTGCAAAGTCTAAGCATACAATAGTTCCACCGGAGGAAAACCTATCAAAGGATTTTCTCAGGATCAACAACGCCAAAGCTTGTTTAATTCATTATTGCTTAAAATTCTTTACCGATTTATTCATTTGATTTCTCTAGTAATTATTAGCATTTTATTCCTCGTTTTTATAACAAATCAAATTACATATCATTTAGACCACAAACATATTTAATCGTACTTTTTTAGGGTAAACAGCTTAGCATCCACCTTGGGGCTTAGAATAATAGTGATGTTGTTTTTGTTGCTCTAGTTACTTTACTTATCACTTTTTAATCTCTGTAACCCTGTGTAGTTTTTAATAATGCCAAACACTAGAAATCAAGCCGATGGAGTGTTGAACAACGTTAATGCACAAGAAAGAGATCCGCAACACGAGAAGGGCAAGTAGGAATCATCAAGCCTTTATTTCCCTCGTGGATCCAAGTATGGGGGAAATGATTTAACTCCGATGATGAGCACGAAGAAGAAGTAAGCCGCACTGCAAATCCAGGGTTAGCAAAATCCTCGGACCCGTTGGAAAAGTAGCAAAAGGCTATTCCGATTTACAAAGTTGATGAAGAAATAATGTTGGAACAAACTTACCAAACATCAATGCTGAGCACGAAGAAAGCAGCAGTGAACTTAATGTGACAAAGACAATTATGCAATACTTGGAGGCCCTTTCCAGTCGGGTAGAAAAGAATGCGAAAGAATTAAACAGTCGATTGGATCAAAACGAAAAATAATTTGAGGCGTTCAATTCCCGAATAGACCAAATTTTAGGAGCCCTTCCCGGCATTGAAGGGACCGGATTCAAAAAGATATTGCGGTTAGCATATACCAACCAAGCTACGTTGCCTAAGTTAATCACAAAGAGGTTCAAAATGCTAGATCTACCCAAATATGATGGAACCATTGCATCCTCAAGATCATGTGATCGCATACACATATGTCGTTAAAGGGAATGATATGCATCCAGACAAAGTTGAATTCATTCTACTCAAGAAGTTTGGTAAAACGTTGTCCAAAGGGGCAATGACTTGGTATTCACTTCTTTCGGAGACTTCGATTCATTCTTTTGAAATGCTTGAGGGTGTTTTTTTTATCAAAGCACACGTCGGAGCAAAGAAGGTGTTAGCAAGAAAGGCGGTATATCTTCAAGATTGCCCAAGGCAATGCTGAGTTGCTTTGTGAGTTTTTTATTAGGTTCCAAAAGGAGCGGATATTATTACCGGCAGTCCCGGATGAATGGGAAGCAGAGGCATTTGCCAACGGATTAAAACCATAAAAGCTCGAATGCCTCGTTGAAATGAAAAGAAAGCCTATTGGAATTTCCTGCTACAACATGGGCGGATGTTCATAATAGGTACGAATCAAAAATTTGAGTGGAAGATGACCAGTTTGGGCTACCGGCTGGATCAACTGGCCGGAGTCAGAACCATGACAGACCTAGAAGGAATGTTGATCACTATTTCAGATTTGAGAAAGAAAGATATCAACCATATAGTCAACAGGAAAGAAAGATCCCATTCAACACCGGAACTAATCGAAATAATCAATATGAAAGGCCAAATTCTAATAGAAAGATCGATTCAAGTCAAAATAGGCGAGGATTGCAGCCCAAATATGCAATCGTGGATTCAGTTACAAATAATATTGAAAATCTGAGGTTATCAGAATATAATTTCAATTTTTGTTTAGTAGAGTTGGTCGCAGCAATAAGCAAGATTGACGATGCGAAGCGGCCCTGACTAATGAGATCAGATCCCAGTCAAAGGGATATAAGCTTATTTTACGTTTACCATGGGACCCATGGTCATCGACTCGCTGAGTACAGGCACCTCAGGGATGAGGTTGTGTGGTTGTTAAAAGATGACCACTTAAAAGAATTTTTAAGTCACAAGGTCAAGGACAATTACAAAAAGAATAAGGATTTGGTTAAGTAAGAGCTTGAGGATAACCACGTCATGTTATTAACATGATAATTGACGAGCCCGAGAAAACTAAGGAAATTCCTCTGAGTAGAAATGATGGGGTGTCAGGAGTTCGCGAATATGAACGAAAGAAAGTACTGTCTATTGGCAGCAGAAGTGTGGAAGAAATTTCACCCCGACCGAATGATTTGATGATTTTTGCTTTGATTAATAATTGCATAATTTTTGGAGTTTCCATTGTTCCGTGAAGTGCGGTGAATTTTATTCAGTGGGAATTCATCGAGCAGTTGGCAATGATGGATGAAATAAAACTATCCAGAGAAATTAAGAAAGGAGTTCTAGAATTGTTAGTTGTCACCGGAGGCGGGGAAAGGAATACTAAGTTTCAAGTAGTAAATGGAGGCATAGATTTCAAGGTTGTATCAGGGAGACCTTGGGTTCAAGATAAAAATGCCGTGATCGCAGCTTCATTCAGATGGTTGGAATTTCAAATGCCGGAGGGAGTAGAGTTCATCCCGGTAAAAGATTTCGATGAATGGAATGCCCGGTAGTGACATAGGCAAGGCGAGTTTATGGATTCAAAAAAAAAAAAATCAATAGATAAAGTGAGCAGAAGGAATGAGCAAATGAGTATTTAACAAGATAAGATTACAGGGAAGAAATTCGTACCAAATGATAGAAAGTCATTATCACTCGAGTTAAGTTTTATTTCTTTGAATGTCTTTTTTAAGAAAATTTCAACATTTATTGCAGGAGCAGAAGGAAGTTAATCCCAACAAGAAATGAGTTCAAAAGCAAGGGAAGATTACAAAATTACCCCGAGGACTTAGAAAGCGCGTCCGCACTTTCTTTCCCCTTTTCCAGTTTTTATCCCTGAAAACAAAGAAAGGGTTTTTTCCGGCAAGATTTTCAATGAAACACCAACAAACGTGTTACCTTGAATAAATTGGGTTGGTCAAACATCGGAGGTTCAGGAAATCAAGAATGATTCAAAAAGCTTTCGAGAAGAAGAATCAGGGCGATATACTGGGGACTGATGTTACATCTTGGAGATTTCAAATTTTATTGCCTTGTAAGTAGACTAATGCGAGCTTAAGATGAACACGAGGTTATTATGAGATTAAGAAGGTTATCTAATAGTTTTAAGTGAATACCATAAGATTTTGAAGTTATATGAGTCGATGGAACTAATTTGTTCAAGGAAGCTCAATGCAAGTCATGTTTAGAAGAGTTTTCGCGATAGTTGAATTGATACATATTTAGAAATGTATTGAGGGGCTGCTATAGGGCCTATTTTATGGTTAATAAAGTGTTATATAAGTGCCAAGGAGGTTCCACAAGGATTTGAAGTCAAACGAATCAACGAGAGAAAGTTTCGAAAAACAGTGGGTTATACGACCAATTATACGGTTCGTATAAACCCTTCCAGAGAAGGGTATTTTCAGGGTGGGATTATACGATCCACTTATATGGACTGTATAAGTTATACGGACCGTATAAGTGGTCCGTATAAGTCTATCGGGCAGCTTTTTTATTTTTGTATAAATAGACGACCCTTGTTCTTTTATTTCATTTCCAACATTTCCACAAGTCTTGAGAGCTCCAAAACCCTTCCCCAATCATAAATCACTCAAACCCAAGAGAAAACAAAGATCAAATAGCAAGAATTGAAGTGCTCATGTGTTAGAAGGCTCACTAGGGTTAGTAGGCTTCAAGATTTACTTGGGTATTGTTGCTAGGGTTTTGCACAAGTTGATATCTTGCTCCAGAGCTCATTCCTAGGAGATAAAAGGTTAGTTTTCATTACATGTTTTTAAGCGTGTTTAGTTGTTGAATAACTTGGATGAGGAAAGGAAGTAGAAAGTGAAGCTTAAATATAGATTTCATAATGTTTTGAGTAGTAAGCTAACTTGAGTTATGATTCTTAGTATAATATGGATATAATCTTGTTATGGAAGGTAATAATGGTGATGAGGAAGCGTTGTATAAAAATGTACAAAGGGTTGGTGTGAAGTTGTTAGGTGTAAGTTGAATATGAGAATGAATATGGAAGACTTAATGGAATGCGATCACTTGATTCGATATTGTGGCTGTTGTTATGGTTGTTTGGGGATTGTTTTGTAATATGGTGGAAGTCGATGAAATAGGTGAAATGCGGCCCAATTTTTGTTAGCTCATGAATTATTCTAGTTTGAATTTAAGAGTATCTTTAAAGGATTAACTATGGTATGAATCCTTCTAAATGTAGATTTCTCAAGCTTCGACTGTGAATGTTAAATAGTTAAGAAGACGACGAGGTATGTAAGGCTAACCCTTCTTTCATTAAGGCATAATTCCATTGCTATATACCTTCTCATGAGTTCCATAATGTCTTCCAAATGACTCCATTCCTAGAATTACTAAAGCTCATGATTCTCGATATTCTGACGATGCCATTACCTTTATGGTATGATAGTTGATCCTCTAAGGAAGGATATAGTGAAAACAACAATGGTGATGATGTTGATGATACTTATGGACTCCTATGTATATATGTATATCTATGTATGGCCATTATGTAACACTGTGCTTATATGGCGGGGTATGATATCTATCGCGCGCGCACCACACGGTTCGGGGTACATTAATAACCGAGCCTTGGTAAGGCCAGGTAAGTATAATACCGAGCCTTGGTATGGGAGACACCAAACCTTTATGGTCGGGTATGGTACTAATATATATATATAAGCATTAGAAATGGAAGGTTCCTATTAGAAAAAGGGTAAGAAAACATGATGATTGCCACTAGAGGTACAAATGGCTCTATTATCCCCTGACTCTCCTATCTTATGTTATTTCTTATGCTTCTATTATGATGTTGATTATGCTTTACATACTCAGTACATTATTCGTACTGACGTCCTTTTGTTTGTGGATCTTTGCGTCATACCGCCAGCGGACGAGGAGACAGACTTGATCCATAGATTACTTGTTCAGGGACTGCATAGGGGAGCTCCATTTGATCCGGAGCTGTAGTTGTTGGTATTATTCGTTTGTGTACATACATATGTGCATGGCGGGGTCCTGTCCCATCTATATGATGTTACATACTCTTTTTAGAGGCTCGTAGACAGGGGTGTATAGTTAGATGTATTTTAGCCTTGTCGGCTGACATTTTATATATTATTTTGTTAGCCTCGTCGGCTTGTGTCTATGAATATGGTCATAGTTGTTGATGATGATATAAATGTGTTGTTGCCCAATGAGATTAGTATGATTGATGTATAGAAATCATGAGTAGGCCACGTGGCTCACCTAGATATGAATGTGAAGGTACGATGAGAGGTGCCCGGTGGGTTAGCTCCAGGTGCCCATCATGGCCCTCCGGTTGGGTCGTGACAACTGATGAAGGAAATGTCAAGAAGTTAAAACTTTTAAATCAAAAGACTGATACAGTTTTCTTAGATAACTGTTAGCCAAGCTCTAAGCCGGCCAGTCAAAAAGTTGTACAAATTTGAAGGATTTATTTCCTAAAAAGTTTGTTGTTACAATAAAAGAGAAATGTATCAGTTAAATAGATTTTTTCTCTCCAAATAAGATTGTGATTGAGAGTTATACATACTCAAATTATACACAAATAATAAGTTTGTGTTACGGTTCAGTTTTACGAGGGCGCATAAAAGCTGCTAAGAGGTTGTTGGTGCTCTAATTGGATTTTATGTATTTTAGAGTCGCCACCTAATTTATTAAGAAAAAACTAGGAAAACCAAGTTAAAAGGGTTTATTCAAACAAGAAAAAAATCCTTTTGGACCAGAGTTTGAGGTAAGGGTTCTGGTGATCCCCTAGAGAAGGTTTTAAGCATCCTAGTATTAAGAATCCGTAGAATACGGCGATCTACGAGCTTCAATGTGTGATTATTGTATTATTTGCTTAAAAATGTTTAGGTTTCCGCAAATGTCATTTAATCATATCATAACTCAAGAAAAATTTGGCAAAAAAGTCCCCTGAATAAGGGGTTCTGGATTTAAAAAATCTGCATAAGTATTCAACTCACTTTATTGCCGGACTAAGACACATCGGGATTTCTCCTGAGTATAGTCACTACTATTTTAGTCCTAATAAAATGAGTTTAGTACCCATGGGTTATATATATATATATATATATATAAGAAAAATGAGAGTATTTTTTATTCAAATCCAATTTTATTTATTTGAAGCTCACGGGCCAACTCATAGTCCAGTCCAAATTCCATCTTACTTCAAACTTGGTCCAAACATGATTCCCTTTATTTTCAATCCACCGCATTTTGGGCTTTCTCAGCCTAATACAATTCAAAAATCGTTTAAATCCAAATTCAAAGTCCATTTCTGTCTCCGAAAAAATCACAAGTCTTTGACTTCAAATTTTCAAAATTTTATCCCAAGTGATTGAAGTGTTTAAACCAGAAATGATTCTACCCAGAAACCTTTAAATACTTGCCTCAAATTTCATTTTTTAGAAGTTCAACGAGCCAACTATAGTTTTCAGCAGTTGGGCTTAAGGCCCAAACAGTTTTAAAATATCCGCTTTTTATTTCCAAATCCTACAAAAGGGGCTGAGGGCCCAAATCAGTTATTACTTGGTCATTTTTTGAAACAATTTAATTTGTCCGAACGTTGAACCAATTTTAAATCTTAGAAAAATTAGGTTAAGCACCATATTAATGCAAAGTAAAAATTAGCCGAGTTTTGAAAGCATTTAGGCAGTATTCCTAATAATACTACGTTTTCCTAATTCTAAGCATGCATAAGGGTTCCAATGTTTTTACAATTACATATACATACACATAAAAAATGAATATAAAAGGGAGGGTTAGGCTGGTGGGCCTACCTAAGCTCACCAGTTGGCTATTTTTACCCATAGCTGGGCCTTCAAACCATTTCCACCTATGGTTGGGCCTTCATGCAAATATTAGCTTCCCTTTCTTTTTATCAGACTCGATCAACAAGTAGAGGTAGTTGGGCTTTAAGCCCAATAGGTTTTCAGATGTAGAGAAATGGCCCAAATGGCCCGATCATTATTCACGTGAAGCACAAAAGGGTAAGGATTAGAGGACATTTATATGTATACAAAGAAAGAGAAAATTAAATGTATATAGTTTATGCATATGATCATGTAAATACTGGCAATAATAGATCTTAGGCCAATTTAATTGATAGAAAAATAAACCAAAAAAATAGACCACTGGAGATTCAAGACCAACTGGCCGAAATATACACTTAAATGTGACATGCAAGTAAAAGGCCAAATGTGTGAAAATTCAAGGGAAATGGGCCCATACTAAGGCCATTATATGCAGAAAAACATTACAATTTTAGACTTATGTAGGTGATATACCACAAATACAGGATAGATAAATTCTTATATATTGTAAGTATACAGAAACTTGTATATACATAGAGGATACCTCAGGTATATCCTTTGATATACAATACTTCCTCTGAATACAATAAACATTAGACTAAGGGAAAAAACTTTACACTTCCTCATTTAAACATACTCAGGCAGTGTTTAAAAGAAGCATGATGCTAGACATACACGACATTCTTAATACATATACTATACAAATAGCAAATTATCCACAAAAGTTACTTTTAGACGGTGAAGACCTCCAAGAACAAGACTTTCACATCACAGAAATAGACATACAGGGCATATTATAGTCATAGAGCATGAACTACTGATATTCCATATAGTTTTTATGCATAGGTTCCGTTTATTTTAACTTTAAAGGGTCCCATGATGTGTGATTTTCACAGGGGGGAACCCCAAAAACCTAGAGTGAAAAAGACTAGACTGAGTTTGGCTAGAAACTCTAAGCCCTATCCCTTTCCCTCCTAGTCCTAGGTGTTGACACCTAATTTTTGAACTCCCGTAATTTATTTTAAGTGCTTGGAGCCCTTGGACGATAAATAAAATCACTTGTGCACCTTAAAGGGTCTAGGTAATTTTTATGAAATCATTTGGGATAATATTTCTCCCTTTTTAAATTGATAAAGAAATCTCCAGGGGTATTTTTAAATTTTTGTGGAAATTGATGATATTCAAGGAATATTTTTATTGAAATTAATCAAAGGGAAAATACAAAAAACAATAAAACCCTTTTTGGATAATTATTTTCTTAATTAATTAAATCAAGGAAAATTAGATTAATGGGTAATTTTATTCCATTTTATTGTCCAAGGCACTTTGAGTAATTAAAAGAATTGATCATTTTACCCTTTAAATCATGATTTTGTGTGCGTTTGCATAGCTGATTAATTTTTCTTTATCTGGTTAATTAATTCAAAACCAGTATCCGAAAAATGATTTTTATTTTACTTATGAGTCATGTTTTAAATAAATTAAGTCCTAATGGACTAATAATTAGTTTTTATTTATTTATTTATTATTTTATTTTTCCCTGACCCTCTATACACATATATATGTATCCACACACACATGTATATACCAATATAGATGGCGCGTGTATATATATATATATATATATATATATATATATATATATATAATGAAAGGATGGGCCCAGCGTTTTTTAAAGGACCAGGCCCAGTCCACTATGGACCAGGACCCGGTTCACAAAGCGAATTAAAGGGAAGGAATATATACTCCTCTCACCCATCCATTTCCAAGACCCTAAGGGTCTGTTAGCAAAGAAATAAGAGGGAGGTGGCTAGGGGTAAACCCTAGCGCCGCCTCCTGTTCCACCACCCACCCCGCCTATTCTCAATCACGTCCCATCATAGTGGGCATGTAGCATGAGGAGAGAAGGCGAAGCCATTACTGCTTCGTCCTTCTCTCCACAAAATCTAGGCCAAACGGGCCACTCGAAGGTACAATCCCTTTTTTTTATATTCTTTCTGCCATTATTATTAGTATTGAGACTTGTAGATCATTGATTTCGTTTTGTACCTTGAATCTGACTGTGTGGTGGATTTGTGATTGAGACTTGTATAAATTTGCAAGTCCCACATCGTTGGTTGCAATTATAAGAGGCATTAGGGGTTTTCTATAAATAGGAGCCCCTATTTGTTTGAGAAAAGAGGTTTGAAACTAAAAAGAGGCCGAAAATTACTATTTTTTTAGTCTTAAGAGTTCTACAAGTAAACAATTTAGTTTTAAACCCAAGGATTTTGATTTTCTAGTTCTAAAAATTTGTCTTTCATTTGTTTGTGGTGTTTTGGTGGCATGAGTTTGGCATTGGAGCACAAAAGCCTCCAAGTCCATTGCTTGACCCCGGTTGCACTCACAAAGGGTAAATGCCTTTTAGTTTATTGTTTTATATCTAGATTTATATTATGTTTAGTTGATAAGATTATGTTGGTTTCATGATGAAGCTTTAAGTTAGTATTTTAGTTCATTGTGTTTATACTTAGATTCTGATTTATGTTATGTTTAGCTAATAAGATTATGTGTGGTTTAAGTTAGTAGTTCATTGCTTTCATACCGTGATTCCGCTTTCTGTTATGTTTAATTAATAAAATTATGTGTGGTTTTATGATAAAGTTTAAGCTAGTGTTTTAGTTTATTGCTTTTATACTTAGATTTTGTCTACATTATACTTAGTCAAGGTGATTGTGTGGGGTTTAGGATAGAGGTTTGAGTTAATGTGCTGGTCTATTACCTTTCTTTTCAGTTTATGTCCATACTATGCTTGGTTAATATGATTGTTTGTGGTTTAGGACAAAGCTCAAACCTGACATGCTTGTTGTGATTCCTTTTTAGATTATGTCTGCATTATGCTTATTTAAGGTGTTTCATGTGGGTTAGAGGGTAGTTTCAAGTTGATAGGTTGTTTTGACTCAATCTTGTATTCAGAATTTCTGTTCATGCCTTGTGACTATTTTGTTTTACATATAATTTAGACTATAGCACTAAGTTGATGAACTTGCTTAACTTGGACTTACACCTAGCTTTCCTGTTTGTGCCCTTGTTCATTTAGCTGTGAACAAGGGTCTCTAAGTGTGGTTTAGACTATGGCTTTTGAGTTGAGGAGTTTGTTTGATAGGGACTTTCCCCTAGACTTTCTATTCTATCATGATTGTCTAAACACCATTAAATACTCTATGTGAGGGTCTGGGATGTAGTTTGAGTTAATATGTTAGCTTGATGAAAGTCTTGTGTTCTGAATTAGGGTCAATAGAGGTCTGTTAAAGTCATGAGTGGTCTAGTCCTATGTGTCCCAGGGGATAAGCTTGGTTCATTGGGGTTAGTTTGAAGTCACGGGCTCTTTGAATGACTGATTTGCCTTATGCTCTTGCTATTGGTCACTTGGAGATATGTCTTGGTCCGGAGGTCAATTAAGGAAGGGGTCAAAAGGTCAGTTTGAAGTAAGTTGTCTGATCTGGTTATTGCGTCTTCTACCTGACCATGTGTTAGTTTAGAGTTTGAAGTCTTCAATCTAGTTTGATCATGGTTTGTCCTGTTTGATCATATGTCTGTCATGGGGAAGTTGAAGTCTTGTTATGTCAGACCTAGTCTGATTATTGCTTGTCTTGTGTGGTTATGTGTCAATTGGGAAATTGAAGTCTTGTTATGAAAGACCTTAGTCTAGTTAATGTGTGTCCTATGTGTCACAACCCGACTAGGGGCCATGACGCGTACCCGGGTGTTATATCCCGTGTTTTTGCATATTCGGGAAATTTGGACACAATTGTGATTTGTAAGAATAAGGCCATGCCTTGACTTTATGTGGTGTGTATGGGGTTACTTATGGAAAATATTGACACGAGAACATCGGAGACGGCCAAGGGCAAAATTGGAATTTCGGAAATTAGTTTCGGAAATTACAAAACAAGATTTGTGGTTAATTGGGCTCAAGAAAAAAATAAGAAATAGGAGGCCCAAAAGAGAAGGGTGGCCGGCCATAAGGCCATGGCCCAAGTCCATGGAAATTATTCCATGTGACAAATTAATAAAGAGGGATCATTATATTATCCAAGAAGCTTCAAGAAATTAAAAGAAAAATCAAGAAAACAAGAGAGAGGCCCTTCGGCCGTGAGAGAGGAAAGAAAAGAAAAGAAAAAAAAATCCTTGGAGCTTCAATCTTGATCCAAAATCTTGTTCTTTGTGAATTCTCAACAAGCTCAAGACGCTCTCCCACGCAGATAATTGGTTTGGCGGGAGAACCACGTTTGCGGCAAGTTGAAGTTTCAAGAAAGAGGTGAGAATTCTATTCTTTTATGTTATGGAATAAGTATGTATGTTGTGAGGATTGGAACTAGATAAGAATTATGAGGTTGTGATGTGTGTATGAAGCCGTGTATGTGTGTGTGTTGGTGGTGCATGGCCGTGAGCCATGGTTGTGTGGTGATAGTGAATTATGTTTTATT
>NC_081345.1:9122731-9151476 GCF_029784015.1 Lycium ferocissimum | reverse complement strand
TTTGAGCTTGGAGAATTCACAAAAAAAAAATTTTTTGGGAAATTAAGATTGAAGCCCCAAGGTTTTTTTTTTTCTTTTTTTTTTCTTTCCTTTCCCCCTCACCGGGGGGGCTTCTCTTTTTTTCTTGATTTTTTTTTTAATTTCTTAAAAACCTTGGATAATATAATGATCCCTCTTTATTAATTTGTCACATGGAATAATTTCCATGGACTTGGGCCATGGCCTTATGGCCGGCCACCCTTCTCTTTTGGGCCTCCTATTTCTTATTTTTTTTCTTGAGCCCAATTAACCACAAATCTTGTTTTGTAATTTTCGAAACTAATTTCCGAAATTCCAATTTTGCCCTTGGCCGTCTCCGATGTTCTCGTGTCAATATTTTCCATAAGTAACCCCATACACACCACATAAAGTCAAAGCATGGCCTTATTCTTACAAATCACAATTGTGTCCAAATTTCTCGAATATGCAAAAACACGGGATATAACACCGGAGTACGCGTGGCCACTGCCCCTAGCTCGGGTTGTGACACATAGGACAGACAATAACCAGACTAAGGTCTTTCATAACAAGACTTCAATTTCCCAATTGACACATAACCACACAAGACAAGCAATAATCAGACTAGGTCTGACATAACAAGACTTCAACTTCCCCATGACAGACATATGATCAAACAGGACAAACCATGATCAAACTAGATTGAAGACTTCAAACTCTAAACTAACACATGGTCGGTAGTAAGACTGCAATAACGAATCCGGACAACTTACTTCAAACGGCCAATTTTGACCCTTCCTTAATTGACCTCCGGACCAAGACATATCTCCAAGTGACCAATATAGCATAAGGCAAATCGGTCGTTCAAAGAGCCCGTGACTTCAAACTAACCCCAACGAACAAGCTTATCACACAGGACACATAGGACTAGACCACTCATGACTTTAACAGACCTCTATTGACCCTAATTCAGAACACAAGACTTTCATCAAGCTAACATATTAACTCAAACTACATCCCAGACCCTCACATAGAGTATTTAATGGTGTTTAGACAATCATGATAGAATAGAAAGTCAAGGAAAGAATCACATCAAACAAACTCCTCAACTCAAAAGCCATAGTCTAAACCACGCTTAGAGACCCTTGTTCACGGCTAAATGAACAAGGGCACAAACGAAAGCTAGGTGTAAGTCCAAGTTAAGCAAGTTCATCAACTTAGTGCTATAGTCTAAATTATATGTAAAACAAAATAGTCACGAGGCATGACGAAATTACAATACAAGATTGAGTCAAAACAACATATCAACTTGAAGCTACCCTTTAACCCACATGAAACACCTTAAATAAGCATAATGCAGACAGAATCTAAAATGGAATCACAACAAGCATGTCAGGTTTGAGCTTTGTCCTAAACCACAAACAATCATATTAACCAAGCATAGTATGGACATAAATGGAAAAGAAAGGTAATAGACCAGCATATTAACTCAAACCTCTATCCTAAACCACACACAATCACCTTGACTAAGTATAATGTAGACAAAATCTAAGTATAGAAGCAATAAACTAAGACACTAGCTTAAACTTCATCATAAAACCACACATAATCTTATTAATTAAACATAACATAAGCAGAATCACAGTATGAAAGCAATGAACTACTAACTTAAACCACACATAATCTTATTAGCTAAACATAACATAAATCAGAATCTAAGTATAAAAGCAATGAACTAAAATACTAACTTAAAGCTTCATTATGAAACCAGCATAATCTTATCAACTAAACATAATATAAATCTAAATATAAAACAATAAACTAAAAGGTATTTACCTTTTGTGAGTGCAACCGGGGCAAGCAATGGACTTGGAGGCTTTTGCGCTCCAATGCCAAACTCAGGCCACCAAAACACCACACAAACAAATGAAAGACAAATTTTAGAACTAGAAAACTGAAATCCTTGGGTTTAAAACTAAATTGTTTACTTGTAGAACTCTTAAGACTAAAAAAATAGTAATTTTCAGCCTCTTTTTAGTTTCAAACCTCTTTTCTCAAACAAATAGGGGCTCCTATTTATAGAAACCCCAGAATGCCTCTTATAATTGCAACCAACGATGTGGGACTTGCAAATTTATACAAGTCTCAATCACAAATCCACCACACAGTCAGATTCAAGGTACAAAACGAAATCAATGATCTACAAGTCTCAATACTAATAATAATGGCAGAAAGAATATAAAAAAGGGATTGTACCTTCAAGGGCCTGTTTGGCCTAGATTTTGTGGAGAGAAGGACGAAGCAGTAATGGCTTCGCCTTCTCTCCTCATGCTACATGCCCACTATGATGGGACGTGATTGAGAATAGGCGGGGTGGGTGGTGGAACAGGAGGCGGCGCTAGGGTTTTACCCCTAGCCACCTCCCCTCTTATTTCTTTGCTAACAGACCCTTAGGGTCTTGGAAATGGATGGGTGAGAGGAGTATATATTCCTTCCCTTTAATTCGCTTTGTGAACGGGTCTGCGGTCCATAGTGGATGGGCACAGTCCTTTAAAAAAACGGCGGGCCCATCCTTTCATTATATATATATATATATATATATATATATATATATATATACACGCACCATCTATATTGGTATATATACATGGTGTGTGTGGATACATATATATGTGTATAGAGGGTCAGGGAAAAATAAAATAATAAATAAATAAATAAAAACTAATTATTAGTCCATTAGGACTTAATTTATTTAAAACATGACTCATAAGTAAAATAAAAATCATTTTCGGATCTTGGTTTTGAATTAATTAACCGGATAAAGAAAAATTAATCGCCTATGCAAACGCACACAAAATCATGATTTAAAGGATAAAATGGTCAATTCTTTTAATTACTCAAAGTGCCTTGGACAATAAAATGGAATAAAATTACCCATTAATCTAATTTTCCTTGATTTAATTAATTAAGAAAATAATTATCCAAAAAGGTTTTAGTGTTTTTTGCATTTTCCCTTTGATTAATTTCAATAAAAATATTCCTTGAATATCATCAATTTCCACAAAAGTTTTAAAATACCCCTGGAGATTTCTTTATCAATTTAAAAGGGTGAAATATTATCCCAAATGATTTCATAAAAATTACCTAGACCCTTTAAGGTGCACAACCGATTTTATTTATTGTCCAAGGGCTCCAAGCACTTAAAATAAATTACGAGAGGTTAAAAATTAGGTGTCAACACACTAGGACTAGGAGGAAAGGGATAGGGCTTAGAGTTTCTAGCCAAACTCGGTCTAGTCTTTTCACTCTAGGTTTTTGGGGTTCCCCCGTGAAAATCACACATCATGGGACCCTTTAAAGTTAAAATAAACGGAACCTATGC
This sequence comes from Lycium ferocissimum, assembly GCF_029784015.1. Classification (NCBI taxonomy): domain Eukaryota; kingdom Viridiplantae; phylum Streptophyta; class Magnoliopsida; order Solanales; family Solanaceae; genus Lycium; species Lycium ferocissimum. The sequence continues at coordinate 9,148,097 of NC_081345.1, read as the reverse complement.
ATAAAAACTATATGGAATATCGGTAGTTCATGCTCTATGACTATAATATGCCCGTATGTCTATTTCGTGATGTGAAAGTCTTGTTCTTGGAGGTCTTGTCTAAAAGTAACTTTTGTGGATAATTTGCTATTTGTATAGTATATGTATTAAGAATGTCGTGTATGTCTAGCATCATGCTTCTTTTAAACACTGCCTGAGTATGTTTAAATGAGGAAGTGTAAAGTTTTTTTCCTTAGTCTAATGTTTATTGTATTCGGAGGAAGTATTGTATATCAAAGGATATACCGAGGTATCCCTACATGTATATACAAGTTTACGTATACTTACAATATATAAGAATTTATCTATCTTTGTATTTGTGGTATATCACCTACATAAGTCTAAAATTGTAATGTTTTTGCATATAATGGCCTTAGTATGGGCCCATTTCCCTTGAATTTTCACACATTTGGCCTTTTACTTGCATGTCACATTTAAGTGTATATTTCGCCGTTGGTCTTGAATCTCCGATGGTCTATTTTTTTGGTTTATTTTTCTATCAATTAAATTGGCCTAAGATCTATTATTGCCAGTATTTACATGATCATATGCATAAACTATATACATTTAATTTTCTCTTTCTTTGTATCTGGTATAAATGTCCTCTAATCCTTACCCTTTTGTGCTTCACGTGAATAATGATCGGGCCATTTGGGCCATTTCTCTACATCTGAAAACCTATTGGGCTTAAAGCCCAACTACCTCTTGTTGATCGAGTACGATAAAAAGAAAGTGGAAGCTAATATTTGCATGAAGGCAAACCATAGGTGGAAATGGTTTGAAAGGCCATGATGGGTAAAAATAGCCAACTGGTGAGCTTAGGTAGGCCCACCAGCCTAACCCTCCCTTTTATATTCATTTTTTATGTGTATGTATATGTAATTGTAAAAACATTGGAACCCTTATGCATGCTTAGAATTAGGAAAACGTAGTATTATTAGAATCTTTTGCCCTAAATGCTTTCAAAACTCGGCCTAATTTTACTTTGCATTAATATGGTGCTTAACCTAATTTTTCTAAGATTTAAAATTGGTTCAACGTTGGACAAATTAAATTGTTTCAAAAAATGACCAAGTAATAAGCGATTTGGGCCGGCCCCTTTGTAGGATTTTGGAAATAAAAAGCGGATATTTTAAAGCGTTTGGGCCTTAAGCCCAAGCTCGAAAACTATAGTTGGCTCGTTGAACTTCTAAAAAATGAAATTTGAGGCAAGTATTTAAAGGTTTCGGTAGAATCATTTACGGATTTTAAACACTTCAATCACTTGGGATAAAATTTTGAAAATTTGAAGTCAAAGACTTGTGATTTTTTCGGAGACGAAATGGACTTTGAATTTGGATTTAAACGATTTTTGAATTGTATTAGGCTGAAAGCCCAAAATGCGGTGGATTGAAAATAAAGGGAATCATGTTTGGACCAAGTTTGAAGTAAGATGGAATTTGGATTTGGACTATGAGTTGGCCGTGAGCTTCAAATAAATAAAATTGGATTTGAATAAAAAATACTCTCATTTTTCTTATATATATATATATATATATATAACCTTATGGTACTAAACTCATTTTATTAGGACTAAAATAGTAGTGACTATACTCAGGAGAAATCCCGATGTGTCTTAGTCCGGCAATAAAGTGAGTTGAATACTTATGCAGATTTTTTAAATCCAGAACCCCTTATTCAGGGGACTTTTTTGCCAAATTTTTTCTTGAGTTATGATATGATTAAATGACATTTGCGGAAACCTAAACATTTTTAAGCAAATAATACAATAATCACACATTGAAGCTCGTAGATCAGTCGTATTCTACGGATTCTTAATACTAGGATGCTTAAAACCTTCTCTAGGGGATCACCAGAACCCTTACCTCAAACTCTGGTCCAAAAGGATTTTTTTCTTGTTTGAATAAACCCTTTTAACTTGGTTTTCCTAGTTTTTCTTAATAAATTAGGTGGCGAAGCTCTAAAATACATAAAATCCAATTAGAGCACCAACAACCTCTTAGCGAAAACTTTTATGCGCCCTCGTAAAAATGACCGTAACACAAACTTATTATTTGTGTATAATTTGAGTATGTATAACTCTCAATCACAATCTTATTTGGAGAGAAAATCTATTTAAACTGATACATTTCTCTTTTATTGTAACAACAAACTTTTTAGGAAATAAATCCTTCAAATTTGTACAACTTTTTGACTGGCCGGCTTAGAGCTTGGCTAACAGTTATCTAAGAAAACTGTATCAGTCTTTTGATTTAAAAGTTTTAACTTCTTTTGACATTTCCTTCATCAGTTGTCACGACCCAACCGGAGGGCCATGATGGGCACCTGGAGCTAACCCACCGGGCACCTCTCATCGTACCTTCACATTCATATCTAGGTGAGCCGCGTGGCCTACTCATGATTTCTATACATCAATCATACTAATCTCATTGGGCAACAACACATTTATATCATCATCAACAACTATGACCATATTCATAGACACGAACGAGGCTAACAAAATAATATATAAAATGTCGGCCGACAAGGCTAAAAAATACATCTAACTATACACCCCTCGTCTATGCAGCCTCTAAAAGAGTATGTAACATCATATAGATGGGACAGGACCCCGCCATGACCATATGTATGTACACAAACGAATAATACTAACAACTCTGACTCCGGATCAAATGGAGCTCCATGCGATCCCGAACAAGTAATCTATGGATCAAGTACGTCTCTGTCCGCTGGCGGCAATGCACAAGATCCACAAACAAAAGGACGTCGATACGAATAATGTACTGAGTATGTAAAGCATAATCAACATCATAATAGAAGCATAAGAAATAACATAAGATAGGAGAGTCGGGGGATAATAGAGCTATTTGTACCTCTGCTGCAATCATCATGTTTTCTTACCCTTTTTCTAATAGGAACCTTCCATTTCTAATGCTTATATATATATATTAGTACCATACCCGACCATAAAGGTTTGGTGTCTCCCATACCAAGGCTCGGTATTATACTTACCTGGCCTTACCAAGGCTCAGTGTTATTCGTACCCAACTGCAGTGGTGCGCGCGCGATAGATATCATACCCCGCCATATAAGCCTGGTGTTACATAATGGCCATACATAGATATACATATATACATAGGAGTCCATAAGTATCATCAACATCATCACCATTGTTGTTTTCACTATATCCTTCCTTAGAGGATCAACTATCATACCATAAAGGTAATGGCATCGTCAGAATATCGAGAATCATGAGCTTTAGTAATTCTAGGAATGGAGTCATTTGGAAGACATTATGGAACTCATGAGAAGGTATATAGCAATGGAATTATGCCTTAATGAAAGAAGGGTTAGCCTTACATACCTCGTCGTCTTAACTATTTAACATTCACGGTCGAAAGCTTGAGAAATCTACATTTAGAAGGATTCATACCATAGTTAATCCTTTAAAGATACTCTTAAATTCAAACTAGAATAATTCATGAGCTAACAAAAATTGGGCCGCATTTCACCTATTTCATCGACTTCCACCATATTACAAAACAATCCCCAAACAACCATAACAACAGCCACAATATCAGAATCAAGTGATCGCATTCCATTAAGTCTTCCATATTCATTCTCATATTCAACTTACACTAACAACTTCACACCAACCCTTTGTACATTTTTATACAACGCTTCCTCATCACCATTATTACCTTCCATAACAAGATTATATCCATATTATACTAAGAATCATAACTCAAGTTAGCTTACTACTCAAAACATTATGAAATCTATATTTAAGCTTCACTTTCTACTTCCTTTCCTCATCCAAGTTATTCAACAACTAAACACGCTTAAAAACATGTAATGAAAACTAACCTTTTATCTCCTAGGAATGAGCTGCGGAGCAAGATATCAACTTGTGCAAAACCCTAGCAACAATACCCCAGTAAATCTTGAAGCCTACTAACCCTAGTGAGCCTTCTAACACATGAGCACTTCAATTCTTGCTATTTGATCTTTGTTTTCTCTTGGGTTTGAGTGATTTATGATTGGGAAGGGTTTTGGAGCTCTCAAGACTTGTGGAAATGTTGGAAATGAAATAAAAGAACAAGGGTCGTCTATTTATACAAAAATAAAAAAGCTGCCCGATAGACTTATACGGACCACTTATACGGTCCGTATAACTTATACAGTCCATATAAGTGGATCGTATAATCCCACCCGAAAATACCCTTCTCGGAAGGGTTTATACGAACCGTATAATTGGTCGTATAACCTTGTTTTTCGAAACTTTCTCTCGTTGATTCGTTTGACTTCAAATCCTTGTGGAACCTCCTTGGCACTTATATAACACTTTATTAACCATAAAATAGGCCCTATAGCACCCCTCAATACATTTCTAAATATGTATCAATTCAACTATCGCGAAAACTCTTCTAAACATGACTTGCATTGAGCTTCCTTGAACAAATTAGTTCCATCGACTCATATAACTTCAAAATCTTATGGTATTCACTTAAAACTATTAGATAACCTTCTTAATCTCATAATAACCTCGTGTTCATCTTAAGCTCGCATTAGTCTACTTACAAGGCAATAAAATTTGAAATCTCCAAGATGTAACATCGATCCCACGATATATCGCCACGATTCCTTCGAAAGCTTTTTTGAATCATTCTTGATTTTGGACCTCACGATGTTTGACCAACCCAATTTATTCAAGGTAACACGTTTGTTGGTGTTTCATTGAAAATCTTGCCGGAAAAAACCCTTTCTTTGTTTTCAGGGATAAAAACTGGAAAAGGGGAAAGAAAGTGCAGCACGCGCTTTCTAAGTCCTCAGGGTAATTTTGTAATCTTCCCTTGCTTTTGAACTCATTTCTTGTTGGGATTAACTTCCCTTCTGCTCCTGCAATAAATGTTGAAATTTTCTTAAAAAAGACATTCAAAGAAATAAAACTTAACTCGAGTGATAATGACTTTCTATCATTTGGTACGAATTTCTTCCCTGTAATCTTATCTTGTTAAATACTCATTTGCTCATTCCTTCTCACTTTATCTATTGATTTTTTTTTTTTGAATCCATAAACTCGCCTTGCCTATGTCACTACCGGGCATTCCATTCATCGAAATCTTTTACCGGGATGAACTCTACTCCCTCCGGCATTTGAAATTCCAACCATCTGAATGAAGCTGCGATCACGGCATTTTTATCTTGAACCCAAGGTCTCCCTGATACAACCTTGAAATCTATGCCTCCATTTACTACTTGAAACTTAGTATTCCTTTCCCCGCCTCCGGTGACAACTAACAATTCTAGAACTCCTTTCTTAATTTCTCTGGATAGTTTTATTTCATCCATCATTGCCAACTGCTCGATGAATTCCTTTGAATAAAATTCACCGCACTTCACGGAACAATGGAAACTCCAAAAATTATGCAATTATTAATCAAAGCAAAAATCATCAAATCATTCGGTCGGGGGTGAAATTTCTTCCACACTTATTTGCGATAGGCGGTACTTTCTTTCGTTCATATTCGCGAACTCCTGACACCCCATCATTTCTACTCAGAGGAATTTCCTTAGTTTTCTCGGGCTCGTCAATTATCATGTTAATAACATGACGTGGTTCGGTCTGAAGCTCTTACTTAACCAAATCCTTATTCTTTTTGTAATTGTCCTTGACCTTGTGACTTAAAAATTCTTTTAAGTGGTCATCTTTTAACAACCACACAACCTCATCACGAGGTGCTGTACTACGACGAGTCGATGACCATGGGTCCCATGGTAAACGTAAAATAAGCTTATATCCCTTTGGTGGGATGCGATCTCATTAGTCGGGGCCGACTTCGCATCGTCAATCTTGCTTATTCTTTGCGACCAACTCTACTAAACAAAAATTGAAATTATATTCGATAACCTCGGATTTTCAATATTATTTTGCTTGAATCCACGATTGCATATTTGGGCGCAATCCTCGCCTATTTTGACTTGAATCGATCTTTCTATTAGAATTTGGCCTTTCATATTGATTATTTCGATTCCGTTCTGGTGTTGAATGGGATCTTTCCTGTTGACTATATGGTTGATATCTTTCTTTCTCAAATCTGAAATAGTGATCAACATTCCTTCTAGGTCTGTCATGGTTCGACTCTCCCGATTGATCAGGGTAGCCCAAACTGGTCATCTTCCACTCAAATTTTTGATTCGTACCTATTATGAACATCCGCCCATGTTGTAGCAGGAAATTCCAATAGGCTTTCTTTTCATTTCAACGAGGCATTCGAGCTTTTATGGTTTTTAATCCGTTGGCAAATGCCTCTGCTTCCCATTCATCCGGGACTGCCGGTAATAATATCCGCTCCTTTTGGAACCTAATAAAAAACTCACAAAGCAACTCAGCATTGCCTTGGGCAATCTTGAAGATATCTGCCTTTCTTGCTAACACCTTCTTTGCTCCAGCATGTGCTTTGATAAAAAAAACACCCTCAAGCATTTCAAAAGAATGAATCGAAGTCTCCGAAAGAAGTGAATACCAAGTCATTGCCCCTTTGGACAACGTTTTGCAAACTTCTTGAGTAGAATGAATTCAACTTTGTACGGATGCATATCATTCCCTTTAACGACATATGTGTATGCGATCACATGATCTTGAGGATCTGTCGTTCCATCATATTTGGGTAGATCTAGCATTTTGAACCTCTTTGTGATTAACTTAGGCACTGTGCTTGGTTGGTATGGCAACTGCAATATCTTTTTGAATCCAGTCCCTTCAATACTGGAAGGGCTCCTAAAATTTGGTCTATTCGGGAATTGAACGCCTCAAATTATTTTTCGTTTTGATCAATCGTTGTTTAATTCTTTCGCATTCTTTTCTACCGTGGAAAGGGCCTCCAAGTATTGCATAATTGTCTTTGTCACATTAAGTTCACTGCTGCTTTCTTCGTGCTCAGCATTGATGTTTGGTAAGTTTGTTCCAACATTATTTCTTCGTGCTTGTAAATCAGCAATAGCCTTTTGCTACTTTTCCAACAGGTCCAGGATTTTTGCTAACCCTGGATTTGCAGCTGCTGCTTCTTCTTCTTGCTCATCATTAGAAGTTAAATCATTTTCCGTATGCTTGCATCCACGAGGGGAAATAAAGGCTTGATGATTCCTCGCCCTGCCTTCTCGTGTTGCCGGATCTCTTTCTTGTGCATTAACGTTGTTCAACACTCCATCAGCTTGATTTCTAGTGTTTGGCATTATTAAAAACTACCTGGTTACAGAGATTAAAAAGTGATAAGTAAAGTAACTAGAGCAACAAAACAACATCACTATTATTCTAAGCCCCAAGGTGGATGCCAAACTGTTTACCCTAAAAAAGAGTACAGTTAAATATGTTTGTGGTCTAAATGATATGTAATTTGATTTGTTATAAACAGTGAATAAAATGCTAATAATTACTAGAGAAATCAAATGAATAAATCAGTAAAGAATTTTAAGCAATAATGAATTAAACAAGCCTGGGCGTTGTTGATCCTTGGAGAAAATCCTTTGATAGGTTTTCCTCCGGTGGAACTATTGTATGCTTCAGCTTTGCAGAATTAATGTTAAATTGGTACAAAAGAATGATAAAGTAAGCTTAATTGCCAAAGATTGAATAGTATGACTATGTGCAAGTAGTTGTTACTCGATGATCTTTTTAGAGGCCTTTAAGCTCCTTTTTATAGTACAAATACATCACCACTTAAGATGTGATTAAACTCTAATAATGAGTAATGACAAACAATAAATGATACTTTTAATTCTAAATCGTAACGTCTGCTTCGAACCCGAACCAGTCAACAATGTTCATCTTTCATTAATAATCTGAGACAATTTCCTTGGTTGGTTTGCTCCTGGGTCTCTCATTCCGATTAAGTTAAACGACTAAGCAGTGTTTCACCTTCAACCGCCATGTGTTCCTTTCTCGTCTTGCTTAGTTACTTTCCTACTGTACTAAATGGAGGCAGATGGAGATGTATTATAGGTTAATTTGAATTCAATATTTTCGTCAAAAACTACAAAAATTCGACAAATATAAAATTCTCAAAACTCATAATATCAAAAATATAACGTGTTTATTGTTTAGTACTAAGAACTTAAAAATTGAACCTATCAAATTTAATTTCTAAATTTGCCTCTCTACAAAGTTTCATTCCATCTTCTCTCAAAGGTATAGATGTAATCTAGTTTAGTTTTAAGCTCATTAAAATATTCAATTCGGTCGTAAAATTGTAAAGCGAAAAAAGTTTTTTGGTGCTCTTAATACTATGTAAGTCCATAAATAGGCATTGTCATCTAAGATTGCTCTAAATACATAAAGTTAAAGTGACAAAACATGAAATGATCTAAAAAAGCTGCTCAAATTGGTTTTTAATCTGTTTCATCCAATCCAAGTTCCACGCACAGAATAAAGTGTCGTTTATAGTGTTTGAACATTATCTATTGGAAATATTGAAGAAATCGACAACAATCACAGTTCACCAGAAAAGGGTTGAGTTTTGGTTCTCCGGTGAACATACAAAATGTGGAAGTGTGAAATGAAAAGTTGAAAGAGTAAAGTTGAAGTGGGAAAAAAGCAATGGCTGATTCAAAATGGAAATGGACACGTGACAATACATTCAAGAACCTTCCAAGAAATTTCCCTCTTTATATAAATTAGTTTTCTTTTTATTTATATACCAAAATGTAAATATTAAGGGATCTGATGTAATAATTAGTTTGTTAGAAAGTGGCAAATTAGGATAGGACACCTGTACAGTCCGTTTTGACAATTTTCATTCTTTGTATTCCTATATATACATGCACTGTGAAGAAGAGTAATACACAAGGAAAATTTTCGTATCAATTGTCTTTTACAATTTTATAGTCTTTCATGGTGTCAGAGCATTGAGATCCAATCTCAGCTCATTTTTTTCATCCTTGTTTTAGCTTCAATCTTCTGCTATAATGGGAGACAACGTTGAAGCAACTACTGGGACTCAAAGTTCCCCTTTTAGCTGCGGATACTGGATCAAAAGAGGTCATCAATACCTCTCACCCTTTCTTTATTTCACCATCAGATTCACCTGGTACACTCTTTGTCAATACAGATTTTGATGGAAAAAGTCTTGGGGATTGGAAAAGAGCTATGTGGATAGCTTTGACTGCTAAGAATAAGGTTGGGTTCATAGATGGTTCAACTCCAGAACCAGTAAGGAACGGATCTTCAAAATGCTTGGTGTAGATCGATAACAAGGTAATTTTCTGGTTACTGAACTCTCTATCTTTAGACATCTCTAACAGTGTGCTTCATTATTCTACTGCTAAGGATATTTAGGAGGAGTTGGAGGCTAGATTTGACCAAATCTCAGGTGCTAGACTCTATCAGCTCCAAAAGGAACTAAGTGACCTTGTTGAGGTCCAAGCTGACATAGCAACTTATTTTACTAAAATCAAATGACTCTAGAATGAATTAGACACTTTGGACTCTTTTATTCCTTGCTCTTGTCTTTGTTCTTGTAAAGCAAAGGAGAAAAACATTAAATCTAAGCAAGATAAATGACTTGTCAAATTTTTAATGGGACTCAATGATTCATAATGTGGTGCTAGGGGTAACATTCTTATGATTTCATCCACCCACTATTTCTAATGCATATGCACTATTACTCAAGAAGAAAAACAAAGAGAAGTTCACAACACACAAAAATACCTAGGTGAATCATCTTCTTTTGTTGCGCAAAACAGAAAAAATTTTGCACAAAAACCCTTTGCTACTAATTTTAGAACCCAAAGAGGATATTATGACAACAAGAAATATGGAAACATTTGCAAGTATTACAAGAAACCAGGTCATTCTATTGAGAAATGCTACAAACTTCATGGATTTCCACCTAATTTCAAGTTTACTAAACAGAGGAATTTTCAGAACTCCGTTCAGGGTAATGCAGTGTCTTAGTGAGTGCAGGGAAGTGTTCATGTCTAATGCAGAAACATGAGAACAAGGGAAACTTCTTTCCCCTGAACAATTGGCACAAATAGTGCAAATGCTTCAACATGTGAAAAATGGAGACAAAGCTACATTTCGATGGCACGGCACGTATGCTTGTCTTTGGTATAACCCTTTGTCCTATTCCTTTTTTTTAAACGTAAACGATGACTCTAAAAGTTATTCTAAAACTACTTGGATCATTAATTCAGGCGCAACAGAGCAAATGGGTTACAACAAGACTTTCTTCTTTAATTTTAGACCTTTGCCTAAGATCATCTCTATTAATTTACCTAATTCTCATAAAGTTAATGTTTCTCATATAGGTTCATTCAAGCTTTTCTCAAATCTAATAATTCACAATGTTCTTTATGTCCCTTGTTGTCATTTTAACCTTCTATCTGTTCATAAGTTGTGCAAACAACTTTCTAACATAGTCTTTTTCACCTCTTCTCATTGTTTCATGCAAGACCCTTCAATGAAGAACCCAATGCTCCTTGGTGAAAGTCAAAATGGTCTATACATTTTCAAGAATAGTATTCTAGTGGTTTCTTCTTTTGCAAAGTCTTGTTCTAGAGTTTCTAAGCCTGTTTTCAATTCCCAGAAGCATATTGTATCCAATTTGTATTCTAGTTCTTTTTCTGTTACTAAGAGCAAGTTATGGCCTGTAAGGTTGGGTCATATACCGCTATCAAATATTCAGAATATTAATGAAATTTCAGTTGATGTTTGTTTTACATTTACTATTCCTTGTTCTATTTGCCTATTACGTAACGACCCGTTTGGTCGTTATTTCTCTTTTGGCACTTTCGCCACTTCCAAGCATTGATTGACTCACTTTTGACCCGAGGTTGACTTTTGGGCAAACGGACCTTTTTCGGAGCTTCGTCAACTCCGAGAGGTTCGGATGATTTTTTAGAACCTTTATGTATGATTGGTTCGGTTTTCATTGCATTTTGGGGCATCTTCGGACTTTAGATGGGAAATGGGAAGTAGGCCTTTGGTGGTTGACTCGGTCAACGAGATCTTCGTTTGAAATTTTGAGATCACGAGTGCGTTCGTAGCGTATTTTGTATGAGTTTAGGTGGTCGGGTTGTGAGCAGATGGCCACGGGAATAACCCAGAAATTTGGTGTCTGGTGCCTGCAATGGCGGCACCAGAGCTGCCGATGATGACTGCTGGGGCGGTGATAGGTAATAAAGGCCATAGCATTATGGCAGTATCCCAGCCGCTGTAGCGGCACTCCCTCCACCGTGGCGGTCATCGGGCAGTGATATTTCATTTAATGTGGCTTAAATAAGTCTTAGACCCTCATTATATCATATCTCGATATTGGAGCTTGGGAAAGCTATTCTTGGAGACAAATTGAGGAGATTTTTGGAGGTAAAACTTTGTCCAATCCTTTACTCTTCCTTAATCACAATCGTCTTAGAATTTCCCCTTCCCTTTTACAATCCCTTAGAGTTGGAATTTGAAGAAGCATTTTGGGATATTTTCCCTTAGGGTCCTATATGATAAATTGATGATGTTGATGATAAAAATTGATGAATCTAAGCTTAGTAATCATATATCTTTCACTTTTAACGTTGAATTTCGGATTTGGAGAATTAGGGTTCATACCCAATTTGGGGGTTTTTACTAGAAATCAGATTTGGTGATAATTCTTAAGCTAAATCAACAATTAATGATTGGGCTATGATTACCTAGGATTCAATCTGGTATTTTACCTGCGAATATCCCGTTTCGTCCTTGTGGGCCAGTTTCCCTAATTTCGAGGGTTAAAATGGACCTAATTGATATCATAGCAATATTAGTATCATTCTTCATGATTTCTAATATAGAATTCTATTATGCTTAGACTACTTTGGTTCTGAGCTTCAGGGAAAGGGCAAGGCGATAGAGTGACTTGTTGGTGTTGTGGTTCGGCAGTCCAGGTAGGTTATGGTTTACCTTTGGTGAGACTTTGTGTAGTGAATCACATATTTAGATTATGATGTCGGAGACAGCATGTGAACGTTCGGGTGTGAAGTTGGGATGGATATTGCCTTAGGTTGGGCCCTGATGTGTGTTGGGACTAGCCACCCCGTTATATGTGTTTGATTGTTTAATTGTGTTGGCTTGATGCCATGTGTAGTTGGTAGATAATGAATGTCGGTTGTTGTCCTGATTAGGATAGGATTGACATACTCGTTGTTGGTATTTGTACTTTGATATATTATTGGCGTACCCATTGTTGGTACTTGAGATTATTGATATATTATTGGCGCATCCGCTGTTGGTACTTTACTTATATATGTTGGCATACCCACTGTTGGTATTGTGATGCGATGCATTGTTGGCGTACCCGTTGAGGTGCTTGTGATATTGAGCTTGCTTGTTGATGATTGACATATGCATTGCATGCATTCTCTCATAATTATCATGCATGGCCGATATCTGGTGATGATCCAATATCGTTGATTGAACGAAATTGATATTTGATAAACGCTTTTACTTGAGTGATTGTGAAAAAGGCCTATGTCTGAAGATCCCTTCCGGAATCGTTGTTTATATGAAACTGACGCTTGATAAACTCTTTTACTTGAGTGATTATGAGGAGGCCGATGTCCGAAGTTCAATTTCGAAATTGTTGATTTATGAAACTAATATTTGACAACTCCTTTGAGTGATTGTGAGAAGGCCAATGTCCGATGGTTATATTCGGGCATCATTGTTGCATGGCCGGTTCTGATGCTATTCCGAAATCAATTATTAGTGCATGGGCTCTGCGGGTCCCCCAGGGTGGTGTCGGTGAGACCCCCCCCCCCCCCGTGAGCAATTAGCCAGGGTCCCGTCTATCTGTTTGGCAAAGATCCGGGACGGATGGCACTTAGACTTCGCAAGTCACACTGGGTTGTGCTACCGAGACGTTGATATTTCCATCCGAAGTGCATGTGTACACATCATTTACATAGCATGGCATGGCATCACATGCATACCATTATTGCACTACATTGCATTATGACCTGAGTGAGATATCGTGATGACTGTATTGTGACAATTGTGTTGTGGTTGATTGGACTGTGATGATTCTATTGTGGTGATTGTTTCAGGATCGGATATACTCAGACTTATTATATTAGGGTTAGATACTTACATAGGTGTTGATGGATACTCGGTTACGATTATATTATTCCATGCGTGATTGGTTTACTTGTTTATCTGCGTTACTTTCAGAATTGTCTTAACTATGCTTAGTCGTCCTATGATGCCTACCAGTACTGTTGTTTGTACTGACTTGCACTTCTTTGTATTATTTTATGAATGCAGAGTATCAAGCCGGATCTCTTCTCGACTCGTGGCGATCGATTCTTCGGCTTCACTTGAGTTTTCCGGGGTGAGCATGGCGTCCGTGACCTCGAAAATCTTATTTCTTATGTCTTACTTTTCTTTCAAGACATGGTTTGAGATTATTTATGTATTATTATTCAGACCTTAGTATTCAGATTTAGATGCTCTTGTATAACCAGACCATATCTTTTGGGGTGGATTCATTTACTTCCGCACTTATCTATATTATATTATATTGTGAGACTTACATCATTTTACTTCTTCCGCTATTATTTTTATTGATTGTGAATGTTAAGTTAAGGGTTCGGCTACCGAGGTGGGAAGGGTAGGCGCCCGCATGACCTAGGCTAAAATGGGTTGTGACACATTAGCAATACAACATAAGCTGCCTTTTACAAATAGCCAAATTTCCTCTAAAAATATCCTTGGTTTGATACATATTGACACATGGGGGCCCTACCAAACACCTACTTTGTAATGACCCTTCCGGTTGTTATTGGTAATTAGGACTCCGATGGGAATTTCGAGGCTGCGGGTGGATTCGTGAGGCGTCTTTTTGTATATGTGCATGTTTTGTGATGTGTTTTTGAAGCCTTGGATGAAATGTGGGGTGACAGGGGGAAAAACTAGTCAAAATCAAGCTCACTACCCAAAATGAACCGTTGTGGCGGTGGAAGTACCACAATGGCGGTTCTGCGATGGCGGTACGTGGATCGGCCCAGCGGCCATCCATTTCCTTGGTGGCCGCTGTAGAGAGGAATGTACCGCTATGGTGGCACCGTTATAGTAGTTGATGGACCACCATAGCGGTCACTGAGGTTTCGTGGTGGGCCGCTATAGTGGTCACGGCCATTATAGCGGTACGGCTTGCGACGTAGCGTGGCGACCATTTGTAGTGGTCGACATAAAACTTGATAGCCTAAATTTTATATACTTGGTTTTATTTCCTCTTCTAACAAAACACCATCATACTTCCCAACAAGCACCTAGAGAGAATTTTCAAGCTAGGGCAAGATAACATTGAGAGGTAAGTTTCATTGCTTTTCATTCTATCATTCCCTTCCTCTTCATTATTGTAATCATCTTCATGGGTCTTTAATGGCGAAAGTAAAGTAGAAACCCTACAATGTCAATAAACCTTCTAAACTTTATGGGTTGGGGTTATTATTGCTTATTTATCATTTAAATGGATTGATTTGTTGCTATTTGTCATAAATTGAACATTTAGAATCATAAACTAAGTAATTTGAGAGCTAGGGTCCTATAAAAATGATGTCATTGCCATAGAAAACTATTTGTAATGGGAATGTTTCATAGAATGTTGTATAAATTGAGGGTAAATGAATACTAAGGGCCTTGACAGGTTGTTTACCACCTATAAAATCATCCACCCTTAGAATGGGGGAATGGAAGGGTATTCTTGCTTTGGTGTTTGTGAATTGAGCAATGTGACTCATTGAGCCTTCTATTTTTAGACCCTGAACGTATTGAGGCTTTGAGGAAAGGAAACGCTGTAGTAGAGTAACCTGCGTGTTCCAGCTCTACTTTGAGGTAGGTTACGATTTACTTAATTTAGACTTTGGTTAGTTGATTGTATGTTTGGTGATCTCCTTAGGAGAATGCATGTCTTGTTTTTAAGCATGGTATTGTGCGGTTGATTCCTATGTGAATGTAATTGATTGATTGTACAGGCTCCGTGCCATTATTCCTGTGTGACTAAACCTACAGTGGATGTGTTGTGATGAGAAGCTAATATAATCTTCTCAAGGGTATTGTGACATGAAATGATGAGTTGGTTCTTGGCATTGGAAAGGTAAGAAACACTGTTCTGTAAGAGGTATGGAAAGGCACTCATGTGACCTAGATTATGGGCTCGTGGTTCGAGGATCGCTCTGGAAATGAGAGGTACTTTGATATGTCCAGCGATCGAGTTTCGTTCCGGGGCGGAGGTTTATGCTCGGGTCCGAGAAGTGGATCCGGAACGAGTGGTACATGGACACTATGGGTCCCCTGCAGGTCATGGCTACTCTGCTAAGACATCAGCTACCATGTATGTACAGCGAGTGAGGTTATTGTGATAAATTTATTTCCGTTATGACTTACGTGATAGTGATCCTTGACATCTTAGTAATTTGATTGTGATTGTTCTTGGCTGACTTGCTGCGATTTATTGATATTCATGACTGTTGAATATCTTGTTTTATTCTATTGATTTTATGAAATATGCATGATACTAATCTTAGTTGGCCTATGATATCTACTGGTACATAATGTTTGTACTGATACTACCTTGCTGTATTCTTTGAGTGCAGATTGTGATACAGAGACCATTGCTCGTCCTCACATCTTGGAGGATATTTGTTGACAGATTTTCGGTGAGCTTCTTTTCATGCCAGGCTGCCCGAAGATCTTCTTGCTATGATATCTTTTTGTACTCTGGACATTATGGATTACTTACTTGTTAGACTTCAGATTCTTAGACATGTTTTTAGCTTAGAGTCCAGTACGATGACTTTTGGATTTTGGGGATTGTAATAGTTAGAACTTCCGCACTTATTTCAGTATTTATGGCATGATTTACTTCGATCTTTTATTGTTAAATAAGTAATAACTGTTTAGCTTGGTTAATATAAAATCGAATTGAATGGATAGGTGTCTTGTCTGTTGGTTCGCCCATTAAGATTTAGATAGGTGCCAGTCATGGCGGGTTAGGTCGTGACAAAGTGGATATCAGAGCTTTAGGTTCATCGATCTCATAAGATGGGGGTCGTGGATAAGTACGGGGTAGATTTTGTGACCTTCTAGTTTGTGGGTGATACCAAGCTTTGGTGGAGGGCTTATGTGGAGTGTAGGCCAGCTGGGTCTCCTCCGTTGACTTGGGTTCAGTTTTACTCTGTGTTTCTGGACAAGTACGTTCCGCGTACTCTGAGGGACTAAAGAAAGGATGAGTTCGCTACTATTGGTCAGGGGAACTCGTCTGTTACTGTGTATGAGTCCCGTTTCCACTCCCTTTCTCATTATGCTCTTCAGTTGCTGCCCACTGAAGGGGAAAGGATACGGCGATTCATGAAGGGGACTGCAGTTATCAGCTCTTCAGCTTGTAGCCACTGGGGCTTCATATCAGGAGATAGTGGAGCGTGTCCGTATCGTTAAGGGGAATAGGCATGAGAGTTATACAAGGCAAGTTGAGAAGAAGGCCCGTAAGGGTGGGATGTTCAGTAACTCCTTCTCGAGGGTCGAGTTCGCGGTATATTCGGAGGCGTCCGAGTTCGGTCCACGATGCGGTGTCGGTGTGGCCTATCGGGGGCAAATTATCGAGGCTTCGGTCGGCATGGAGGCGACAACGCTCGTCGGCACGTTTCGGCGGCCTCTGTTGGCCGTGCTGCCGAGTATGGTGAGATAGGGCATATTAAGAGGTATTGCCCCAGACTTAGACAGAGTCGACAGGAAACTTAGTATCAGACTCCCCAAGCTCTATTTACACCAGATCGAAGGGGTAAGAATCGCACACCGGCAGGGCGGGACCGCCATACCATAGGTAGGGGTGGTGGCCAGCCTAACCGAGGCTGTCCTCAGGTAGGTAGAGGCGGACAGTAGCCCGGCAGGGGCGGGGCTCAGACTGGTAATGGTAATCGCGGTGGTTCACAGGCGAAAGGGGGTGCGATCATTTGTACGCCTTTCCAGGTAAACCTGAGGCTGAGGCCTCCGATGCAGTTATCACAGGTACTATCTCCGTTTATGACCGTATGGCTTCTGTTTTGTTTGATCCGGGCTCTACTTTTTCTATGTATCTACCTATTTTGCTTTGGGTCTGGATATGATGTGTGATACCTTTGACACCCCTATTTATGTATCTACTCCTATTGGGGACTCTGTGGTGGTGGATAGCGTTTACCCTGCGTGTGTAATTACTTTTATGGGGTATAGTACTTGGGCGGATTTGATGATCTTAGACATGGTAGACTTTGATGTGATTTTGGGTATGAGTTGATTGTCCCCGCATTATGCCATACTTGATTGTCATTCTAAGACCGTTACACTAGCCATGCCCGGGGCACCTAGACTCGAGTGGAAGGGTAACCTTAGTCCCATCCCTAAGAAAGTAATATCCTTATTTCATGCTAGGAAGCTAGTAGAGAAGGGTTGCCTAGCTTATCTGGCACATATCCTTGACACCAGTGCAGATACTCTATCTCTTGATTCGCTTCCAGTGGTACGCGAGTTTGCAGATGTATTCCCCGCGGACTTTCCAGGTATGCCACCGGATGGTGACATTGACTTCAGGATCGATTTAGACCCAGGGACTCATCCTATCTCTATCCCACCTTATAGAGTAGCGCCAGCAAAACTCAGAGAGTTGAAAGAGCAGTTGCAAGATCTTCTGAGTAAGGGGTTTATTCGTCTGAGTGCCTCTCCGTGGGGTGCTCCCATTTTTTTAATTAAGAAAAAGAATGGGTCTATGCGTATGTGTATTGATTACCGTTAACTGAATAAGGTAACTGTCCGAAAAAAGTATCCCATTCCCCGTATTGATGACTTGTTTGATCAGTTACAGGAAGCCTCGGTGTTCTCTAAAATTGATTTAAGCTCAGGGTATAATCAGTTAAAGATTCGGGCAGAGGATGTTCCTAAAATCGCTTTTCGGACCAGGTATGGGCACTATGAGTTCTTGTTTATGTCTTTTGGGCTTACAAAACGCCCCAGCTACGTTCATGAATTTGATGAACAGTGTGTTGAAACCCTATTTAGACTCATTCGTAATAGTGTTCATTGATGATATCCTTATGTACTCTAGGAGTAAGAAGGGGCATGAGAAACATTTGAGAATTGCTCTTTGGGTATTGCGAGAGGAGGAGTTGCATGCTAAATTCTCCAAGTGTGAATTCTAGTTGTCTTCTGTGTCTTTCTTGGGGCATGTTATTTCGAAAGAGGGTATTATGGTGGATCCTCAGAAAATTAAGGCAGTCAGGGAATGGGCTAGGCCCACATCAGTGATCGAGATCCATAGTTTTATGGGTCTGGCTAGCTACTATCGTCGGTTTGTGAAAGGGTTTTCCTCTATTGGTTCTCATTTGACCTGTTTGACTTATAAAGAGGTACCGTTTCAGTGGTCCGACGAGTGTGAGGAGAGCTTTCAAAAGCTCAAAACATTGTTGAACACAGCACCAATTCTGGCATTGCCCACAAAGGGCAAGGATTTTGTTGTTTATTGTGATGCTTCACGTTCTGGTTTGGGTGTTGTTTTGATGCAGGAAAGGAAGGTGATTGCTTATGCTTCTCGGCAGTTGAAGGTGCATGAGAAGAACTATCCTACTCATGATCTAGAGTTGGCAGCGGTGGTGCTTGCATTGAAAATCTAGAGGCGCTACTTGTATGGTGTCCATTATGAGGTGTACACAGACCATCGCAGTTTGCAGCATGTGTTCACTCAGAAGGATCTGAACTCTAGACAACGGAGATGGATGGAACTGCTGAAAGACTGTGACATCACCATTTTGTACCACCCTGTTAAGGCAAATGTGGTAGCCGATGTTTAAGCTGGAAGTCGGCTAGTATGGGAAGTCTGGCTCGTTTGATTTCTTCAAAGCGCCCGTTGGCTAGAGAGGTTCAGACTTTAGCTAACAGTTTTATGAGACTGGATATTTCTAACACGGGCAAGGTGTTGGCTTGTGTCGAGGCTCGGTCATCATTTTTAGAGAAGATTAAGCCTAAGCAGTTTGAAGATGCTAAGTTATGTAAAATACGAGATAAGGTGTTGCGTGCTTAGGCCAAGGATGCCGTGATTGATGAGGAGGGCATACTACGAATCAAAGGGTGTCACGACCCAAACCGGAGGGCCGCGACTGACACCCAAGACCCTACTTGACTGAGTGCCATACTACTATTCCATCCATTAGTCATATCTTTTTGTGAACCTTTAATTTATGAAATAACGCTTCCGTCAAGTAAAACAGGATAAACTTTTCAATAAAACTCTTTCTTCAAATCAGGGACTTCTCCCTTATCGTTAATTCAAAGAAAACCTTTAGTCATAATAAAATCTTTAAAAACAAAGCATAAAAACACATCGACCTACATGGTCGCTTTACACAACAGTCGACATCTCGACGCACTATCCACAGGACACTATCTGCAAAAGTCTCTAACATACACGAGATACCATAACATAAGTATTCTGACTCGGCAACACTTCGAACTGAGATGGAGCTCACCAATCCAGTTGATAGCCTGGGAACATCGTCCTATAGCCAATGTCTTATACTCATTTGTATACACCTGCGTGGCATGAAACGCAGCGCCCCCAGGCAAAGAGACGTCAGTACGAATAATGTACTGAGTATGTAAGGCAGATCTGAAGCAATGTATCTCAACTCGAGTAATAAGGAAGTAATAGACTTAACCTATACCTGTAACCAACACTGCAAATCGTGTACGTGCATATGAATTTTTAATGAATCATAAGTATATATATATATATATATATAATGCATGCCTTCGCACTGATCGCAGCCCCTTCGGGCATCATAATCATCGTATACCAGCTGATCAGGTGGTTTGCGTATATAATACCTTAGCCCTTTTCCCCTTCCCCATGACATGACGTCGTGCATGTATGTAAATATGCAAATGCGTGAAAATCTTTGGAAACCGTCAAAAGACTCCCTTCGGAGCAACTTTTAGTTCAAAACGAGAACTTCTTCCCTTTTTAAAAAAATGGGAACTTCTTCCCCTTTTTCTCAAAAATGGGAACTTCTTCCCCTTTTCATTTGTCTCCTTCGAGACTCAAAAATCAAATGTGAAATGCATGGGAATAAGGAAACCTTAAGAATGTCCCCTTCGGGAATTAGATATCGTTATAAAATCATGCAACTTATGGATGCCCCTTCGGGACTTAAAAAGTCAAGGAACTCAGGATATCCTATTTCTAGTAGTGGATTAATTATGGATATCATTACGCTTCGCGCTTGTCATAGATCATGCCAAAAAGAAGGAAAGGATAACCTTAACATACCTTTTTTGTCTCCTACTACTTACGTTTATTTTCCCGAGCTCGAAAATCTACATTCAAGAGAAATCATACTACTGTTAGGCTTATCTTCATATGCTTATCTTAAGCATTCAAATTAAACCCATTTAGAATCTGTCGAAATTCGGGCAGCATCTCCCCTGTTTATATGCCTAGCCCGAAATCACAATACCAACAACCAACAACAACAACAGCAACAACACTAACATCAACAACATCCTCATCAATACCAAATTATCCCATAAAATATCCCACACGATGTTTATCCAATTTCTCAGCCAACAACTTTATTATATGACCATTTAATCACACTATCTTCGTGAATAAACCAAAAGTATTATTAATAAGGAGAGATTCATACCTTATTCATGTTAAAATTGCAATATCTTCAATATCCACTTTGAATCCACGTCAATATCCACCGCCAAACGATACTATAATCACAATTATGCGCTACCCGAGCCTCGATTAATCAAAATCACTCCAATCCCTCAACTTTTTATGACCAAAATAATCCTATATGTGCTAAGCTCTAAAATCTGATTTTTGGTGAAACAAATGCGGTTTTGCCCCTTTTATAAAGTTCTAAATTCGGGGGGGTCACTGTAGCAATACTGTAGCAAGTCGGTACTGTAGCAGTTACTGTAGCACGCATTTCTGTTCTATCGCCTAATTTGTAACGTCCATAATTCTCTACTCCGATGTTGGATCGATGAGCGGTTTATTGCGTTGGAAACTAGACTTGACGAACTTCATTTTAGGCTTTTGAAACACCTTAAAACTCCTAATATACTAGGAGATATACTCCTCCAAATTTGACTAAAAATCTGGCCAAAATCCTGCCAACTTTTTCCAAATTTTCGTTAAACTTATTTTCTTCGATCTGCTTGATACCAGAATCTTCCGAAAACATGATATTTATCATTAATAATACTTGATAATGGTCATGTCCTTTGGTTCCAAGGTTGTCTTTCCCGATTACGACTTACAAGATTATAATTCATCCTTTACTTAAACAATATACTTAATAATGATTCGTTCCTCACAATCCAAAGTTATTTTACCTAGCCATAGCTCGACATACTTACATTCAAATTTAACCAGTGCTTCTCCAAGGTACGGGGTGTAACAAAGGGAAAGTGTGTGTGCCACGTGTGGGTGACTTGGTTAAGACCATTCTGACAGAGGCCCATAGTTCCAGGTATTCTTTTCATCCGGGTGCTACTAAGATGTATCGTGATTTGAGGAAACATTACTGGTGGACTAGGATGAAGCTTGACATAGTAGAGTTCATTGCTCAGTGTCTAAATTACCAACAGGTGAAGTATGAACATCAGAAACCTGGGGGTACATTGCAGAGGATGTCCATTCCTGTGTGGAAGTGGGAAAGAATAGCCATGGATTTCCTGGTGGGTCTTCCAAAGGCGCTAGGGAAGTTTGACTCTATCTGGGTTATTGTTGATAGGTTGACTACGTCTGCCCACTTTATTCCGATGAAGATAACTTATGATGCGGAATAATTGGCTAAGGTTTACATTTGGGAGGTGCTTAGACTCCACGGGGTTCCTATCTCCATCGTGTTCGACAGAAGCACCACGTTCACATCCAGGTTTTGGGAGTATTTGCATGAGGAGTTGGGTACGAAGTTAGATCTTAGCACAGCCTTCCATCCTCGGGCATCGACGGGGCGATCCGAGCGGACTATACGAGTTGCGGGGATATGCTTCGTGCATGTGTGATAGATTTCGGTGGGCATTGGAATCAGTTCTTGCCCTTAGACAAATTTGCTTACAATAATAGCTATCACTCGAGTATTGATATGGCCCCATTTAAGGCATTGTATGGAATGAGGTGTAGGTCTCTTATTGGATGGTTTGATGCATTCGAGGTGAGACCGTAGGGTACTAACTTTCTGAGAGAGTCCCTAGAGAAGGTGAAGGTGATTCAAGCCAAGCTTTTGGTAGCGCAGAATAGGCAGAAGGAGTATGCGGACTGCAAGGTCCGAGATCTTGAGTTTGAGGAAGGAAAGCAAGTGTTGTTGAAGGTCTCACCCATTAAGAGTGTGATGAGGTTTGGGACGAAGGGCAAGCTTAGCTCGAGGTTTATTATTCCGTTTGAGATTCTCAAACGTGTGGTAGAGGTGGCTTACAAATTGGCTTTACCTCCGGAATTATCAGGCGTTCATCCGGTGTTCCATGTGTCGATGTTGAAGAGGTACCACGGTGATGGTTCCTATATCATCCGTTAAGATTCGATTTTGTTAGATGAAAATCTGTCGTATGAGGAAGAGCCCGTTGCTTTCTTAGACAGGGATGTTCGCAAGTTCAGGTCCAAGGAAATAGCTTCTGTGAAAGTTCAATGGAAGAATCGATCAGTGGAAGAAGCTACTTGGGAGACAGAGTCCGATATGCGTAGCAAGTACCCTCAAATTTTCACCGAGTCAGGTAACTCCTCTCTAGTTTTCTCACCCTTGTCCGTTTGGAGACGAATGATATTTTAATTGGTATCTAGTGTAACGACCCTTCCGATCGTTATGGGTAATTAGGACTCCGTTGGAAATTTTGAGGCCGTGGGTGGATTCGTAGGGCGTCTTTTTGTATGTGTGCATGTTTTGTGTTGTGTTTTTGAGGCCTTAGATGAAATGTGGGGGGATAGGGGGAAAACTGGTCAAAATCGAGCTCCTTTGCCCAAAATGAACCGTTATGGCGGCCGAAAGTACCCTTTGCAGCGATACGCTATGGCGGTACGTGGACTGCTGTCAACGGCCATCCATTTCCATGGTGGCCATTATAGCAAGCAATGTACCACTATGGAGGCAATAGAGGTCATTGAGGTTTCGTGGTGGGCCGCTATAGCGATACTGCTACAGCGGCGTGATGACCGCTATAACGGTCGACGTAAAATAGTAGCCCAAATTTTATATAATCAGTTTTATTTTCTCTTCTCACAAAATACCAGCACACTTCCCAATAAGCACCTAGAGAGAATTTTCAAGCTAGGGCAAGATAACCTTGAGAGGTAAGTTCCATTGCTTTTCATTCCATCATTCCCTTCCCCTTCATTATTGTAATCATCTTCATGGGTCTTTAATGGTGAAAGTGAAGTAGAAACCCTAGAATGTCAATAAACCTTCTAAACTTAATGGGTTGGGGTTATTATTTCTTATTTATCATTTAAATGGATTGATTAGTTGCTATTTGTCATAAATTGAATATTTAAAATCATAAACTAAGTGATTTGAGACCTAGGGTTCTATAAAAATGGTGTCTTTGCATAGAAAGCGTTTGTAATGGGAATGTTTGATAGAATGTTGTATAAATTGAGGGTAAATGAATACTAGGGGCCTTGATAGGTTGTTTACCACCTAGAAAATCATCCACTCTTAGAATGGGGGAAGGAAAGGGTATTCTTACTTTGGTGTTTGTGAATTGAGCAATGTGACTCATTGAGCCTTCTATTTTTAGAGCGTGAACGTATTGAGGCTTTGAGGAAAGGAAACGCTGTAGTAGAGTAACCTGCGTGTTCCAGCTCTATTTTGAGGTAGGTTACGATTTACTTAATTTAGACGTTGGTTAGTTGATTGTATGTTTGGTGATCTCCTTAGGAGAATGCATGTCTAGTTTTTATGCATGGTATTGTGCAATTGATTCCTATGTGAATGTTATTGATTGATTGTGTAGGCTCTGTGCCATTATTCCTGTGTGACTAAATCTACAGTGGATGTGTTGTGATGAGAAGCTAATATAATCTTCTCAAGGGTATTGTGACATGAAATGATGAGTTGATTCTTGGCATTGGAAAGGTAAGAAACAACGTACGTAAAAGGTATGGAAAGGCACTCATGTGACCAAGATTATGGGCTCGTGGTCCGAGGATCGTTCTGAAAAAGAGAGGTACTTTGATATGTCCTGCGATCGAGGTTCGTTCCGGGGCGGAGGTTTGTGCTCGGGTCCCGAGAAGTGGATTCGGAACGGGTGGTACATGGGTACCATGGGTCCCCTGCAGGTCATAGCGACTGAGCTCAGACATCAGCTAGCATGTGTGTACAGCCAGTGACGTTATTGTGGTAAATTTATTTCCGTTGTGACTTGCGTGATGGTGATGCTTGACATCTTGGTGATTTGATTGTGATTGTTCTTGGCTGACTTGCTGTGATTTATTGATATTCATGACTGTTGACTTGCTTTTTTTATTCTATTGATTTTACAAAATATGCATGATACTAATCTTAATCAGCCTATGATATCTACTGGTACATAGTGTTTGTACTGATACTACCTTGCTGCATTCTTTGAGTGCAGATTGTGATATAGAGACCATTGCTCATCCTCACGTCTAGCGTGGAGGATATTTGTTGATAGATTTTGGGTGAGCTTCTTTCCATGCAAGGCCGCCCGAAGATCTTCTTGCTATGATGTCTTTTCGTACTCTTAACATTATGGATTACTTACTTGTTAAGACTTCAGATTCTTGGACATATTTTTAGCTTAGAGTCCTGTATGATGACTTTTGGATTTTGGGGATTGTAATAGTTAGAACTTCCGCACTTATTTCAGTATTTATGGTATGATTTACTTCGCCGTTTTGTTGTTAAATGGGTAATAATTGTTTAGGTTGGTTAATATAAAATCGGATTGAATGGATAAGTGTCTTGTATGTTGGTTCGCCCATTAGGATTTAGATGGGTGCCAGTCATGGCGGGTTGGGTCGTGCCATACTTATGATGGATATAGGTATTTTTTAACCATATTTGATGATTTTAGTAGAGGAACTTGGACATTTTTGTTATTCACTAAAAGCAATGCATTCCCTATCCTCAAATCTTTTCTGATCATGGTGGAAAGACAGTTTCAGAGGAAAGTAAAAGCTATTAGGTTTGATAATGCTGGGAATTAGGGTCAAGTTTTGAACGTGCTAGTTTTTTAGTTTTTCAAGGTATTATTGTAACACTCCGTAAATTCGAATTAAGTGTGGAAGTGTCTTGGAGA
>NC_081345.1:9117949-9122631 GCF_029784015.1 Lycium ferocissimum | reverse complement strand
GGATGGGGGGATATTCCAACGTTCATGATAGTGCCCGAGGTATGTTATAGTTTACGAGTTAGACTTTGATTGTAAATCGTATATATGCTATAAATTAACGGGAAAAGAGATTAGGTCTTGGGACAGGGAGTTGGGAAATTTTTTGGGGTTAAGAAAAATGCGCTTCATGGGCATCGTCCCTTTAAATGAAAAAGGGAACCAAGAGAGTATTTGATATGCCAAAAGGGGCAAAGAGGAAATTTTGTTATTATCTAGTTGAGGGGGGGGTAGGGAAATTTACGATTTGGCCATAATGGGTCTTGTTGCAAGGATCGGCTCCTTGCTAAATTGTAGATACCCTATTGAGTATTCATGTTGTCGTTATTATACATCACCGGGATTCGTCGATTTATTTTCTTTTTGATTCGGAGGACCCTTTTTTGTTTTGACGAGTCGATTTGGCGGGGTTGTGTGAGACGTGTATTCTTATTTTATGTATCCTCGTAAGTTACTTATTGGGAGATTGATTTCTGAGTCCGATTGATTTGTAGCATGGGACTCATGTTCTTTGATATGATGCATGATTGTTCACATTCGTAATTTTTGGAAGGAAATACTTAGATAAAGACAATATAAATATGAAAAGATACATTTGACGGGGGGGATGTGTCCTAGTTGGGGTCGCGTCCGGGTCGGCCGACGGGGTAAGAACACCAGGGTCCCCCGATCAGGGCTATTGGGGAAAATATTACCATTTATCAGGGTTGTACGGATAAACCTGACATTGATTGCATTATACTTTGGTTAAATTTTTTGTGACGGTGACGGGATTCGAGTGGATAACATATAAAAGGTTCTTCGGGAATTCAAATTGTTTTCCCTCATGGGGGGAAAAGGTTTTACAGAATTCAAACCCGTTGAAAAAAAAGAAAGGTAGGGAGATAACCCCATTAGGGGGTAAGGTTTGGGAGTAGTTGATTTTACATTGATGCATTTCTTATTTTTTTACTTTTTTTGTTAATTTTTAGTCCCGGGGTCCATGGTTTGGGTTTTATTGAGTCTAATCGTTAAATTTTGAGTATGTTAAAGTGAGAGGGAAAAGGTAAGGATTTTACACCTCGTACCTCGGAGAAGCACAGGTTAAATTTGAATGTAAATATGTCGAGCTATGGCTAGGTAAAACAACTTTGGGATTGCAGGAATGAAATACATTATTAAGTATATCGTTTAAGCAAAGACATTCTGTTGTTCCAAAGTTGTAACCGGGAAGGACAACCTTTGGAACTAAAGGCCATGACCATTACAAGTATTAATGATAAATATCATGTATGGAGAGTTTTGAAAGATTCCGTGATCAAGCAGTTCAAGAAAATAAGTTTGTCGAAAATTTTTGAAAAGTTAAAAGAATTTTCGGTCAACTTTGAGGGTATACTTCCTAGTATACTAGGGAGTTTTAAGTGTTTCAAAAGCCTAAAATAAATTTCGTCGAGTCTAGTTTCGAACGCAATAAATCGCTCATCCATACGTACATCGAAAGAAGAGAGAATTATGGACGTTACAAGTTAGGCCGATGTAGCGAAACGTACGTTGCCAAAGAATCGCTACGTATCGGCTTCGTTGCCGTACTATTGTTGTGCTGACCCGACCCGAATTCGTAACCTTATAAAAAGGGGAAAACCCCATTTTTTCACCAAAATCGATGAAGAAGCTTTCCATCAAAGTTCTAGAAAAACTATGAACTTCAAGAGCTTCAAACAAAGTTTCCATAACCAAATTAATTAAGGATCTTAGTCAAGATTTACGTATATATCAAGGGAACTAACTCATGATTCTTGAAGATGCATTGATCTTGTGGGCATAGACTATGCTTGGATTTTGTGTATTCTCCATCCTACAAGACCCTATACTTCATTTATTGCAAAGTTGGGAATTGTTTGGAAGGCTTTAGTGTAGAAAGATGGAAGATATTATGGCTTTGAAGTTAGAATATAATTGTGATATGGAATGGAGTTTATGGAGTTATAAAAAGAATTCATGGTGCTATTTTCATATGTATCTCGACGTTGATAATGATGTTGGTATTGTTGCTGCGAATTGGGACAACTTCCGATAGCAAACCGTTGGAATACTTCATATAATTAATGAATCGATTATTAGACTAAAGAAACATCGGGTAGGGATGTTTCATCGAGCATATTATGTTGATAATGTTATTGTGATGTTGGTATTGTTGTTGTTGTTGTTGGTTATTGGATTGTGATTTCGGGGCTAGGCATATAAACAAAATAGATGTCGTCTCGAATTCTCGCAACTTCCAGGAAAGATTTATTCGTTGATTAAGACAAGAGAGCAGGCGTGAGTCTAACAATAGTATAAATTTTCTTGAATATGATTTACGTAAAATGAGTGACAAGCGTTGAGTAGTTAAAGTTAAGGCGACCAAAAAGGTATGTTAAGACTCGTCCTTTTCTTTCAAATGCATGATTCCTATGTTATGATTCCATAAATGTTTCCATAACCTCCTTGTTTTCAAAAGCTAGAAGTTCATGATTCTTAAAGCTTCTTATAATGGTAAAGATGAGAATGTTTCTATGATGATTAAAACACCATAAAGATGATTTTATGTTTAAAGGTTCCAAGTTTATGATTTCAATGTTATTATGAGAATGTTGAGTTATTTCATGATTTTCTCAATTTTATTCATTGGTGTTGATCTCACCTTATAATAATTGTTCTTTCAAGGTGAGATAGAGCAATGATGATTATTCCATAATATAAATCGGAGGTTACCGACCTTATGTCACTCCGATAGAGTTGTGGCTTTTATTTGGGCTCTCATGCATGCTTTATATATATATAAGTATTTTCTTTCACATCGCGCCTTAATGGCCAGACAAGATATTATACATATATTACCGCGCCTTAACAGCCGGACAAGACCGCGCCTTAACGGCCGGACAAGATACTATACATATATTACCGTGCCTTAATGGCCGGACAAGATACTATACATATATTACCGCGCCTTAACGGTCTGACAAGACCACACCTTAATGGTCGGACAAGATACTATACATATATTACCGCGCCTTAATGGCTGGACAAGAAACTATATATATTTCACCGCGCCTTAACGGTCGGACAAGATGCTATATATATATATATATATATTACCACGCCTTAATGGCCGGACAAGTTACTATATATGTATACATGGAAAAGTTTTTTTTTTTTTTTTAAAAGCTAAGCATGTACCTACATTCACCTTAAAAAGGCATTCAAAAGTCACAAGCTAATCTCTTTTATATATTATTATTCTATACTCTATTATGTTGTTATTCATGTCTTACATACTTAGTACAATCGTTCATACCTATTGTCTCTTCGTGACGCTCGCGTTCACGGCCGTTGTGTTCAGTAATCATTCGGACGAGCCGGTACCGTACGATCTCCCTCAAATTTCACTTGCCGCCCACTTGGATCCGGAGTCACAATTTTTGGTATGTTATTTATGATGTGTACAGATGTGGGTATGCGTGCCTTATCCTCGTCTTTCACAACAGACTCGATAGAGATCTATAGACAAACTGTATATAAAATAACATCATGTAAATTTTCGTGGTCTCCTTATTTTTCGTATTAAATTTAATGCAGAAGGGCCCATGTCGGATTGTGTTGTCATCCATTGCACGTATGCCTATATATACTGTCCCGTGTATAATTTTGATTTTTTCAAACGAGTTTATTGCTAAATTTTGGGGGTCTTCGCTCTATAGAGTTAGAAAGGGCCCTGGGTTTTTCGGATATGCAAATACGAGTTTGGGGTGTTGGTCGAGATTGGGCACTCGTCACGGTCATGGGTTTGGGTCGTGACAAAGGAAGTGGTCCCCCGAATGTCGGTAAGTAAGGTTGGTCGTCCCTTTTTAATTGCGGGGTTTTGGGTCCGGTCTTGAACGTAACTATTGTTGTCCTTTTTTCCCATTTCTTAATGTTTCGGGCATGGTAATGGGGTACAAGCATGTTTATGTCGGAAATTTAAGTACGGGGAGGATATATAAAGGGTGTTATGACTATACTCTCTATTTTTTGTTTATATCGTGTTCTAAAAATCTTGGTCACTGTCCCCCAAAAACGGTGGGGCTTGTTTACCTTGCCCTTTCCTTTTTGGTGAGGTGTTTAGTTGTTTCGAAGGTTTCCTTTATTGCGTGGCGGATATCTTTTTTTCTGACACTATTCCGGTTTTGTGTCTTTTTAATTGTGTTATCTCTCATAATTTGGGCTTTTACGGTCTAGACTAGATCCTTGGGGAAAATTTAATTGTTCAATTTAAATTTAAAAAATGTCTTTGTAATGTTTATTTTACTCACTATTGTTGGCTTTGCTTTCAAAAAAACTTTGGAAGGGGTTTGGTTGGGAAAAGTTCCCTTCGGGGAAAAAAAGGTAGGTGGGACGATCCGTAATTTGGGTGTGATAGTTGGACGAAAACCAAAAAATTCGGCTCCCAGTACCGAGTAGTGTCTGAGAGTCTCTGGAGTGGTACGAGAAGTCCCTACCTATCCATGAGGGCGGGGATCAGAAACCCCTTTCTTTCTTTCTCATTGTGCTATCTCAGTCAGTTTTACCTCTAAGTTGAATCCAATTAGTATCTCGAAGAGTCAAATTTGGGGTCCCGGGAGTTTCCCTGTGTACCGATAACCCCGGTC
>NC_081345.1:9011147-9117849 GCF_029784015.1 Lycium ferocissimum | reverse complement strand
ATGGATCAAGCCTATCTCACAGCCTAACGGGCATGTGCTGCAACGTCCCACAAATAAGGACGTCGGTACGAAGAATGTCCGAGTATGTAAAGCATAATCAACATCATTATAGAAGCATAATAGATAACATAAGAAATAGTATAAGATGGGAGGTAGTAGAACCATCGTCATAACCACTTACTTGCTTTTCATAGGGACCTTCCACTTCTAATGTGTGATTGTGTACATACATCCATATCCGTATCCGTATTCGTATCTGTATTTATTTACATTTTCATATCCCTATTCATATTCGTAATCATATTCATATTCATATTCATATTCATATTCATATACATATTCATATTCATATTCATATTCATATTCATATTCATAGCATACCCGACCATGAAGGATCGGTGTTTAATATAGCCGGCCATGGCAAGGCTCGGTGATTATACATACGGCCCTACCAAGACTCGGGGTTATCCGTACCCAACCGCAGCTGGTGCGCACGCAATACATATATCATACCCGCCATATAAGCTCGGTGTTACATAATAGTCATACATAGACACATATACATAAGAGCTCATAAGTATCTTTGACATCATTACTATCGTCGTTTTGTTACATCTTGTTACACCCCGCAGTTTCGTACATGGAAATTTATAAGTATTGGACGTTCTAAGTATGGATACTGGAGTTCCCTTCAAGGATATATGATATTATACAAACTAATTATATGGTTATGACGGTTTACGTTCATATAATAAGCTATGGGAAACTCCGAGACCAAGCAAATCGAAGAAAATAAATTTATCAAAAATTTGGAAAAAAGTTGATAGAATTTTGGACAGAATTTTGGGTCGACATTGGAGGGGTATATCTCCTAGTATATTAAGAGTTTTAAGGTGTTTCAAAAGCCTAAAATGAATTTCGTCGAGTCTAGTTTCCAACACAACAAACCGCTCATCGATACGATATCGGAGTAGAGAATTCTGGATGTTACAAGTTCAGGCCTGACGACAATGTAAAACATGTGCAACGTACTACTACGACAAGGTGCTACAGTACCCAACCCGAACTACATTTATAAATACCCCTCTAACCCATTATTTTTCATCATTTTCTCACCTCCCATACTTCTTGAGAGTTCTACAACTCTCCATAACATTCTATAACTCTCCATAACATTCCATCATCTTCTATAACACTCCATAATTCTCCATAATCCTTCCTAACCTTCCATAATCTTCCAAAACATTTCCATATCATCAAGAGACATCAAAACCTCAAGGAAACATTTATGGAAGATAATTGTTCTTGTTTCATCTTAAGGTGGTGTTGAACTTGATCTTGGAAAGGGTGAATAAAGTGAAGTTCTTCTACTATACGGTATGTTCTTGATATTATTTACATGATTAAGATGATATAAAGGTTTAGCAATTCTTGGAAAGGAAAGAATCATAGGAGAAAAATCATAAAGAGTTGAATATAATTCTTTGATTATGGTATTATGGATGTTGTTATGGTTGGTTTGAATATTGGAGAAACATCGTGTGGGATGTTTTATGCAATATATTGGTATTGATATGGTTGTTGAGGTTGTTGGTACTGTTTGGGAGTTGTTTTGGTATTTGGAGGAGGTAAAGAATATAGGGGAGATCTTTGTACAAATTTTGCGATTCTAGAAAGATTTATTTGAAGGACTAAGACAAGCATATAAAGGTGAGTATAACAATAGTATAAATTTTCTTGAATATAGATTTACGAGCCTGGGAGGGCAAGCGTTGAGTAGTTAAAGTTAAGGCGACCAAAAAGGTATGTTAAGGCTAAACCCTTTCTTTCTGAAGGCATGATTCCTTGTTATAAACCTTTGTACCATATCCATAACATCCTTGCTTCCACAAATGCTAGAAGTCTATGAATCTCATGGTCCTTACGATATTATTGAGCTTATTCATGATCTTGAGACTATTCTTTGTGATTGATCTCGCCTCATAATACTTGTTCTTTCGAGGCGAGATATAGCGATAACGATTCTATTTCTAATGCTATATAAGTTCATGATTCTCGAGACTCCCATGACATCGTCGACTACACTTACGATGGTTGATCCTTCAAGGAAGGATATAGTGATAATGATAATGCTAATGATGATGTTGATTCCATTTATGTATTTTTATGTATATGTATGTATGTATGCATTGCATCCCACTGATCAGCTAGGGATAACACCACGCCTATATGGCCGGACAAGATAACACCGTGCCTATATGGCCGGGCAAGATAACATCGTGCCTTAATGGCCGAGCAAGATGCTATATATATTTCCGTGCCTTAATGGCCGGGCAAGACGCTATATATATTACCGTGC
This sequence comes from Lycium ferocissimum, assembly GCF_029784015.1. Taxonomy (NCBI): domain Eukaryota; kingdom Viridiplantae; phylum Streptophyta; class Magnoliopsida; order Solanales; family Solanaceae; genus Lycium; species Lycium ferocissimum. The sequence goes on along the minus strand of NC_081345.1, from coordinate 9,115,490 downwards.
CTTAATGGCCGGGCAAGATGCTATATATATTACCGTGCCTTAATGGCCGGGCAAGATGCTATATATATTACCGTGCCTTAATGGTCGGGCAAGATGCTATATATATTACCGTGCCTTAATGGCTGGGCAAGATGTTATATATATTATCGTGCCTTAACAGCCGAACAAGATATTATATATGGATATATATGGAAAAGTCTTTTTTAAAAGCTAAGCATGCACGACATTCGCCTTAAAAGGGCATTCAGAGACACAAGCTGATCTCTTTTATATTACGTTATCTTCATACTTTCATTATGTTGTTATTTATTCCTTACATACTCAGTACATTGCTCGAACTGACGTCCCTTCTTGTGGACGCTGCGTTCATGCCCGCAGGCGTAGATAGACGAGACGAGGATCTTTCATCGTAGGCTGCCTTCAGGTGCTGATCTTGAGTGGTGGCTCCACTTCTTCCTGGAGCACTTCCAAGTCCGAGTCTATACATATATATATATATATATATATGAATTATGTTAAGGGTACGTCGGGGTCCTGTCCCGACTTGTATACCACAGTCACGTTTATAAAGGCTTTGCGAAGGTTCTTGTGGGCTGACTTAGTCTTAGTGTAACAAATAGTAATGTCGGCATCATGGGTCTATTGTACATATACTTATGCATGATATTATGTTCATATTTAGCCTCTTGATCTTATTGTTGCTATACGAGACATAGAGGATGCGAGTTATAAGTTGGTTCACTCGGTTTTCGCAAGGTGCGGGGTGCCAATCACGCCTTACCTAGGGTGGGGTGTGACACATCTATCCTTAGAGGATCACTCATCGTATGAGGAATTTAGTAGAACCATAAACATAACGAGAATCATGAGCTTTAATAGCTTTAAAGATAGAATCATTTTGGAGGACATCATAGGCTCATGAAAGAATAGATATATGGCCAAGGAATCATGCCTTATTGAAAGAAGGGTTAGCCTTACATACCTTTTCATTTAGCTATTCTATCACTTGAACGTTCTCCTTCAATGCTCACACTTCTATCTTCATTAGAGTTTGCACTATCATTAGAAAATCAATAGCTTTGCATACTAGACTAAAGCTAGAGAAAATTGGGCAGCATCTCCTTTGTTTATACAACTTCCTCCATATCATATATCAACTCCCAAACATCTATAATAACATTCATATCATCATAAGCAATAGTCTCTATTCATCTACATTAACCATATTTCCCAATTCACTTCAAACCATCCATATCCATGGTCATATCACACTATTACATTCACTCATATACAATGTCTATCCCATGTTCTTAATGTCATTTATAAAATAATTATAATCACAACATATCAAGAATCATGACTCAATCTAAGCCACTACTCAAAAATGATACTATTTTCACATTCATGACCCATTTTCTATCTCCTTCTACAACCCAAGTCTTTCAACCTCTCAATACCTTAAACAACATGGAAAGACCATAAAACTTACCTTAGATGGTGTAGGAATGGACTTTGGGTGGAAACACTTCACTTGAGCAAAACCCTAGTTCCACTTCCACTTGGATTTCTTGTCTTGGATGCACCTTAATGAGTTTCCCACACTTGATTCTCTTGGTTTGATGAAGTTGATCATTAATATCTCTTGAATTCTTGTGGGAAAGGTGTGAAGAAATGTTCTAGAGAGTTCTTGAGAGAAGGGGAGTGAAGATGAAATGAAATGAAATGAACTTGGTCCCCTTATTAATAATTCACAATCTGTCCCGTCTCGTTTCTACGGACCAACATACGGTCCGTATAATTTATATGGACTGTATTTCTAGCCGTAGATTTGGTCCAGTGAAGGCTGCCAATCTGGGTAGAATATACGGCCTAACATACGGCCAGTATGTTAGGCCGTATAATGCCCAGCTTTTCTGAACTCATTCTCGTCGACTCGTTTGATCTCCAATCCTTATGGAACCTTCTTAAAACTTGTTTATCACCTTATTAACAATATAAGGTATGTTACAACTCTTCTCAAAAATATCATTAAGTCATCATTAATTCGGTACTCGTAAATCCTTTCCGATACATTACGTATACCTTGCCTTTCTTGGCAAACTTTCTTCCCTTACTTTGAATGTCTTTGAAATCTCAATTAGGGTCATCAAATAATATTTCTTACTTATTGAAACATTGTATACTTTGTTCCCATCGTTAGTCTATTCACTGTGCATTAACGGAAAATTTTCGAGGTGTAACATTCTTCCCCCCTTAAGAACATTCGTCCTCGAATGTTAAGTTCTCGGGGATTCTATAAAAATTTCGCTAGAGTTTCCCCAGTAATATGGCACTACCATCCTATCACAATAGCCCATAATAACAATGCCTCACAGGGCCACAATATAATAGCAATAGAGTTTGGCCACACACGACCCAAATGCATAAAAAGGAAAACATACATACCTCATGATCTTGATGTCTCATCTTGGATCTCTTCCGGGGGTTGAAATAAGTGCGGGTAATTGGACTTCATATTTTCTTCCGCTTCTCATGTCATTTCTTCTCGGTTATTGTTTCTCCATAGAACCTTAACCGAGGCCACTTCTTTGTTTCTAAGCCTTTGTACTTGCCTATCTAATATGGCAATGGGTACCTCTTCATAAGTCAACTTTTCTGTTACTTGAACATCATCTACTGGAAAGATCCTAGTAGGATCTCCAACATATTTACGAAGCATCGAGACTTGAAAAACTAGGTGGGCTGACTCCAAATCAGGAGGTAGATCTAATTTGTAAGCCACTTTACCTACCTTGCGCACAATCTCATAAGGCCCAATGTACCGGGGACTAAGCTTCCCCTTTTTGCCAAATCTCATAACCCCCTTCATTGGCGACATCTTTATGAATACCCAATCTTCCACTTGGAACTCTAAGTCCCTTCGACGATTGTCTGCATAGGACTTTTGACGACTTTGGGCTACTAATAACCGATCTTGTATGAGCTTAACTTTCTCTATGGTTGCTGGACCAAGTCTGGCCTTATCAATTTGGTCTCTCCTACTTCGAACCACCTAATTGGGGATCTACACTTTCGCCCATATAAAGCCTCATATGGTCCCATTTGGATGCTAGAATGATAACTATAATTATAAGCAAATTCGATAAGTGGTACGTGATCATCCCAATTACCTCCAAAATCTAACATACATGCCCGTAGCATATCCTCGAGAGTCTGAATGGTACGCTTAGCTTGTCCGTCAGTCTGCGGGTGAAATGCCGTGCTAAGACTTGAAAGGTTGAAATTTCATGTCGTTGCATAGTGAATAGATTAACGCAGTGTGAGAAGTATATGATGATTCTATAGGTAAAAAGTAGTATTGAATGATTCTAATTAAGATTCCAAAGACGTTTGAAGCAAAGAGAAGAAAGTTTACTAAGAAAGGCGAAGTATACGTTGTGTCTCGAAAGAGTTTTTTAAAGTACCGAATTAATGTTGACTTAATGATGCCTTGAGAAAGATTTGTGACGCCCCTTAGGTTGTTAATGAAGTGTTAAACAAGTGTTAAGAAGGTTCCCTAAGGATTGGATATCAAATGAAGCGACAAGAACAAGATCGGAGAAAAGTGGATTATACGATCATTTATACGGTCTGTATAATGGTCCGTATAACCGTTACAGTAAAGGTCCATCACTGATGGAGTTATACGGTCATTTATACGGACCGTATAAAATTATACGGATCGTATAATGTGCCGTATAATGGTTACAGAAATGAGTTGTTCTTTGGGACGATTTCACGGTCACTTATACGGACCGTAAAAATTAATACGGACCATATAAGTGTCCTTCGGGACAGATTTTTATTTTATAAAAGGGAGCCCCAAGTTCATTTATTTCATTTCTCATTTTCTTTCCACACCTCAAGAAAGTTCTAGAATACTTTCTACACCATTTTAACATAAACCCAAGAGAAATCAAGAGTAAAACATCAAGAGTTGGTGGAAATCAAGTGCAAGAATGCTTTCTAGGGTTTATGTAAGTCAAGAAATCTCTTTGGATTGAAGCTAGGGGTTTCCTCAAGTGAAGTGTTTCCACCCAAAGACCACTCTCACATTATCAAAGGTAAGTTTTATGATCCTTTCATGTTATTTAGAGTATTGAGGAATTGAAAGACTTGGGTTGAAGAAGAATGTAGAAAATGAGGGTTAAATGTAGCTTTTATGATGTTTATGAGTAGTACACTAAATTGAGTCATGATTCTTAGTATGATATGGATATAATCATGTTATGGAAGGTAATAATGGTGATGAAGAAGCATTATATGAAAATGCGCTAAAATGTGTGTGAAGTTGTTGGTATGAGTTGAACACAAGGATAGACTTTGAAGGTTTAATGTAATGTGATTACTTGATTGTGATATTGTGGATGTTATGGTGGATGTTTGGGAGTGGTATTGTAGTATAGTGGAAGTCGATGGAATAGGGGAAATGCTTCCCAATTTTCATTAGATCATGAATTATTCTAGTTTGAATTTAAGAGTATCATTAAGGCTTAATCATGGTATGAATCCTTCTAAATATAGATTATTCGAGCTTCGACGGTGAACATAAAATATTTAAGGAGATAAAGAGATATGTAAGGCTAACCCTTCTTTCAATAAGGCATGGTTCCTTGGTTATATATATATATATTCTTTCATGAGTTTCATAATGTCCTCCAAATGGTTCTATCTCTAAAGTTACTAAAGCTCATGATCCTCGATACTTCATGATTCAATTGCATCCATTATATGATAGTTGATCCTCCAAGGATAGACGTAACGAAAATGATGATGGTAATGATGTTGATGATACTCATGGACTCTTATGTATACGTGTCTAAGTATGTATGACTATTATGTAACACCGAGCTTATATGGCCGGGTATGATATCTATTGCGCGCACACCACTGCAGTTGGGTACGGATAACACTGAGCCTTGGTAGGGCCAGGTATGTATGACACCGAGCATTGTTATAGCCGGGTATGTGAAACTACCGAACCTTTATGGTCGGGTATGCTATGGATATGAAAATGTATATAAATACAGATACAACTATGGATACGGATATAGATATATGTATACGTTTATATGTATGTACACGAGCACGCGTTAGAAATGGAAGGTCCCTATGAAAGACAAGTAAGTAATTATGATGATAGCTCTATTACCTCCTGATTCTCCCATCTTATGTTATTTCTCGTCTTTGTCCATTATGCTTCTACTATGATGTTGATTATGCTTTACATACTCAGTACATTATTCGTACTAACGTCCTTTTATTTGTGGACGCTGCATCATGCCCGCAGGTGGCCAGAGAGACAGACTTGATCCTTAGCTTTCTTATTCGGGGACTACATAGAGGAGCTCCATTTCATCCGGAGTTACAGCTTTTGGTATTATTCTTTTTGTGTACGTACATATGGGCATGGCGGGGTCATATTCCACCTATATGATGTTATCTACTCTTCTTAGAGTCTCATAGACAGTTGTGTATGGTTAGATGCCTTGTAGCCTTGTGTATGGTTAGATGCCTTGTAGCCTTGTCGGCTCACATTTACGTATATCATTTTGATAGCCTTGTCGGCTTGTGTATATGAATATAGGCATTATTATTGATAATGATATAAATTTGTTGTTGCCCAACGAGATTAGCACTTTTGATGTATGTAAATTATGAGTAAGCCATGTGGCTTACCTAGATGTGAATGTGAGAGTACAATAAGAGATGCCCGGGTGAGTTAGCACCCGGTACCCGTCATGGCCCTCCAATTGGGTCGTGACAGGTATTCCTGTCAGATCTGTCAGGTATGCCACCCGATCGTGACATTGATTTATGTATTGACTTGGATCCGGGCACTCGCCCTATTTCTATTCCGCCATATTGGATGGAACCTGCTGAGTTGAGAGAGCTCAAAGAGCAGTTACAGGATTTGGTGAGCAAAGAGTTCATTAGACTGATCGCCTCCCCCTTGGGGTGCTCCTGTGTTTTTTGTGAAGAAGAATGATGAGATAATGAGGATGTGCATTGATTATCGCCAGCTGAACAAGGTCACTATTCGGAACAAGTGCCCTATGCCTCGTTTTGATGATATGTTTGACTAGCTTCAGGGTGCTTCGGTATTTTCAAAGATTGATTTTCATTTCAGCTATCACCAGTTGAAGATCAGGGCGGAGGATATTCCGAAGACAGCATTTTGGACGAGATATGGCCACTATAAGTTTCTAGTGATGTCTTTTGGGCTTATCAATGCCTCGACTGCATTTATGACTTTGATGAATGGAATCTTTAGGCCATTCCTTGATTCCTTCGTGATTGTGTTCGTTGGTGATATCTTCGTGTATTCCAAGAGTAGAGAGGAGCATGAGAGCCATCTTTGTTTTGTTATTGGGTTGTTGAAGAAACATAGCCTGTTTGCAAAGTTTTTTAAGTATGAATTCTGGTTTGAGTCTATAGCATTCTTGGGCCATGTTGTGTCTAAGGATGGGATTATGGTTGACCCACAGAAAATTGAGGCTTTGAGGGGTTAGGCGAGGCCCACTACTATTACTGAGATTAGTAGTTTTATGGGTTTGGCCAGCTCTTACCGTTGCTTTGTGAAGAGTTTTGCTGCTATCACATCATCTTTGACCAGATTGACTCAGAGGAATATTCCCTTCCAGTGGACAGATGATTGTGAGGAGAGCTTTTAAAAGCTCAAGCTTCTTTTGACCACAGCCCCGGTCTTAGCGTTACCCATGGAGGGTAAGGATTCCACTGTCGAATGTGATGCCTCCTGTAGGGGTTTGGGTGCTGTATTGATACAGGAGGGTAGAGTGATAGCTTATGCTTCCCATCAGTTGAAGGCTCATGAGAAGAATTACCCTACCCATGACTTGGAGTTATTTCCCGTGGTCTTCGCTTTGAAGATTTGGAGGCATTATTTGTACGGTGTTCATTGTGAGGTTTTCACCAATCACTGTAGTCTTCAACATGTGTTTACCCAGAGAGATCTTAATTTCAGGCAGCGCCGATGGATGGAGCTCCTGAAGGGCTATGACATCTTTATTCTTTATCATCCCAGGAAACCAATGTGGTGGTTGCTGCCTTGAGTCGCAAGGCAGTGAGTATGGGGAGTTTAGCTTGATTGATTATTTTCGAGCGTTCGTTGGCCATGAGGCTCATAACTCTCATTATTCCATTCATCTGGGGGCGACTAAGATGTACCATGAGTTGAGACAGCACTATTGGTGGTGTTGGATGAAGAGAGATATAGTTGATTTTGTGGCTAAGTGTGGAAATTGTCAGCAGGTAAAGTATGAGCACCAGCGACCCAGTGGGATACTTCAGAGGATGCCCATTCCCGACTGAAAGTAGGAGAGGAATACCATGGATTTTGTTACGGGTCTTCCGAAGACCCTGGGCAAGTTTGACTCTATTTAGGTGATAGCTGATCGGTTGACTAAGTCCACTCACTTTGTTCCAGTTCAGGTTTCCTATATCGCGGAGAAGTTAACCAAGATGTACATTCGGGATATTGTGAGGTTGCATGGGGTTCCTATTTTTGTCATATCTGATCGGGGTGCTATCTTCACTTTCCTATTCTGGAGGGCGTTTCATGAGGAGTTGGGTACCCGATTGGATCTCAGTATAGCTTTTCATCCCCAGACCGATGGTCAGTCTGAGCGGACCATTCAGGTGCTCGAGGACCTGTTGAGAGCGTGTGTTGTTGATTTTGGTGATCATTGGGATCAACACTTACCATTGGTAGAGTTTGCATACAATAACAGTTATCATTCGAGTATTGGCATGGCGCCTTTTGAGGCTTTATATGGTTGGAGGTGTAGATCTCCGGTTGGCTGGTTTGATGGGTTTGAGACTCGACCTTGGAGTACAGATCTGTTGAGAGAGCTCCTTGATAGAGTTTGAGTTATTCAGGCCAAGCTTTTGGCAGTTGAGAGTCGACAAAAGATGTATGCAAACCGAAAGGTTCGGGATTTGAAGTTTGCTATTGGTGACTAGGTTCTTTGAAGGTTTCACCCATGAAGGGTGTTATGAGGTTTGGTAAGAGGGGCAAGTTGAGCCCCAGGTATATCGGTCCATTTGAGGTTGTTGACCGTATGGGTGATGTAGCTTATGAGTTGGCATTGCCGCCAGGCTTGGCGGGAGTTCATCCGATTTTTCATGTTTCGATGCCGAAGAAGTACCATGCCGACAATACCTACATTGTTCGTTGGGATTCTATATTTCTTGATGAGAATTTGACTTATGAGGAGGATCCTATTGCTATCTTGGATAGGCAAGTTCGAAAGTTGAAGTCGAAAGAGATTACTTCTGTAAAGGTGCAATGGAAACACCGTCCCATTAAGGAGGTTACTTGGGAGACCAATTCTGACATGCGTAGCCGATATCCTCAGTTTTTTACAGATTCAGGTATTTTTACGCTTCTTTACTTTTCTTCACTCGAGGACGAGCGACGGTTCAATTGGTATCTAATGTAACAATCCGTTTGGTCGTTCTAGTCTTTCCGGCATTTTTGCCCTTTCCCGAGCAATGATTAATTCATTTTGACCCGAGGGTACCGTTGACAAGCTTCTCGAGGTGTCTAGATCGGATTCGGGCAACTTTTTGGTGAAATTAGGCTTAAAGTGAAAAACAGTTGACCCAAAGTTGACTTTTGGGTAAACGAACCTTTTTCAGAAATTCATCAATTTTGAGATGTTCGGATGGTCGTTTAGAACTTGTGTGTGTATCTGGTTTGGTTTCCAATGCACTCGGATGCATTTTGGGACTTGGGTTGGGAAAATGGAAATGAGGTATCGGGGGCTGACTCGATCAACGAGACCTCCGTTGGGAATTTCTAGGCCACGAGCGCGTTCGTAGCGTATTTTTGTGTGGGTCTGTGTATGTGGTTTGTGATCAGATAGCCTCCGGAATGGTTCGGGATTTCGATTGAGACTTAAAAAAATTGGGGGATTTTTGGTACCTGGTGTCCGCATTGGCGGTACCAGTGTCGTCAATGGCGGGCTGCTATTGCGATTTGGTTGATTTGGGGCAGCAAGAAGGATTGGCCGGACCGGCGGGACGGTCTTCTAATTGTAAGCGGCACCGCCGATTGACGTATAAGATTTTTTGTAAGTAGTGTCACATTTTATAGCGAGAACAAATTAATAAAACACTAAAACATCATATTAAAAAGAAATTTAAATAAAACATTTCACGTATATTACTACAACTTTTCTCAATGAGTTTTTTTAAAATGTATTAAAAATAGCCATATTACTATTAATATTATATAATAGCACCTTTTATACATAGTTTTTTTTTAAATGTATTAAACATAACCATATTAGTAACAATATAAAATAGTAGCACTTTTTATATATAGCGCATTAAACGATAACTAAATACTAATTCATAATAGGTGAAAGGAAAAAAAGAAAAGAAAACAAATAGTACAGCTCCTTTTTGTCCAAAAACTGCAAAATGAGGCCACAGAGTTTGGAACTAGTGCCCTTTAGCTGAAAGCTCATGCGCTTGACCAAGTGAGCTGCATAGCTCTTTGGTTCAAGCAGTGTCATTTATTCTATTTACCTTATTTTGGTTCTGCGTTTTGGTTTATACGTATACCTATTTAGTAAAAAAAAATTGACGAAGCAGTGTCACGTGATACCCCTTGGCATAAGGTAAATCCGCCCCAAGGCGCTGCCGTTGCAGCCCCGTTATCGTCGTGGCGGTAACAGGCCTGTTATTTCATTAAGTGTGTTTTAAATAAGCTCTTAGTCTATCATTTATTGCCATTACGAAAATAGAACTCTTGAGATCTGTTCTTGGAGATTTTTAGAGAAGATTCTTGGTGGTAAGTTTCCCTAATCCTTTTACTATTTCATTAATCCTAATCATCAAAGATTCCCCCTTTCTCTTAATAATCCCTTAGTAATGGAAGATAAAAGTGGGTTTTGATGAACATTTTTCTCTAGGCTTATTAATGATGAAATTGATGGGGTTTATGCTAGATTTTGATGAATCTTAATTTGTTAATCATAAATCTTCCATTATTAGAGTTGAATTCTTGAATCTAAGAGTCAGGGTTTATACCCAATTTTGGGGGTTTTGCTTGAAATCAGAAATTAGGTCTATCCTTGAGTTAAATCAGCAATTAGTGCTTGGGTTATGATAACCTAGTGCTTAATTTGATATTTTGCTTCCGAATTTTTCGTTTTCACCTCGTGGACCCTGTTTCCCCAAATTCTAGGGTTGGATTTGACCTAAATTGAATAGTAGCAATATTAGTATCATTCTTCATGATTTCTAATCTAGATTTTGATTACGCTTCGACTATTTTTGTTCTGAGGTTCAGCGGAAAGGCAAGGCAAAGGAGTGAGTTGTTGGTGTTGTGGTTCGGCCATCCAGGTAGGTTATGGCCTACCTTTGGTGAGACGTCACATAGCGTAGCATATATTTAGATTATATTGTCAGAGAAAGCACTTGAACCTTCGGGTATGAAGTTGGGATGGATATTGTCATAGGTTGGGCCCTGTTGTGTGGTTGGGACTAGCCATCCCATTGTGTTGCGATTGATTGTTCTATTGTGCTGGCTTGATTCCACGTGTTGCTAGTAGATATTGGCATTTGTTGTTCCATCTTGATTATGATATTATTGGCATACCCCCTGTTGGTACTTGTGATTCAGATACATTGTTGGCGTACCCATTGTTGGTACTTGTGATATTGAGCATGATTATTGATGATGATACATGCATTGCACGCACTCTCATTCTTCATGTTATACTGTTGAGATACTGATGATACTTGATGAAACACTGGGATGAGCTGGCTCGATTTTTACTTGAGTGACGTGAGAGTCGGATATCCTATGTTCATCTCGGAATCATGGATTGAGAGCGTGCATGGACTCTACGGGTCCCCCAGGTTGCTACCGGTGAAAACCCCCTATGGGCAAAGATCTGGGGTCCCGTATATCTATTGGGCAAAGATCCGCAGCGGGTGGCACTTAGACTTCGCAAGTCACCGTGGGTTGTGCTACCGAGATGTCGATATCTCCGTCCGGAGTACATGTGCACAACGCATATGCATGGCATTGCATTGCATCCATACATTATTGCATTGTATTGCATCACGGCTTGATTTGGAGATGATTTGATGTTGTACACTTGATATATTGAGATTTGGCACTCTTAGGATTAGATGCTCTGCTTAAGCGTTGACGCATACTTGGCTTCTAATATGTTTGAGTTATGCTTGTTGGTTTAATTGCCTATCTTTCTTTATTATCTGAATTGTGTTAGCTATGCCTAGTCGGTCGATTATGCCTACCAGTACCGTTGTTTTGTACTGACCTGCACTTGCTGCATTCCTTTATGAATGCAGCGTATCTGGTTGGGGTCTACTTCTATCTCCCGTGGCTGATTGTCGTCTTTAACATTAGCACTGAGTCATTTGGGTGAGCACGGCCGTTTGCTGCCTTGAAGCCTTCTCTATTATTTTACGTCCTATTCCTATTCAGAGACATGGACATTTTTATGTATTATTACTCCAGACTTGTATTATTTCCTTTTTGATGATCTTGTATGATATAGACTAGACCCCGGCGGTATTATTATTGTCCACACTATCTTTACAATGTATCTATCGTGAGACTTACATATCTATTCTTTTCCGCTTGATTGATTAATTATTTATGTCTTTATTTATTGTTGGGTTGATGGTTTGCTTACTGAGGTGGGGAAGGTAAGTGCCCGCACGACTTGGGCAAATTAGGTCATGACAGTTGAAGGGGAATAAAATTAGGTCAATCATTCTGATGGTCATCCTAACCACCACAAACACTACAAGCATTCCACTCAAGGGATTGGGATGGTGCACCCAACCCATTCCCTCAAATATTATGATATCTTTTCCATAATTAGGATCCTCCACAAATCAGACAAGAATTAAAAAAATAAGGGTGTCCAACATTCGATCAATTTTCGTTGCCAGATGCCATGATATGAATTGAAGAATGACAAAATACTAAACTAAATTAAAAAAAATTTAAAAAAAAAAAAAAAAACTTGAATAGACAAAAAAATAAACCCTTAATAAAATCCAGAACCACAGCTGAATTACCCCGTTTCTCTCTCTTGGAGACGGCGAACCAGTGAGAGAGGAGCTTTGAGCTCCTTCTCGGCCATCTATGGCTTCCCAAGCCAATGGACAACCTCCTCCTGAGGTTGTCCAGCCACCACCACCACCTACAACAATTCTTACAACCCCTAATTACTCACAAATCCTCAAAAACCCCACGCAAAACCCTAGTTCTAGCAAAAAGCCGCAGGCTTCAATACCCATTAAGCCAATAGTTTACCATCATGGTGAACCCACAATTCAATATGCTATGGAGGAGATTAATGCTATGATAATACGTGAAAATCTCCAATACGCTGTTGTTGGAAAATTCACGAATGGTTGGAATGATCTTAATGCACTACGTACGGCCATTCCAAAGCAATGTGAACTCAAGGGAGAGCCTATTATTGGATATTTATGCAATAGACATGTTCTTATTAGATGTAGCTCGTTTGAAGATTATGTTGCACTTATGTCCAAGTCTTCATTCTGGATTAAGGATAAAAATTTATGTTATCCCATGAGAACGTTGAAGTGGGATCCTTGGTTTACTCCGGAGGAAGAAACAAGTATTGCTATAGCTTGGATTTCCTTCCCAACGCTTGCACCTCATTATTTTGTGGAGGAGGTATTGTTTTCATTAGCTTCGGCGATGGGGAAGCCATTGACGCTTGACCTAGCTACAAAAAATAAAACGAGACCTAGTTGTGCTCGTGTGAAGGTGGAGGTTGATTTATTGGAGAAACATCCTACACGAGTGCAAATTAATGTTATGGATGCTAAGGGTGATGTTAAATCTCGTTGGGTAAAAATCCAATATGATTTCATGCCCAAATATTGTAAAGAGTGTTGTCTTCAAGGACATGATGTGGATGGGTGTTGGAATTTACATCCCGAGTTGTTACTACATAAGGAAAACAATGGTGAAGGTGAAGGAGTTCAAAGAAATAAGGAGGCAAACCCTAATAATGAAGAAGGAAACCATAGAAGCAATATAAACCCTCATGATGGTGTTCACAAAATTTTATCCAGTGGGAAAGTCGTTGGCAAAGTTAATGATTATCATAAATGGCAAACTCAAGGAGGAAAGAAGAATAAGAAAGGTAATGTTGGGAAATATGTTGAATCTCTTGTCTTTGCGAAGCCTCTTAACAAGTAATTCTAAGCCTAGTACACAGCAAAATAAATTTGCTGCATTAGGTGAAGGAGGTGATGATAATGAGTATTCTATTGATGAGGAGGCAGTGGTTAATCTTCATGATCATGAAGGTAATAATGAGAATGCAATTGTGGAAAAAGATCATCAGGTGCAAGAGAATGGCCAGCAGTTGTATGCTACTGCTCAGCAATCTTTGAATATTGATGCAGTTAATGCAGTTGGTGTGCTTAGTGGTGCTGGGGATACTTTGAATCATAAGGCATCTGTTTTCACTCCTGGAAGGCAGAAGCACTCACCTGGTAACACTAAGCAGTGGGTTGAAGCTTCTTTTCCAAGCTCAAATGTGCAGCAGGTCACTATGAACAAGGCTTGCCATGAGGTTGAAGAACAGGTGGAAGAAGGCGAGATTGCAGATGGGGTTGCTATAACACCTGCAGGTCATGTAGTGAATGATGTTGCTAAGAATGGTTTGGAGAAGCAGTTGGTTGTTGCAGGTACAACTGCAGTACAACTGGTTACAAACTCAGTGCAAGTACCTGATAAGGGTGGTGAGAAGCAACTTAATGTTAATGCTAAGGCTTTCACTCCAATAAAGAGCACCAAGCCATCTATGAAAGACATTAATGCTGGTGTATTTCCTATAAATCACTGCCAAGTAGTGGAGAAGCTTGTTACTTTGAACCAAGCTTGCTTAGAAGTTCCTTCAAATACTACTAACACTGATAGGGAGAGGCAGCTATGGAGTAAACAAGTAGAAGAGAATGGTGAGGAGCATGAAGTCAGCAGTAGTGCCAAGAGGCAGGCTAATGGCTCTACACAAGCCACACAAGCAAAGTTTGCTGTTTCCAATGTTTGCCGTCTGCCGTTTCCGGCAGACAGAAACAGCAAAGTTTGCTGCAGTCTGCCGTTTCCGGCAGACAGAAACAGCAAAGTTTGCTGGTTCCAGCAGTCTGCCGTTTGCCGTTTCCGGCAGACAGCAAAAACAAAGTTGCTGAGTTGCTTGCTGGTGTTGTTAATGAGGAAAATAGCTTGGTTCCTCCATCTATAGGTGTTGAGATATATAGGAAAGGCCAGAGCAATGTCAAGGGTGATATAGCTAAGGATAGTGGTGAGAGGAAGCTTTGGAGTGAACAAATGGAAGAAGATATTGAAGAGGGTGAGATCTCAGGATATAAAGCAGTTGGTGGGCAGTCTCCTGATTTAGTCGACTCATTAGAAGAAGCAGTCGACTCATTAGAAGGAATGAAAGCCATGTTTACCGAGGCTGCAGATGAGGCCGAACATGTTCACGAAAAAACTCATCAACATCTTGGTACCACTACTTCTAGTACTAATATACAGAAACATATTGCTTTGGTGCCAAGTGCAGATGGGAATGATGCTAATCAGATGGCTATTCTAAGCATTCAAGGGCATCTGCAGGTGGCTATTCCTAAGGGAGATGGTCCAAAAATTGATATGGATGAAGAGTCGATTGCACAAAACTTCCGCAATGCTGCAAGGGATGGAGATTTGTCTCCTAGACAGGTGGAAAGTGTAAAACGACACAAAACTCATGCAAGGAAGGGCAGCTGGGATGGGAAAATGACTGAAGAATTTGTCCCAAGGCAGATACCGATGAGACAAGCAAAGAAAAATGTGGCAGCTCCTGCCACTTCCACAAAATCCACAAGATCCAAGAAGAAATGATAAAGTTCCAACATTTTTTGGAAAGGCATGAAACACAAGACAAGGCGGAAAAATCAATGAATATAGAAGATTTTACAAGTTCAGAGATTAAGGGTTATGTCTTTATTCTTGTCTTATTTTCTCATTATTTTAGCATTATCATGTGTAATATCATCATAGAGTGTGTTATAAACTCTGTGGTGATCATAGCTTATTTGATCATTTCGAGTTCATTTTTTCTACATTCCTGTTAGTTTAGAGGTTCTTTGCCTCATAGGATTAGTAAGGTAAGGCCTAGTCCCCCTTACTTGTACTCTCCCTTTGGGGTATTTTTTGTTTTCTAGAAAATTAATAAAACTAGCCCTAGGCCCAAAAAGCCTAGTGGACTTTGCTTAAAAAAAAAAAAAAAAAAACCCTTAATATAGATAAACACTTAATTTCAAAGTCCCAACAACGGCGCCAATACCTTGGCCAGGTCCACTGCACACACAAGTGTACGTGGTCGACAAGCAATAAAGTTATGAGTAGATATCATTTCCACGAGGATTTGTGATCAATTATTTACTAAATGAAACTATTACGTCCTATCTATTCAATAGATTATCCAAGAAGTGAATATAATTAACTATTACTATACCGACACTATAAAATAAACAAGTGAAGTGTCACGACCCAGTTTATTAAGCTGTGAATGCACTAACTCCCGCTAAGTTAGTAAGCCATCCACAACCCAAAACTAACAAAAGATAGATTAAGCAAATGGAAGTATCATACAAGTCAAATTTAAGTCTTTAAAACCCTTTTATAGTCAAAACATGAAATAAGAAGTACAACTCCTAAAATCTGGTGTCACTAGTACAAGAACCTTTAATATAAGAGTACAAGTCTGAAAGAGTACAAAATAACTATCTGAAATATAAGGATAGAAAGTAAAGATAGACGGAGAGGATCCAGTACTACAAATCGGCATGCAGGTCATCCCGAACTCTCCGGAATGGCCTTATCAAGGAGCAACCGGATAATCTCGTGGACCACTGTTACTAGGAACCGAATTTGCACACAAAAAAGTGCAGCAAGTGTGCATGAGTACAAAGAACAACAGATACTCAGCAGCAGCGTCGACCGACCCCAACGAAAATGGAGACGAGGGTTGGCCTACGATTACTACTTCTACACTTAACCGCTATTAGATCACAATAATGACATTATTCACAATAATCACTTAATCTCGAGTCATAACCTAAGTGAAGCTTCTAAACCACCAGTCCAACAGGTTTCCAAACAACAACCAAGCAAATCAGACAAATCAATTCAAACAAACCACAATAACAACCAACGAGATAGAACAAATGATATGATATGGAATGCAAATGCAATGCAAGGCCTTTAATCATCTCCCAGTGCACAGATGTTCGAACATTAATGAATCATGACCCATGGAGGACTCGCGAGGTCCTTATACTAACCTGGAATTCTTAGATTTCTCAGATCACATCAGGTCTTAGCTATCTTAGGCTTCCAAATCAATACACTCACCCTTTTTAGGCCTACATTACCATCATATAGTCCATCTGTCTCAAAATATCATCATCACTCCATCCGGGATCATTTCTCATCAGACCTTTCACTAGTACCATCAATGCATATGAGATACCATGATAAGCATGAATGAAGCATGCAACAAGACAAGCAAGCAATTCTAGGCAATAAAGAATCAATCTTTAGCTCTTTCCACTTTTAAACGAGTATTAGCAGTTATGAGAAACACATGATCACAAATAAGACAAGTAATACACACAGAATCATGTATATAAGAGACCTCCTATCCCAATCACTGATTCTATATTTCTACGCTACTAGCTAATGCCCAAAGCATGGCATTCAGACAAGACTATAAAATTAAAATTGCACAAATACCCTTAACATGAATTATCAGTATCCGATACAAGCCTTCGTCACCTAACAAGTATCGTAACCCCCTTTCGTTACCCAATTGTCCCCTCTTATTAGTTAAATTTTAACCAACCATAACGCTTAGTTTAAGATTCAATCTCCTGGATTGTTAAATAGGTTGCTTCGAAATGATGAAATAAGTATCTAGAAATAGTCATGAATTCACAATACACAACAATAAGTAAAATTATATTCAGCTGAAAGTTTTGATGGGGGCACAGACCATGGTTTGAGGGGATGGATATAGATTTGATCTAGATAATGAACTCCCCTAACCCTAGACACATAGTAGTTGTTTGTGGCGTAAGGGTCGCGAATTTTGAGATAGGATATATCGTGATCACTTGAATATAAGGATACATGGTTATCACTAAATGTCAATCCTCAAGTGCACAAATTGACTACCTGGCTTAATATATGTTGCGTACATTTGGAACAAAGTTTGAGACTTTGATGATCGAGAGCTCGTTCGTGTGTCGTACACACTTCTTAGGCGTAATTCCCGAACCTTTCGTCTTTCTTGATCTTACCCACTTATGTCATATCAATCCACAGGTTTGAAGCATTTTGACCAATATAGTGGTTAAAATAGAAAATATATTACAGCATCTATTTTCACTGCCTTAGAATATACCTAATAAAAGTACCCAAGATGTTTCTACATATGAATGTACGTATTATAATAACTTTTATACCACAAAAAAACATTTATATGCATTGTTAAAACCTGATTATTTGAATGTGCTTGATATACGAACTTTAATAGTTCAGAATTTTACTACTCCGGGAGTAAATTTCAAAGTTTTACTACTTCATGAGAAATTTGAAAGTTTTGCTAATTCGAGAGTGAATTTTAGAGTATTATTAATTTAGGAGTAAATTTTAGAGGCATACTACTTCAGGAATTACTCTAGAGTCATACTATTTCAGGAGTAAGTTTCACAGTATTTACTATTTTAGGAGTATATTTCAAAGTTTACTACTACAGGAGTAAATTTCAAAGTCTTACTACTTTAGGAGTAAATTTCAGAGTCTTACTATTTCAAGAGTAAATTTTAAATTTTACTACTTCAGGGGTAAAATTTTAAAGTGTTACTAATTTAAGAGTATAATCATAGTTTACTACTTCAAGAGTCAATTTGAAAGTCTTACTACTTGAGGAGTTAATTTCGAAGACTTACTAATTCAGGAGTAAATTTTGAAGTCTTACTACTTCATGAGTAAATTTTGAAGGCTTACTATTTCATGAGTAAATTTCGAAGTCTTACTACTTTAGGAGTAAATTTTGAAGTCTTACTACTTCAGGAGTATAGCATGGAATACTCAGAACATTTCTTTTCAATTGTTCTACCTCTTCGGAGGTTAGTCGTGACATTTTTACAATTAAATGCAAGTTTATATTTATAAGCTTTACTAAATATTGTCACATTCAAGGAATGTATTTGTATTTATAAGTTGTTGCATTCACTTCCGCAAATGGAAAAAATCATATAAATGTGCCTTAACCGCATCAAATTATGATTGTTTTTAACCTCTTCTATGATATTGCAACTTCAGAGCAAATCAATGCATATATATAATATATCGAATTTTTATCTAACATATAAACAATTGTTATCACATGCCTATAAAAATGCTACCACGTCGGTGGTTAACAAATTTAATTACAATGAAGCACGTGAATAAAATCACTTATGGTGTCATATTATACTTTCAAACTCCACCAGAGTTGCGAGCAAATTTATTGTCCTTGCTCAGAGTTACAACGAAGTCATAGGACTCCAAGAATTTAAAATGAAATAAGATAAAACTCTTACCTGAACAAGAACTGTTTCAAAAGTGGTATTTTAGACATGACATACAGTGATGCTCATGAAAAATCCAATCACATAAGGGAGATAGCGACCATATATATTCAAGATCGAAGAACGCTATGCCTCAAAGCATATCAATTGGTTAGAGCTTCGTGCTAATAATATGCTATAAATTAATAAAAAAGAATAGAAGTGATTGAGAGAATTGTAGAGATTCTTATTCTAAATTATATATTTATGAAATTGGGGTAGGCGAGCCTCTTATTTATAGAAGAAGAAAGTAGTGTTCTACAAGAAAAATGTGCTAACTTTTAGAGAACAAATTCAAGCTACAATGCAATTCTTTCCTTCTAAGAAATTCTCCTTTGTCTACCTAACCATAAAAGGATGGACATTCATAAATATATTATTTCGTAACAAAGGTCCATATTAGTTATTTTTTTACTACTCGCATAAAGAAATGAAACAACAAAACTGTAACGACCCGTTTGTTCATTATTGAAGTTTTGACCCATTTACCCTCGCTGACCTTTCCTCGAGCCCTGTCAGTATGATTTTGACCCGCGAGGATGGGTGGTACAATTCGTGAGGTAGTCGGGCGAGTTTTATGATGACTTATGTGAAATAAAGCCTTAAAGTGGAAAGCGTTTGATCAATTGTTGACTTTTGGGTAAACGGGCCTTTTTCAGAATTTCATCGATTTCGTAAAGTTCGGAGGGTCGATTATGACTTGTTGGGGGGGGGGGGGTTAGTTCAGTTTTTGAGGCATTTGAGTGTGTTTTGGTTACTTGGTTGATTCCAGCCATTTGGGGGTTGACTTGGTCAATTAGACCTCCGCTGGGAATTCCAAGGCCACGGGTGAGTTCGTAGCATATTTTAAAGTGTATGCGCATATCTAGTTTGTGTCCAGGAGGCCTCCGGTTGATGTCGGGGTTTTTGGATGGACTTTGTGAAAAACCAAAAAATCTAGTGTCTGGTGTTCTCGCAATGACGATCCCAGTATCGCCATAGCGGGCTATCCACAGCAGAGTCATGCCCACTATGGCGAGTGTCGGCCTTTTAATGAAGTTCTTCCATGTCGGGAAGTCTTATTGCCAAGGCGGGACCGCTATGGCCAACTTTTTGATCGCTATGGCGAGATGACAGGATTAGTCCTTATTTTAAATCCCTAAGTCTGAACCATTAGTTCCCTACACCTAAGAACCTTATACTAAGAGCAATTAGGGTGACTCTTAAAGAACATCTTTGTGGAGGCATCTTGGGGGTAAGTTCTCATCTCCCTATTCTTGTATTCCTTTTCTACTTAAGCTATCCTGGTAGTCCTTGTAAGAATTTTGGGGAAGAAGGGTCTATAAACTATAAGTTTAATTTTAAACCTCTCTTAATCAACTTGAATTGGGTAAATTCTGATTTCTAATACTTTATCAAAGGATTATTAGCTTTTAGGCTTGAATCTTCTTTTGAGTTCTTGAATCATATCCTAGAAATAAGGGTTCTTACTAGTATGGGGGTTTTGGTTGATTTGTTGAAATTGAGGTACCATTTGGGATTAGAACTTCATGTGATTGAGGATATTGGCTAATGAGAATTTGGGTAAGGTAAATTAACCCTTAACTTCCCGTTTTGCCCTCATAACTCGTTAGGGATATTTTGGGTATATTGATTAACTTTTCCTGAATCGGTTCTTCTTCACATTAGTTGGTTTATTGTAGTTATTTCCTTACTTAGCATTGCCAATTGTTAGACTACGAGCTATCCGAGGCACTTCGGAAGGGCAAGGCTCAAGTTTGGTGGTTCATGGCACCACCTCTGCATCGAGATAGGTTACAGCTTACCTTTCAGTTAGACTCCAATTAGTGAAACATATGTGAGACATAGATATTTACGGGGAAAGCATGCTAAGCCTTCGGGTATGGAGTTGGATGGAATTCTATTATGTTGGTTGTTGTTGATTCTGGCTTGTTGCCTTGTTATTGTGATTAGGCTTCTTGCCTTAATTGATGTGTTGTGATACGTGTTGCACTCATTTCCCTCTCGTTGTGTCATTTTTCATCCGGGAAAGGAAGGCTAATGAGATTAAGACTGAATCATGTTGTATAATTATGATAATACAGGGTTGAAATCTTGATTTTGATTTACTGTTGATGATGATAGCATGCATGGCATACATTCTCATTTCATATGTATTGTCCCACCCCAACGAGGGGCATGACGGGCACCCGGCTCTATTGACCGAGTACCACCTGGCGTATACTGACATAATCTCAATACAACTATCCTGGCTTGAAAAGTGAGCTCACTGTAACATAGAAAATACCTGCACGCAGAAGAGGCCCAACACATTGGAAAACATATGCATGACTATATATATATATATATATATATATATATATGCACGCTAGCCGACAAGGCTGCTACAAGTGTCCTCATAATAACATGTAGCCGGCAATGTACACATGATATCTACATACATCATACTATCTATGAGCCTCTAGCAGTGCATATACATAACATATGAACATAGAATATACCAAAAGAGCATACCCGGTACAATGGCACTTGCTGACGGTCCGCTGAAGCTAATAATCCTACTGAAGAGGTCCTCTGCTCTATCTGTCAGGATGCAGCGTCCCGTAGGATGGGGCGTCAGTACGGATAAAATGTACTGAGTATGTAAGGTAGGAAGCAATAACGTAAGTAAGACATAGGTATAAAAGAATAGAAGTAACCTGAGCCATCTGAGGAGACACAATATGCAATGCATAAGTTTAAAAATCATATGCAAGTATATACATACAGTAGCATCATCATCATATCATCATCATCTCGCATCCGGTTAACATCATAACATGGCCACTGCAGTGGTATGCACATCTACGTGCCTGCCCGGCCGACTATAGCGCGGCATGGTGTAGTAAAATAGTGCAATACATATATATATAATGCATGAGGATACAATGAACTAACAACGGGCCTTTCGGAGTGACGTACGGTCGGTAACCTCCCAATGAATTATGGAATTCGTATCGAATCTAAAGAAATAACTTAAGGATGATAAACATGATAATAATTCAAGAATCATTGAAGAAGTACATCAAACTAATTGGGAACAAGTAAGTAATCCAATAAAGAACATCTATAAGAAGTGATATATGATTGGAGTGAATTGTTATGGAACACTCGTGTTCATGTTCTAGTTGAATTTGCGCCAAAGAAAGAGGGAAACGAACACCTTCGACACCTTATTTGTCAAGTCGACACTCGAAAGAATCCCTTTTTCCGATGCTCTCCCTTCACCTGAACCTATATTAAAAAATATATCCTTAATCATATTCCATCATGTCCATACATCAACTTAGATAAGTTGTATATCGAAGGATGATTCGGGTTACGAGAATTCGGGCAGCATTTCCTCTATTTCTACTACGTCCCAAGTTTAGAACAACAACTACCAACCCAATATCAACAACATCAAATTCAATTCAACCACTAATTCATCCAATCAACAACATCTATTTAGGATTATTTCGTCCTTTACTCAATTCAACTAAGTATGTTATAATTTAACTAATACTTTCCCGAATCAACGTGATTCTATGAATATAACGAAGGGATCTTACCTTATTAAATTCCAATTGATACTTGATGGTTTCAAACCCATGACCACTCCATCTTTCACCTTGCTTCACAATAATCACGATAATACAATATTGCCACGAGCATCCCGAGCCTAGATTACATAAACTCCTTATGATTTCTTGGTTTTTAATGATAAAGAATGTTGGGAGATGATTCTAGGGTCTTTAGAGGTCTTAAAATGTGTAGAAGAACGAGGAAAAGTGAGAGGTGGAGGCTTATATAGGCCACAAGTTCGGTTCCCACAGCCTCAAAATTTGGCCTTCGCGCTCGCGATGGCGGAGAAGCCTCTAGCAGCCTATCTTGAAATGCTCATAACTTTCTACTCCGATATCGTATCGATGAACGGTTAGTTGATTTGGAAACTAGACTCAATTAACTTCAATTTAAATAGGTTGTGCATTTCATAACTCCTCATATTCCAGGAGATACACCTCCCTCAATTTGGACCAAAATTCTATCAGGAATTCTGCCAAATTTTTCCAAAATTTCGACAAAATTAATTCCTTCATTTCTCTTGATCCCAAAACCTTTAGACATGTTCTTAGAACTTGTTAGAAGTCTTCCTTAACCTTATAAGAGTTCTTTAACCTCTCCGGGCTTACGTTAGTTAACTGACGACACAAACGACACGAAAATTTTTCGAGGTGTAGCATGTACATTGATATTGAATTATGACTTGATACTGATAATGATAAATGAGAAAATAGAGTACCTTGGTGACATAAGACTTAGTTTTGAAGTGTACTTGCTATATTTGGAAGTAAAAGGTGTCATAGATGATTGAACTGGTTCGTCAATTAATTCCATGATTGAGTATTATGCATTCATTCTCATTCCTCATGCTTACTTCTGTGTTGATGTTCCAAATTGGGGTTTCTATACTTGAATCATATTTTGAATACTCATATATATACATATATATATATATATATATATATATATATATATATATATATATATATATATATATATATAAGGCACATCCGACGGGGGGATGAGGATTTGGCCCATCTTGTGATATGTATAAGGCATATTTGACTGGGGGTGAGGATGTGGCATATTTATGAACTCGTGATCCGAGGTCTGTTCCAAAGTGAGAGGTTTACAGTTCACTTTACGCGGGTTAAGCATAAAAGCTACTACGAGGTTGTTGGTGCTCTAATTGGATTTTAGTATTTTTTTAGAGTCACCACCTAATTTATTAAAGGAAAACTAGGAAAATCGGATAAAAGATTTTTCAAGTAAGAGAGAAATCCTTTGGTACAAAAGTTTGAGCTAAGGGTCCTGGAGATTCCCTTGGGAAGTTTTTACATACCCTAGTATTAAAGATCCATAGAATACGGCTGACCTACGAGCTTCAATGTGTGATCAATATATTATTTGCTTGAAAGTGTTTAATTTTCCATAAAATGTCATTCATTTGTATCATAAACTTCCGAAAAAATTTGGCAAAAAGTCCCCTTTAGAAAGGGGGTTTTTGGGTTTAAAAATCCACATAAGTGTTCAACTTATTTTATTGCCGGACTAGGACACACAAGGGATTTCTCCTGAGTAGAGTCGCTACTTTTCTAGTCCTAATAAAATTGGTTTAGTTCTTATGGGTTTGTTCAAGTCCAATATCATTCACTTTGAAACTCATTTAAGTCAACCTCATTCTAGTCCAAAGTCCATCTTATCTCAACTTGGTCAAAACAAAATCCCTCTTGTTTTCGGTCCATAATGTTTTCAGGCTTTGGCCTAGATCATCTCAAGAAAAATTGCTTGAGTCCAAGTAAAAAAATCCATTTCTGTTTTCAACTAATCACGATTCTTTAAACTTCAAATATCTAGAATTTATTTCAAATGGTTGAAGTGTTTTAACCAAACAAATTCCTTCACACAACCTTTAAATCACCTCTTCATTTCTTGCCTTAAATTTAGGATCTCAACAAAAAAAGAGCAGTTCTCAGTTCCATCAGTGGGCTTGAGGCCCAAACAATTTAAGTATCCTCCATTTTTATCATCCAAATACCTCAAAGAGGCAGAAGGCCCAAATCATTTTACTACTTAACCTTTTTTTTTAAACCGTTTAACTTATCCGAAAACGTTGAGCCAACTTTAAACCTTAGTAAAATCAGATTAAGTACCATTTTTCATGCAAAGTTTAAAATTAACCGAGTTTTGAAAGTGTTTTGGGAGAATTCCTAAAATACTAAGTGTTTCCTAAGTTCTACACATACATAAGGGGTTTCAATATTTTTCATGTCTTTACAAGTACATATATACATATAAAGATTTGAGAAATAAAGGAGAAAAGTTAGGCTGGCCCACTAGTTAGCTATTTCTACCCATAGCTGGGCCTTTATGCAAATATTAGCTTCCCCTTTCATATATTTCTTTCGGACTCGATGAAGAAGATATGTTGGGCCTCAGCCCAATAGGTTTATGCGAGAAATGCAACGGCCCAGATGGCCCGAGAAGGGAGTTCATGCACACAATGAAGGAAAGAAAAGGATTAGGGGGTGTTCATAATTTAATCATCCACAAGGAATATCCAAGAAAAGAAACATTCAATCATTTTGTATAAATGTCCATGTATTACATATGCATTCAGCGAAAATAAACAAAACCCAGCTGCGGGCCCAGAGTCCAAAATCCCATAAACAAAGCCCAACTAAGGTATGGTGAAAGAGCAGGCCCAAATAATGCAAGTTTTGAAAGGAAAGAAGTCCAAAGCAACATCACCTGTAAAATAGGCCCACTTAGTAAAAGATGCACCACATAGAGGCAAACAGGCCCAAAACGATACTATAGAACATATTAAAAGAAAATCCCATAACTTTATTGATGATATACAAGAATACCTATCTGTATACGCTGAAGTGTATACAAGCTATATATCTAGCATACTTCATGTATATTTGATACAAAGATGTCATACTAAACACAGAGTAGAATATCTTGAAACATTTGCCAAAATTTTAGCATAGAATGCTTCTATTTCAAGAGTATGTTACTTAGGCAGGAGACTTAACAACTTTATACTAACCATCTAGATTTCGGACCGCACATTTTGATTCATAATAAACTAGTTTAAACACATGAGACTTTCAACAGCAATGTACACACCAATTACAGATCATGTTTAGTCAAGACAACAATAGCAAACTAGAAACCAATTTAATTTTCCCATTTTTTGAGAGACAAAAGGAGTCTTGGGACATACTTGGCCATTTTAGACATTAGTAACCTCACATGGACTCTTAACATATCCAGGCAATTGAACAGGCATGTAACAAGTATACATAAGCTGGACAGATATACAGCATAGGTATCACTTAGGCATAAACACAACATAACAGGGATAAACAAACTCAATGTTATATAACTTAGGCATGGTGGATATGAAAACTTATAATCAGGCTAATAACCTAACAACATCCCTATATGCAGGTTTCAGGCCCTAAAAGTCAAACAAAACCAACAAGAAGGAGTGTTACAAGAAAGATCTGACTTAGCAATATTCAGAAAATGCAAAAACCAAGTTATTCACAGGCTTTCATTGGACTAACAAAATGACTCAACATATATGGGACTTGTACGTTCTTGAAAGTTAAAACCTAAAGGATTACTAAACTCATTTGGATTTAAAACACATAGTCAGGCAAACTTGCAAAAAATGGGTCAAATAAACTGAATAGGCAGACTATCAACTTGACCACAACAAAAGATTTATCTGGATGGAATGTTACTCTACAGAGATAGAAATGACATGCTTAAGCAGAGTGAATGAGAAAACTAAACTAATCTATCATCCAAAAACATACATACATGAGGTTCTTAGACTAAGCATAATACAACTTTGATCACTAATGGCAACTTTACCAACACACATAGACCCTTTAAACCTAACTGTAACGACCAATTTGGTCGTTATAGTCTTTTTGGCATTTTCTCCCTTTCCTGAGCATCGATTAGCTCAATTTTGACCTAAGGGGACCGTTGACATGCTTCTCGAGGTGTCCAGACCGGATTCGGGAAAGTTTCGTGAATATAGGCTTAAAGTGAAAAATAGTTGACCCAAAGTTAACCTTTAGGTAAACGAACCTTTTTCAAAATTTCATCTATTTCGAGAGGTCCGGAGGGTCATTTAGAACTAGGGTGTATATTTGGTTTGATTCCCAATGCACTCGGATGCATTTCGGGACTTGAGTTGGGGAATTGGAATTAAGGCATCAGGGGTTGACTCGGTCAACGAGACCTCCGTTGGGAATTTTGAGGCCACGGATGCATCCGTAGCACATTTTTATGTGTGTCTATGTGTTTGGTATGTGAGCAGATGGCCTCGAAAACTAGTCAGAAAATTGGATCAAATGGTGAAACTTAGGAAGTTTTCTGGTGTCTGGTGCCCACCTTGGCGGCATCAGCACCGCGGCAGCGGTACCGCTAGAGCGATAACCCTGCGGCTGTAGCGGCCCAAGAGTTTTAGTCTTGACCACTGAAGCGGTCATGTGATAGCTGAAGCGGAGCTGCTAGGGCGGTCCCAGTACCGCTAAAGCGGTGACAGGCAGTTTGTAAAAATTAATAAAGTTTTAAAAGTCCTATAGACACTCATTATTTCCCATTTCGAAATTAGAGCCTTGGGGAACAGTTTTTCGAGATATTTTGGAGACATTCTTGGACGTAAATCTTGCCTATTCCTTTACTCTTCCTTAATGACAATCATCCTAGATTTTTCCCTTCCCTTTAATAATCCCTTAGTGATGGAAGTTGAAAGAGGTTTTGATGAACTCTTCCATAGGCTCATGTATGAGGAAATTGATGATGTTTATGTTAGATTTTGATGAATCTAAGCTTATTAATCATATATCTTCCATTTCTAGTGTTGAATTTCGGAGTCAATGAATTAGGGTTTATACCCAATTTGAGGGTTTTACTTGAAATTAGAAATTAGGCTAATCCTTGAGTTAAATCATCAATTAGTAGTTGGGTTATGATCACCTAGTACTTAATTTGGTATTTTGCTCCCGAATTTCCCATTTTGCCTTTGTGGGCCCGTTTTCCTAATTTTTAGGGCTAGAATTGACCTAATTTGAATAGTAGCAATATTAGGATCATTCTACATTTTTTCTAATCTAGAATTCGATTATGCTTAGACTACTTTGGTTCTGAGGTTCAGCGAAAAGGCAAGACAAAGAAGTGAGTTGTTGGTGTAGCGGTTCGACTATCTAGGTAGGTTATGGCTTACCTTTGGTTAGACTTCATACAGCGAAGCACATATTTAGATTATATTGTCGTAGACAGCATGTGAATCTTTGGGTATGAAGTCGGGATGGATATTGCCTTAGGTGGGCCCTGTTGTGTGTTGGGGCTAGCTACCCCGTTATGTGTGATTTGATTGTTCTATTGTGCCGGCTTGATGCCATGAGTCGTTGACAGATATTGGATTCTGTTTTATCATATTGGTTATGATGTAGTTGGCATACCCATTGTTGGTATTTGTATTTAGATATATTATTCGTGTACCCACTGTGGTACTTATAATTTAGTTATATTATTGGCATACCCAATGTGGTACTTGTGATTCGGTTATATTATTGGCATACCCACTGTTGGTATTTGTGATTCGGATATATTGTTAGCGTACCCATTGTTGGTACTTGTCAAGTTGAGCATGATTATTGATGTGATTCATGCATTGGACGCACTCTCATTTTCATGATACACTGTTGAGATGTCGATGATACTTGATAAAACTCTTTTACTTGAGTGACGTGAGATGACCGATGTCCGATGTTCATCCCAGAATCATTGAATGAGTGAAATTGATACTTGATAAACCTCTTTTACTTGAGTGATGTGAGATGGCCGATGTCTGATGATCAATTCCAGAATCGTTGTTGCATGGCCGATATCCGATGTTAGTTCCGAAATCGTTGTTAGTGCATGGACTCCGCGGGTCCCCCAGGATGGCGTCGGTGAGAATCCCCCGTGGGCAAAGATCCGCGATCCCGTCTGTCTGTTTGGCAAAGATCCATAACGGTTGGCACTTAGACTTCTCGAATCACGCTGGGTTGTTCTATTGAGACGTCGATATTTCTGTGCGGAGTACATGTGTACACCGCATTTGCATGGCATTGCATTGCATTCATACTATTATTGCATTGCATTGCATTATGATTCGGTTAAGTTGCTTGGTGATTGTATTGTGATGTTGGATTGGATTGGATATATCCAGACTTGACATATTTGGGATTAGATGCTTACACTGGCAATGATGAATACTTGGAATTAATTATATTATCTTATACTTGTTGGTTTATTTGCTTATCTGCCTTATGATTTGAATTGTGTTAGCTATGCTTAGTCGGTCGATGATGCCTACCAGTACTGTTGTCTTGTATTGACCTACACTTGTTGCATTCTTTTATGAATGCAGAGTATCAGGTCGGATCCACTTCTGTGACGCGTGGCTGATAGTCGCCTCAGCTCTATTCTCGAGTTTCCAGGGTGAGCATGGCCATCAGTCGCCTTGAAGACTTTCCTATCTTATGTCCTATTTTATTCAGAGACATAGACACTTACGTATCAGTATTCCAGATTGTATTATTTTCCTTAGATGCTCTTGTATTATTCAGACTAGACCCTGGGGTGTCGTTATTATTCCACACTATTCTGCTACTTCTATATATATATATATATATATATATATATATCATGAGACTTACGTATTTAATCTTTTCCATTGTGTAATTCATTCTTTTATGTATTTATTCATATGTTGGGTTGAGGGTTCGCTTACTGAGGTAGAAAGGTAAGTGCCCGCACGATTTAGGCAAAATAGGTCGTGATAAGTTGGTATCGCAGACCTAGGTTAACCGGTCTTTAATACAAGAGTGTGTCTAGTAGAGTCTCGTGGATCGGTATGATGAGCTTCGTACTTATCTACAGGAGGCTATAGGACATTTAGAAAATCTCACTTTCTTATCATTCTTCATGCTACTTTATTCAATTTGATATCTGGAAAGATCAAATTGGTATCTGACTCCATTCTCTTCTCTCACAGATGGTGAAGACTCGAGCTACATTGCCTCGAGGTCAGGTGCCAAAGGTCGTAGCTACGGCTGGCACACGAGGGCGCACTACAGCCAGGGGACGCGGCAGAGCGAGAGGCCGCGGGGGTTGCCCCCACCCGTGCGTAGCTCTGCGCGTGGGCCGGCGGCGAGAGAGGTCTCCATCTTTCGAGCCGAGTATCAACCGGACAGAGACCGGCCGCGAGAGGATGGGTGGCTCCCAGCACGGACACGGCTGAGGTTACGCCCGACCGGCCACAGACACTATGGCCAGGATTCTACTTCACCTTAATGCCTGGCAGGTGGCCGCCGGTATTACTACTCCCGACGGGGGTTCACAGACTAGGGTTGGGGTGCAGACCCCTGAGCAGGGACCTACGTGGGCAGCACATCCTGCCGCAACTATGGCTCCTCGCATTGATGCGATACCCATCCCTGGTGAGAATATTAGGCACATAGAGGGTGCTGTTATGACTGCTGCTGATCAGGACATGGTTGCGAGATTCAGGAAGTTAGAGCCGCCAAGGTTTTCTGGTACCTCGTCTGAGGAAACCTATGAGTTTATTCTTGATATGCATGAGTTGCTGCACCATATAGGGATAGTGGAGACCCACGGCGTTGATTATGTGTCCTACCAGTTTCGCAGCAACGCGAAGACGTGGTGAAGGTATTTCGTGACGTGCGGACCGGAGGGTTCTCCTCCTTGACTTAGACTCGATTCACCGGGCCTTCCTTGAGAAGTATGTGCCCAGGCCCCTTGGAGAGAGGCGCGCGAGGGGAGGTTTACACCTTGGCGAGAGGGCATATCTTTGGATTCCTATGTGACCCGTTTTCTTTATCGCTGTTATTCTACTCCGTTGATCCCTACTGAGGCTGATAGGATCAGGCGCTTTGTTGGAGGACTAGTTGGCTCTCTACAGATTCCTTATCTTCAGATGGAGTCTATGGGAGCTTCCTTCCAATCCATTATCGAGCATGTTTTTATGGTTGAGGGTGCTAAGGCCCGTGCTTTTGGTGGTGGTGACAAGAGGCCACATCAGACTGGTAGTTTTGGGGGTTCTAGTTCGAGGGGCGCTGGTCAGTTTTCGAGGCCACCTCATCCATATTTTGATCGTCCCGTGCATTCGACGTTGCCGGCTTCCGCTAGTGATCCACCTAGGTAGAGAGCTCCTGAGAGCTCATTCTCCAGACCAGTGGACAGGGCTGCTTCATCAGGATCTTCATCTTTTGTGTTTCAACATTCGACTTCTCTTACCTGTTATTCTTGTGGAGAGGTTGGGCATGTTGCTAGGAGATGTCCCGACACGGGCGGGGATTATCGATCCGAGGGACTCCTCGTCATCGAGTCGTTGCGGTGGGACTTCTCAGAGAAGCGGTGTTCAGTCAGGCCGCGGTACTTCCCACGGTTCTATAAGTGGTTGCCAGCTAGCTAGAGGTGGTTCCCAGAGTACAAGTGTGGGATCTCAGACTGGGCGTGGTAGAGCCCATTGTTACTCATTCCCTGGTAGGACCGAGGCAGAGGCCTCATATGCTGTGATTTTCGGTACTATTTATGTCCGTCATAGAGCAGCCTCTGTATTATTTGATCTTGGATCGACCTATTCGTATGTATCTGCATTTCATGTTGTTGGTTGGGATTTGTCTTGTGGTAGTATAGATATACCTGTTCATGTGTCTACTCCGGTCAGAGATTCTGTGATTGTTGATCGAGTCTACCGGTCTTGTTTAGTTACTTTTATAGGGTATAACACTTGGGTATATTTGATGATCCTCGATATGGTGGACTTTGATATTATATTGGGTATGTCTTGGCCTTCTCCCTATCATGCAATCTTGGACTATCACGCCAAGACAGTCACCTTAGCCATGCCGGGTATCCCTAGGCTTGAGTGGAGATGTACTCCTAGTCCCGCTTTGAAAAAGATAATTTTCTTCCTTTAGGCGAAGAAGTTAGTAAGTAAGGGGTGTTTAGCTTATTTAGCTCATGTTCGTGATATGACGGTTGCATCTCCACCCCTTGAGTCTATCCCTATCGTGAGCGAGTTCGCGGAGGTATTCGCGTCGGATCTGCTGGGTATGCCACATGATCGCGATATTGATTTATGTATCAACGTGGATCCGGGCACCCGTCCTATTTCCATTCCACCATATCGGATGGCACCTGCTGAGTTGAGGGAGCTTAAGGAATAATTACAGGATTTGTTGAGCAATGGGTTCATTAGACCGAGTGTCTCCCCTTGGGGTACTCCTGGGTTATTTGTGAAGAAGAAAGATAGAACCATGAGGATGTGCATTGATTACTGCCAGTTGAACAAGGTCACTATTTGAAACAATTTTCCTATGCCTCGTATTGATGATCTGTTTGACCAACTTCAGGGTACTTCGGTATTTTTGAAGATTGATTTGCGTTTCGGCTATCACCAATTGAAGATCAGGGCGGAGGATATTCCGAAGACATCCTTTCGGACTAGATATGGACACTATGAGTTTTTAGTGATCTCTTTTGGGCTTACCTGTTATATCCCGCATTTTGTACGTCGGAATATTTTAAGACAATTGCGGGAAGTTAAGGGCAAGACCATCTTCAAAAAAATTATTTTAGCATAAGTTGGTTATGAATATTATTTATGAATATTATTGAACGGAAATATTGAGAAAGGCAAGGGGCAAGAAGAGAAATTCGCAAGAGGGGCCGTGAAAATAATGCGGAAGGCTAGGGACAAAATGGTAATATTGAAGAAAGTCGAGGGGCAAAATGGTAATTTCACCAAGGGTTCATGAAAGTTCCCCAAAGGAGTCCAAATTAGTCATGTGATGAAAAGAAAAAGAAAAGAAGGAAAAAAAAGATGACAAAATAAGTCATCTTTCCATGGAAATTAAAAGAAGAATCTAGAGAGAGGGGGGCATGTGCCCCTCACATGCATGTAATATATATATATATAAGAGAGGTCCATCTTATAAAGCAAGAAAAAAAAAAAAAAAATGAAGAACAACAAAGCCAAGGCCATTCGCCAAGGCTAGAGAAAAGAAGAGAAAAGAAAAAAAAATTTAAGTCTTCAATCCTTGGTTCAAAATTATGTTCTTCAAGTATTTCTACCAAGTCAAGGATGCTCTTTAATGTGGTGCAATGGTTGGAGCAAGAAAACTACCCCTTGTGGCAAGTTACAAATTCTAGTCAAATGGAAAATTGGGGAAGAAGGTAAGATTCAATCCTCTTTTATATGTTTTATGGATGTTTGGACGGATTGCTACATGAAGAAATGGATGGGAATCATGAAAATATGCATGTTGTTGTTGAGCCATGTGAAGTGTGTGGTGGCCGTGTATGCCATGTTGTGTAGAGGAAATGGATTAATTGTCTTTAGTATGTTTGTGTGTTGATGTAGTGTGTGGAGAAAGAATGAAATTCATGAAGTCATACATGTTGATGTTGTAGCCGTGTGTGGGCTGTTTTGGAGGGGAGAGGATGAACTAATTTTATGTAACATTTGGTTGTTGTTTGTTGTGAATTATGTGATGAAAATAAAGGTTTAATAACTCAAGTTGAAGTTGTAGTTTCTTGCGGGCTGATTTGGAACCTAATGTAATTTCAACATGCTTTCTTGAATTTATGGAAATAATGTTGTAAACATGTGGATTATTGACATAGTTTATGAATTTTGAAGAAAGAAATGTATTATTGATGTTCTCTTAAACTTAATGATTTCGGGTTCCATGGGGTAATGGATGGGTTGTTTCGAATATTATATGGATTGCTTGAAATGTTCTTAAATCATGTTGGAATGGTCTCGGAATAATATTGAACGAACGATCAATAATGTGAGTTTGAATGGGCGTAGTTTATTTGAAAGTGAATGAAATGTTATTGAATTAAATTGAATATGTTTGGAAATGCTATTGTTAGTTTTATTGTTGATATTGTGGCCGAGTTCCATTCTCGGGCTGTTGTCGTTGAATTGGGCCGAGCCATATTCTCGGGACGATGTATTTACAGGGGAAATGCTGCCGAAATTTCGGCAGACAAAGTGTTGCTTTAAAGAATCAACTTATAAATGCCCCTAACTAAGGTTTGGTAAATGCGACCATTTGTAGATTTTTGGCGGATTTGGAGCTTGAATTTGGAGGAGCGTAAGAAGCGGAAAAAAGGTATGTAAGACCTTACTTTCTTTCTTTGGCATGTCTTAGACGTATAGGCTTGATTTCGCGCCTCGGGGACTTCCCTAACTCTAGAAATCCGAGATTGAAAAATAGTTACTATTCATTCGGTGACATTGAACCAAAGATGCTTGAATAGTGAAAGAAAGGTCGAAACACCCTAGAACTTGCAAGAATGAGACCCGATCACCCTAAGGCTTCCATAAGCAACATTATGAAACGTTTATACGTAAATTATGTACGCCGCCTCATTTGACCGAGGTGGGCCCACTATTCCCCGGATTCCCCTCCTGTTGTCCTATTGGGCTTATTTGCCATTCTATAGCTAAGCACACTTATGGATATCCTTCCGACTACTAAGTAAAAGTTGTTTTAACTAAACCCTCGACCCCAAGGTATGATTTTCCTTACTAAAAGTTTACGAGTGTTTTCCAAAAAAAAAAAAATATATATATATATATATATACATTTTTCCTTAAAAACTAAGTTTTACAATATTGACAATTTTTACGACTTAAACAACGACTATAATCCTATGATGATTATGAATCTATGATGCCTATGATCCTACGACGACTATGATCCTATGATGACTATGATGTCTATGATTCTATGATGTCTATGATTCTATGGGGTCTATGATTCTATGGGGACTATGATCCTATGATTCTATGGTGACTATGACTCTATGATGACAATGATCCTATGATGTCAGATATGCTATGCCTATGACCCGATATGCTATGCTATGTTCTAGGTTGATAGTCTCGCCTTATGATTATCATTCCTCCAAGGTGAGACAAAGCGTCCATGATTACTCCATAATGCGATCGGAGGATTCCGACCTTACGTCACTCCGATAAGTACATGATTTTCCTTGGGCTCTCTTTGCATGCTAAATATGAACAAGGGTTGGGGGGATGGGAACTTGAATACTTGGAAATTGGGAAGGAACTATGTTTCATTGCCACACTGGTCAGGCTGGCTTATCATCCCGGACGCGGGATGCCCGGATTTATGACGCGGGATTTAGCGGAGCTGGAGTATTCCGGCGCTATGTGGGCGAGCCGCCTCGTACGGTGCTATGACCTGATATGACCAAGTAAGCATGCATGGCATCCGCCCCCAGGGGCACTCATATGCACAGGTTACTCTGCTAGCCTATAATATGTTCTATGTTCTCCATGCAGTATATGATTCCTATGTACAGGTCGCAGCTTGACATGACATGTTCTATGTTTCTATGCGGTTATTGTTCATGTATACATGTCTTACTATGTTACTATTCATGCCTTACATACTCAGTACATTGTTCGTACTGACCCCTCTTCTTCGGGGGCTGCGTTTCATGCCGCGCAGGTACACCCGACGACGCAAAGTTAGCATAGAAGATGTTTCAGCGAAGTTGGCGAACTCCGTTTGCTGGGAGTGTAGCCGAGTCGGCGCACACGTGCTATGATATCGATTACGTTAGAGACTTTGAGACGAGTCGTGGGTTTTAGAGTGTTGTGCCATGAGTTGAGTTTTGTTGATGTATTTTATTTTTCTAAAAGCAACATAAAGAATCTTATTATGAAACGACGAAAAGATTTTGAAAAAAAAATTTTACTATGTATTTTACTTTACTTTGTCAAAAAAAAAAAAAAAAAAAACATGTGTGTACTAAGAGTCGCGGGTTCGCTCGGCTCCGAATATGGGGTCGGGTGCCCATCACACCCTAGTAAAGTCGGGGTGTGACAAAGTGGTATCGAGCGAGGAGTCGGTCCAAGGGTTGTCTGCAAAGTCGTGTCCGGTAGAGTCCGTTTATGGGTGTGAAGCCGGCCACATTTATAAACGAGGAGGTGCGGGGCATTTAGGAACTGTTGACCTTCTTTCTGTCCTATGATCGTGCGATAGAGCCAAGTCCTAGGAGAATGGAATCTCCTATGCAGGCCTTACCTACGACGAAAGAAAGTGAGAAGTGATATGGAAAGTTACAAGGACAAGTATTGATGTTCTGTTCTGCCACCCGAAGCTGGGGGCTCGGTATGGCTGAGATGAGTCGTATACATATGTAAGCCTGCAAGGTATTGCTAATAACTGCTGTGTGCGGATCTGAATAGTGAAGATAATAAAGAAGGCCCTACCAGAATGGGCATGTCTAAGAGAAAGAAGTGTGAAAAGGAAATACGATAAACAGACAATAAACGAGATGCGATGTTTCAAGAAAGGTTATGGATTTGGCACGACGACGAAGGTGCGATCGCTACCTCGGGAACACGGGAGGCCCGAGGATAAGAAGTGGTTATGCACACAAGTGAAAGGTGAACATTCGGAATCGAAAAGGGCAAAATAGTAATTTCAAGGAAAGGACGTGTTATGAAAATATTCCGAGAATCGGTAAGACTTCGACTTGCCCCGAGGATATGTAATAAAGGTTATACGAGGAAGTGGACGCGATTATATCAGCGTTAAGACATCAGATTCTACCAGAGTTTCGAGGTTAAGCGTGCTCAGGTGGGAGCAATTCTACGATGGGTGACCCCTTGGGAAGTTATAAGAAATTTTATATATTCAGACCTAAGAGACACATGAGAGGTTAGGGTACTAAGGGAAACTAGAGAGATGGTTGGAGATCATAAGAAGACGCAGGAGAGAAAACTAAAGAGAGTATATGGGATATTTGATAGTAATTATATACATGTATATATGAGAGCTAGTTGATATTAATTATATATATAAAGGTGTAGGATATTCCAAATATGATTGTATCGGTGGACATGTGAATCCCAAAGAACCGAAGTTACGGTACAAAAGGCATTAATCGAGTAAGGGTATCGAAGTTCGAGTGAGCAAGAGTAAATGGTACAAGTGTTGCAAAGCAAGCCGTTATTCTACTACTATAAATTGAGATTGGGAATAGGGATATGAGGCGAAGTATAAATGGATAATGGTATAAGCATACCCCTAAAAGGGGGGAAGCAGGTGAGAGAAAAGTAAGGGTGAGATAGAAACAGTTGATACGGTAATATGTTTGATATGGACGTTTAGCCTACAAACGAAACCCCCCCTTCATGGAAGCAAATCAAGTAAGATCGGAAGATCAACAATGGGTGTACAAGAGTCGGGGATGGTGTTTGAGGCGGTGTGAGAAGCTTTGCAAAAACCTCGAACGACAGGACATTAGAGTGTATAAAGAAAAAGAGTATGACAAGAGAATGGTAGTGGATAACTTAAGAGATGGCATGAAGGGCAGCAATAGCTATAAAGAAAAGGGAGCTCCCCCGAGGTACTTATGAGAGCCTGTAGGACTAGTCGAACATTCGAGGACGAATGTTCCAAAGGGGGGAAGGATGTTATATCCCGCATTTTGTACGTCGGAATATTTTAAGACAATTGCGGGAAGTTAAGGGCAAGACCATCTTCAAAAAAAAAATTATTTTAGCATAAGTTGGTTATGAATATTATTTATGAATATTATTGAACGGAAATATTGAGAAAGGCAAGGGGCAAGAAGAGAAATTCGCAAATGGGTCGTGAAAATAATGCGGAAGGCTAGGGACAAAATGGTAATATTGAAGAAAGTCGAGGGGCAAAATGGTAATTTCACCAAGGGTTCATGAAAGTTCCCCAAAGGAGTCCAAATTAGTCATGTGATGAAAAGAAAAAGAAAAGAAGGAAAAAAAAAAGATGACAAAATAAGTCATCTTTCCATGGAAATTAAAAGAAGAATCTAGAGAGAGGGGGGCATGTGCCCCTCACATGCATGTAATATATATATATATATAAGAGAGGTCCATCTTATAAAGAAAGAAAAAAAAAAAAAAAGAGATATAAGAACAACAAAGCCAAGGCCATTCGGCCAAGGCTAGAGAAAAAGAAGAAAAAGAAAAAAAAATTTAAGTCTTCAATCCTTGGTTCAAAATTATGTTCTTCAAGTATTTCTACCAAGTCAAGGATGCTCTTTAATGTGGTGCAATGGTTGGAGCAAGAAAACTACCCCTTGTGGCAAGTTACAAATTCTAGTCAAATGGAAAATTGGGGAAGAAGGTAAGATTCAATCCTCTTTTATATGTTTTATGGATGTTTGGACGGATTGCTACATGAAGAAATGGATGGGAATCATGAAAATATGCATGTTGTTGTTGAGCCATGTGAAGTGTGTGGTGGCCGTGTATGCCATGTTGTGTAGAGGAAATGGATTAATTGTCTTTAGTATGTTTGTGTGTTGATGTAGTGTGTGGAAAAAGAATGAAATTCATGAAGTCATACATGTTGATGTTGTAGCCGTGTGTGGGCTGTTTTGGAGGGGAGAGGATGAACTAATTTTATGTAACATTTGGTTGTTGTTTGTTGTGAATTATGTGATGAAAATAAAGGTTTAATAACTCAAGTTGAAGTTGCAGTTGCTTGCGGGCTGAGTTAGAACTTAATGTGATTTTAATATGCTTTCTTGAATTTATGGAAACAATGTTGTTAAGGAGTGGATTATTAGTATCGTCGAGGAATTTTGAAGAAAGAAATGTATTATTGTTGTCTCTATTAAATTAATGGTTTCGGGTTCCATGGGGTAATGGATGGGTTACTTTGAAGGATGTATGGATTGCTTGGAATGTTCTTAAATCGTATTTGAAGGGCTTCGGAATAATATTTGAACGAACGATCAATAATGTGAGTTTGAATGTACGTAGTTCATTTGAAAGTGAATGAAGTGTTATTGAATTAAATTGAATATGTTTGGAGATGCTATTGTTAGTTTTATTGTTGATATTGTGGCCGAGTTCCATTCTCGGTTGTTGTCGTTGAATTGGGCCGAGCCATATTCTCGGGACGATGTATTTACAGGGAAATGCTGCCGAAATTTCGGCAGACAAAGTGTTGCTTTAAAGAATCAACTTATAAATGCCCCTAACTAAGGTTTGGTAAATGCGACCATTTGTAGATTTTTGGCGGATTTGGAGCTTGAATTTGGAGGAGCGTAAGAAGCGGAAAAAGGTATGTAAGACCTTACTTTCTTTCTTTGGCATGTCTTAGACGTATAGGCTTGATTTCGCGCCTCGGGGACTTCCCTAACTCTAGAAATCCGAGATTGAAAAATAGTTACTATTCATTCGGGACATTGAACCAAAAGTGCTTGAATAGTGAAAGAAAGGTCGAAACACCCTAGAACTTGCAAGAACAGGACCCGATCACCCTAAGGCTTCCATAAGCAACGTTATGAAACGTTTTATACGTAAATTATGTACGCCGCCTCATTTGACCCGAGGTGGGCCCACTATTCCCGGATTCCCTCCTGTTGTCCTATTGGGCTTATTTTCCATTCTGTAGCTAAGAACACTTATGGACACCCTTCCGACTATTAAATAAAAGTTGTTTTAACTAAACCCTCGACCTCAAGGTATGATTTTCTTTACTAAAAGTTTACAAGTGTTTTTCAAAAACAAAGAAATAATAAACATATATACATTTTTTTCCTTAAAAACTAAGTTTTACAATATTAATAATTTTACGACGTAAACAACGACTATAATCCTATAATGGCTATGGATCTATGATGCCTATGATCCTACGACGACTATGATCCTACGATGACTACGATTGCTATGATTCTACGATTCTATGATGTCTATGATTCTATGGGGACTATGATTCTATGGGGACTATGATTCTATGATGGCTATGGTTCTATGATGACTATGACTCTATGATGACTATGATTCTATGATATGATATGCTATGTCTATGACCCGATGTGCTATGACATGTTCTATGTTGATAGTCTCGCCTTATGATTATCGTTCCTTCAAGGTGAGACAAAGCGACCATGATTACTTCATAATGCGATCGGAGGTTTCCGACCTTACGTCACTCCGATAAGTACATGATTTCCTTGGGCTCTCTTGCATGCTAAATATGAACATGGGTTGGGGGGATGGGATACTTGAATACTTGGAAATTGGGAAGGAACTATGTTTCATTGCCACTGGTCACTGCTTATCATCCGGACGCGGGATGCCGGACGCGGGATTTATGGCGAGCCGGGAGTATTCGCGCTATGTGGGCGAGCCGCCTCGTGCGGTACTATGACCGATATGACCAAGTAAGCATGCATGGCATCCGCCCCCGGGGGCATTCATATGCACGTGTTACTCGCTATCCTATGATATGTTCTATGTTCTCCATGCAAGATATGATTCCTATGTACAGGTCACAGCTTGACATGACATGTTCTATGTTTCTATGCGGTTATTGTTCATGTATACATTTCTTACTATGTTATTATTCATGCCTTACATACTCAGTACATTGTTCGTACTGACCCCTCTTCTTCGGGGGCGCGTTTCATACCCGTGTGTACACCCGTACGACGCAAAGTTAGCATAGAAGATGTTTTCGGCGAAGTTGGCGAACTCCGTTTGCTCGGAGTGTAGCCGAGTCGGCGCACACGTGCTATGATATACGATTACGGTTAGAGACTTTGCGAGACGAGTCGTGGGTGCAGAGTGTCGACCTAAAAACGAGTTCCCTTTGGTTGATGTGTTTTTATTTTACGGAGCCTCATATTTACAAACTGCGTTTACTCGAGAAACGACGAAAAGATTTTGAAAAAAAATTTTACTATGTATTTTACTTTACTTTGTCCTATGAATCCAAGAGAACATGTGTGTACTAAGAGTCCGAGGGTTCGCTCGGCTCCGAATATGGGGTCGGGTGCCCATCACACCCTAGTAAAGTCGGGGTGTGACATTACCAATGCCCCGGCTGCATTTATGACTTTGCTGAATGGCATCTTTAGGCCGTTCTTTCATTCCTTTGTGATTGTATTTATTGATGACATCTTGGTGTATTACAAGAGTAGAGAGGAGAATGAGAGTCATCTCCATACTATTCTTGGATTGTTGAAGAAACATAGCCTATTTCTAAGTGTGAGTTCTGGTTAGAGTCTGTAGCATTCTTGGGCCATGTGGCCTCTAAGGATGGAATTATAGTTGATCCACAGAAGACTGAGGCTGTGAGGGGTTAGGCTAGGCCCACTACGGTTACTGAGATTCATAATTTTATAGGTTTGGCCAGTTATTACCGTCGCTTTGTGAAGGATTTTGCTACCATTGCTTCATCCTTGACCAGATTGACTCAGAAGGATGTTCCCTTCCAGTGGACAGAAGATTGTGAGGAAAGGTTTCAAAAGCCCAAGCTGCTTTTGACCACAGCCCCCATCCTAGCATTACCTATAGAAGGTAAGGATTTCACTGTCTATTGTGATGCCTCCCGTATGGGTTTGGGGGAAGTGTTGATGCAGGAGGGTAGAGTGATAGCTTATGCTTCCCGTCAGTTAAAGGTTCATGAGAAGAATTACCCTACCCATGATTTGGAGTTGTTGGCCATAGTCTTCGCTTTGAATGAGGTATCATTTGTACGGTGTTCGTTGTGAGGTTTTCACCGATCACTATAGTCTTCAGCATGTGTTCACCCAGAGAGATCTTAATTCCAGGCAGCGCCAATGGATGGAGCTCCAGAAGGATTATGACATCTCTATTCTGTATCATCCCGAGAAAGCCAATGTGGTGGCTGATGCCTTGAGTCGCAAGGCAGTGAGTATGGGGAGTTTAGCTCGATTGATTGTTTCCGAGAGTTCATTGGCCATAAAGGTTCTGACTTTGGCCAACAGTTTCGTCCGTCTTGATATTTCAGCCCCGGGCAAAATTTTGGCTTGTATAGAGTCAAGGTCATCTTTGTTGGATCAGATCAGGACTCATCAGTTTGAGGATACTCAGTTGAGCAAGATCCAGATAGAGTTGTGAGAAGTAAGGCCAAAGAGGTCGTGATTGATTTTGAGGGCATTCAGAGGATTAGAGGACACGTGTGCGTTCTTTGTGTTGGGGATCTGATTCAGTTGATCTTATTTGAGGCCCATAGCTCTCTCTATTCAATTCATCTAGGGTTGACTAAGATGTACCGTGACTTGAGACAGCACTATTGATGGCGTCGGATGAAGAGAGATACAGTTGACTTTGTGGCTAAGTGTGGGAATTGTCAATAGGTTAAGTATGAGCACCAGCGACCTGGTGGAGTGCTTCAAAGGATGCTCATTCCCCAGTGGAAATGGGAGAGGATTACCATGGACTTTGTCACGGGTCTTCCAAAGACCCTTGGCAAGTTTGACTCTATTTGGTTGATAGTGGATTGGTTGACTAAGTCCGCTCACGTTCCAGTTCAGGTTTCCTATACCGCGGAGAAGTTACCCAAGATGTACATTTAGGATATTCTGAAGTTGCATGGGGTCCCTATTTCTGTTGTATCTGATCGGGGTACTATCTTTACTTCCCGTTTCTGGAGGGCGTTTCATGAGGAGCTGGGTACCTGATTGGATCTTAGTACAACTTTTCATCCCCAGACCGATGGCCAGTCCGAGCGGACCATTCAAGTGCTCGAGGACATGTTGAGAGCATGTGTTATTGATTTTGGTGGTCATTGGGATCAACACTTGCACTTAGTAGAGTTTGCGTACCATAACAGCTATCATTCGAGTATTGGTACGGTGCCTTTTGAGGCCTTATATGGTAGGAGATGTAGATCTCCGATTGGTTGGTTTGATGGGTTCGAGGCCAAGCTTTTGGCAGCTCAGAGTCGGCAAAAGATGTATGCGGACCAGAAGGTTCGGGATTTGAAGTTTGCCATTGGTGACCAGGTTCTGTTGAAGGTTTCACCCATGAAGGGTGTTATGAGGTTTGGTAAGAGGGGCAAGTTTAACCCCAGGTATATTGGTCCATTTGAGATCGTGGACTGTATTGGTGATGTAGCTTATGAGTTGGCATTGCCGCCAGGCGTGGCGGGAGTTCATTCGATTTTTTATGTTTCGATCTTTGAAGAAGTACCATGCCGACGGTACCTACATTGTCCGTTAGGATTCTATATTGCTTGATGAGAATTTGACTTATGAGGAGGAACCTATCATGATCTTGGATAGGCAGGTCCAAAATTGAGGTCAATGGAGATGGATTCTGTGAAGGTGCAATGGAAGCACCGTCCCGTTAAGGCTGCTACTTGCGAGACCAAGTCTGACATGTGTACCCGATATCCCTAGTTGTTCACTGATTCAGGTATGTTCTCGCCTTCTTTTCTATTCTCCGCTCGAAGACGAGCGACGGTTCGATTGGTATCTGATGTAACGACCGGTTTGGCCGTTATAGTCTTTTCGGCATTTTCGCCCTTTCCTGAGCATTGATTAGCTCAATTTTGACCTGAGGGGGTCGTTGGGACGCTTCCCGAGGTGTCTAGATCAGATTCGGGCAACCTTTGTGAATATAGG
Organism: Lycium ferocissimum; assembly: GCF_029784015.1. Taxonomy (NCBI): domain Eukaryota; kingdom Viridiplantae; phylum Streptophyta; class Magnoliopsida; order Solanales; family Solanaceae; genus Lycium; species Lycium ferocissimum. Next base: position 9,072,632 of record NC_081345.1, on the reverse strand, counting down.
CTTAAAGTGAAAAATGGTTGACCCAAAGTTGACCTTTAGGTAAACGAACCTTTTTTCGGAAGTCCATCGATTCCAAGTGGTCTGAAGGGTCGTTTAGAACTCGGGTGTGTATTTAGTTCGGTTCCCAATGCACTCGGATGCATTTCGGGACTTGGGTTGGGAAATTGGAATTAAGACATCAGGGGTTGACTTCGTCAACGAGATCTCCGTTGGGAATTTTGAGGCCACGGACGCATCCGTAGTGCGTTTTTATATGTGTCTATGTGTATGGTATGTGAACAGATGGCCTCGGAAACTTGGTAAATTTTTTGGTGTCTGGTGCCCGCTTTGGCGGCACCAGCACTGCGGCAGCAGTACCGCTAGAGCGGTAACCCTGCCGCTATAGTGGCCTAAGCGTTTTAGGCTTGACCGCTGAAGCGGTCATGTGACAGTTGAAGTGGCGCCGGCGGGCGGTCCCTGTGCCGCTAAAGCGTTGACAGGCAGTTTGTAACAATTAATAAAGTGTTAAAAGTCCTTAAACCCTCATTATTTCCCATTTCGAAATTAGAGCCTTGGGGAATGGTTCTTGGAGATATTTTGGAGACATTCTTGGAGGTAAATCTTGCCTGTTCCTTTACTCTTCCTTAATCATAATCATCCTAGATTTTCCCCTTCCCTTTAATAATCCCTTAGTGATGGAAGTTGAAAGAGGGTTTGATGTACTTTTCCTTAGGCTCATGTATGAGGAAATTGATGATGTTTATGATAGATTTTGATGAATCTAAGCTTATTAATCATATATCTTCCATTCCTAGTGTTGAATTTCGAAATCAGGGAATTAGGGTTTATACCCAATTTGGGGGTTTTACTTGAAATTAGAAATTAGGCTAATCCTTGAGTTAAATCATCAATTAGTAGTTGGGTTATGATCACCTAGTACTTAATTTGGTATTTTGCTCCCGAATTTCTCGTTTTGCCCTTGTGGGCCCATTTCCCCAACTTCTAGGGCCAGAACTGACCTAATTTGAATAGTAGCAATATTAGTATCATTCTTCATGATTCAAATCTAGAATTCAATTATGCTTAGACTACTTTGGTTCTGAGGTTCAACGGAAAGGCAAGGCAAAGGAGTGAGTTCTTTGGTGTTGCAGTTCGGCTATCCAGGTAGGTTGTGGCTTACCTTTGGTGAGATTTCGTATAGCGAACCACATATTCATATTATATTGTCGGAGATAGCATGTGAACCTTCGGGTATGAAGTCGGGTTGTATGTTGCCTTAGGTTGGGCCCTATTGTGTGTTGGGGCTAGCCACCCCGTTATATTTGATTTGATTGTTCTATTGTGCCGGCTTGATGCCATGAGTCGTTGGTAGATATTGGATTTTGTTTTATCATATTGATTATGATGTAGTTGGCATACCTATTGTTGGTATTTGTACTTAGATATATTATTGGTGTACCCACTGTTGGTACTTGTGATTCGGTTATATTATTGGCATACCCAGTGTGGTACTTGTGATTCGGTTATATTATTGGCATACCCACTGTTGGTATTTGTGATTTGGATATATTATTGGCATACCTATTGTTGGTACTTGTGAGGTTAAGCATGATTATTGATGTGATTCATGCATTGCACGCACTCTCATTTTCATGATACACTGTTGAGATGTTGATGATACTTGATAAAACTCTTTTACTTGAGTGACGTGAGATGACCGATGTCCGATGTTCATCCCGGAATCATTGAATGAGTGAAATTGATACTTGATAAAACTCTTTTACTTGAGTGATGTGAGATGGCCGTTGTCTGATGATCAATTCCAGAATCATTGTTGCATGGCCGATATCCGATGTTAGTTCCGAAATCGTTGTTAGTGCATGGACTCCGCGGGTCCCCCAGGATGGCGTCGGTGAGAAACCCCCGTGGGTAAAGATCCGAGGTCCCGTCTGTCTGTTGGGCAAAGATCCGGGATGGGTGGCACTTAGGCTTCGTGAGTCACGCTGGGTTGTGCTACCGAGACGTCGATATTTCCGTCCGGAGTACATGTGTACACCGCATTTGCATGGCATTGCATTGCATTCATACCATTATTACATTGCATTGTATTATGATTTGGTTGAGATGTTTGGTGATTGTATTGTGATGTTGGATTGGATTGGATATATTCAGACTTGACATATTTGGGATTAGATGCTTTACATAGGCGATGACGGATACTTGGAATTGATTATATTGTCTTATACTTGTTGGTTTATTTGCTTATCTGCCTTATTATCTAAATTGTGTTAGCTATGCTTAGTCGGCCGATGATGCCTACCAGTAATGTTGTCTTGTACTGACTTGCGCTTGCTGCATTCTTTTATGAATGCAGAGTATCAGATCGGATCCACTTCTGTGACGCGTGGCTGATAGTCGCCTTAGCTCTATTCTCGAGTTTCCAGGGTGAGCATGACCGTCCGCCGCCTTGAAGACTTTCCTATCTTATGTTCTATTTTATTTAGAGACATAGACACTTATGTATTAATATTCCAAATTATATTATTTCCCTTAAATGCTCTTGTATTATTTAGACTAGATCCTGGGGGGGGGGATGTTGTTATTATTCCGCACTATTGTATATATTATATATATATATATATATATATATATATATATATATATATATATATATACGTATTTATTCTATTTGGTTGTTTAATTTCATTCTTTTATGTATTTATTCATGTGTTGGGTTGAGGGTTCGCTTACCGAGGTGGGAAGGTAAGTGCCCGCACGACTTAGGCAAAATAGGTCGTGACACTAACATGCTTGACTATTCCACAATAACTTTATCATATAGTCTTTAAATCATACTAAATTAAAACATGATAAGCTGGACTCATTAACAAATCAAACTATTAACCACATGATTAACTGGACTAAAGGGGGTTAAATAGATGATATTTGATAGTAACGGATCAACACATGGATGCAAATAACTAAACATGCTACTAATCTGCTACTACTTTAATTATCTGATAATATGGTTATACATAAGCAAGTGTAATCATGAACTTAATCAATATCAAGTGAACTCACATAAGGGAAGCTATAATAACAGAGATAAGCACAAGCTAATGGCTATTAACAACGCGTAATAAAGCTACATCACACTAAACACATAAAATGCTCAAAAATAAATAAAAGGGCAAGAAGGTTACCTTTCTTTTGCGCAACCTTGTCGAGATTTGAAACTGGAGACCTTCTACCCCTCAAATCCAAAGCACAACCGCACAGCAAAAATAAAAATAAAAAATTTCAAATTTAACTTACTTAAACTTTTTAGTTTCAAAGCAAAATATTGCCAAAACTTAAGCTTAAGTATATATTTTTGTGTAAAAAATTAATATTCCAGCCTTAAAAATTGTGAGGATATGGGGTCCTTTATATAGAACACCAAATTTGAATGTTGAAACCCTAAATTTCGATATGGGACAACCTCCAATTTCTGAGAATTGGCATACCCCACAACAATCAAGGGCTGAGATTTAGTCAACAAACGAATCAAAGGCTAGATCCTACCCAAAAGTGATCGGTCCACAAGGTTCATCAAGAACCAATCAAATTCCTCAAATTCGAACAAGTGCAAAAAAAACCATTAAGAAAGCTCAGAGTCTTTGACCGTTAATTTGATATAAAAAAAAAAAGCAAGAAAAGGATTACTTACACCTCGTTTGGGTAGAGATTGGTGAAAAATGGAGGAGACAATAAATGCATTGCCTTATACGGTCACACAGACCTGGCAATTGCTTCTCTCGCCTGAGTCTTTGCCATAAAAGGAGATACTAACGAGGAGAAAGGGTGTGGAGGCCAGGCGGCGCCTAGGGTTTTCTGGAAAGAAAGGGGGTAAGGGGGTAGGGGCTGCTTGGACGGGAAATGAAAGACTATAAGGGTATTACCCCTTTTACTCTTATGTTAGGCAGGGTCGGTCCCTTCTATGGGCTGGACCCGGTCCGACTTTAAAAAGGATTAAAGGGCAGCCCAACATTATATACCTATATACATGCGATATACATGTATATTGCATGTAAATCCATGTATACAACAACAACAACATGCCCAGTATAATCCCACCATGTGGGGTCTGGGGAGGGTAGAGTGTACACAGATCTTACCTCAATCTTTTGACGGGTAGAGAGGCTGTTTCTGATAGACCTCTGACTTAAAGGGAGATGAAAAGCATCATGAATAATAAACAGTAATAATAAGCAGTAATAGCAGTAAGATAATATGATAAATAACATAGTAAAGGAAGCACTCAAATAGTACTAGCGACAAGAACAAGCAATTTAAAGCAGTATAAAAGGCATATGTATATCCATGTATATACGTGTATATATACCGGGTTTGACACTTACTTTAATAAACAACCATAAATAAGAAAAAACACTAATTAGTTTAACCCTTAAGCATGGTCAAGCATGACTAACTAACTAACTAATTAAAGCTAATTTGCAAAAAAAAATGACCTTAGTTAAACTGAAGCCATGAATTAGGCTATTTCAATTAAGGCCATTTCAATTAAGACCGTAATTGACATAATCAAACAAACTAGAGGCTAATGACCTCAATTAACTTACACCAATGAATTTGGCTATTTCAATCAAGGCCATAACTAAACTAACAATTAGTTATTTCAATTGTAGCCATTATTTGCCACATAGTGAACAATTTATAAAATTAATCTCAATCAAATACTCAGTTACTTATAATAAACTTCTAATATATTTCATATGTAAAAATTGAAAATTGAGGAATAAAAATATTAATTCGTTTAATTGACCGAATTCCTTGAATTAAACAGAGTAATATACTGGCTAATTAACAATTTAATAATTTAAACAATTAAATGATAATAATTGTAAATTATTTTTTGTCTTGGTTAAATTTAGCAAAAGTATCATAATTGTAGAAAATATGTAAATTAATTTCCAAATAATTTATAATATTATAGAAATCATTTTACCAAAATAAGAATGGCAAAATATTGTCTATAATAACTTTCATAAAACCATTTTGACTTTTAAAAATTTATATCTCACTCTGTTTAATATCCAAGGACTCCAGGTAACTAAAAGAATTAGGGAAGGTCAAAAATTAGGTGTCAACAAGTGATACAGGGACACCATGGGTCCTCTGCGGGTCATGACTATTGTGCGAATAATGCCTTTAGCATATGTGTACAGGTTTGAGATTTTGGCCAGTGCATTGCATTGTATTGCATTGCACATCATTACATTTCATCCTGCATCATCATATGACTCTTTATTTCTGATTTGATAGGGTTTGTTTGTACCATTGTTGTGGCATAGCTCTGACTATGGACTGGACCACATTATAGATTAGTGACTCTGCCTAGGTTCAGAACTTGGATTCGTAATTATAGATTTGAGATTATTGAGACTCGACAAACTTGTGGTTTAGAAGCTTCACCTAGGCTTATGACTTGGAAAGTGAGTTTCTGTATGACGCATGTGTGGGTGGAAGTCCTTGATTATTATGATAATGTGATTAATAATTATGCTTGATTGTCTATATGACTACTTGTTGATTTCTTTCTTCATATATGTGAACTAATTGTTGTCGGCCTATGATACCTACCAGTACTTGTTTTGTATACTGATGTACTCTTATTGTACCCTTCCTTTGAGTGCAGAGTTTGTTACTAGTTCTAGTTCCCGTCCTCGAGAGTGATCTGAGTCTACTTGACAGAGATTTCAAGGTGAGCTTTCGGGCTAGATCTGCAACTCGGAGACTCTTCTTTGTATTTAATTGTCTACTTTGTAATCTAGAGACAGTATTGATATTTTGATGTTTGTACTTTCTATTTGTATCTATGTAATAGTGGCTCTTGTACTAGTCCAAACTAGTTTTTGGGGTTATTATTACTTCCGCACTGATCATTTATAATTTGAATCTGTTAGCTAAATCATTGTTTATTTTCGTATAATTCTTATAAATGACTAAAATGATTTAGGAATGGTTCACCTACCTGGGGGGACAGTGTAGGTGCCATCACGTTTCACGAATTGGGTCATGATAAGTTGGTATCAGAGCCCTAGGTTATCGGTCTTACAAGTGCAAGAGCATGTCTAGTATAGTCTTGTGGATCGGTACGATAAGCTTTGTACATATCTGCGAGAGGCTATAGGACATTAGGTAACTTCTAATTCTTTCATTCTTTCATGCTACTTCATTCAAATTGGTATCTAGTCAATTCCAATTGGTATTAAAAATTCCTTGTCTTATTCTCCTACGAATAGTGGAAACTTGTTCCTAAATTCTTATCCGAGCGATGCTATTACGGCATGGCTTGGTATGGTACAAGATATGTCATCCTGATTTGGACGCGTTAATAAGTTCAGTATCCGGCTATGACTTGTGGTTTTAGTTATGTTGAAGGGTGGTTAAGACTCGTTCATTGTGGGGTTTACTCGAGAAATGGGAGAGATGGTGCAAAGGGTCATATGATCTCTATGTTTTTAGCATTGGATTGCTCGGAAGTTGCAGAAAAGCATTTATGACTTAACAAGAATGATTTTTTAGAAGATATGATTGGTTTTAGGAATAAGTTTCAACTTCGTCAGGGTAGTATGATAGTGTGCGTGACACCAATGCAAGTTCGGTACGGATCATCAGATTTGGGAAAATTATAATGACCGCATGTAATAATAAGAGAAGTTGAGAATAAGGACACGAAAGACGACTTTTGTGGGAAACGCATAGCAAAGTAAGATTTCTTAGGGTATTTGTGTATTAGTACTTTCGTGTTAATGGGACGGAGGTGTAAGAAAGAGGATTTGGATATATTAATCTCCACTATTAGGAAGGGACCAATTGGTATCTGATGTGCTCGTCAGGTTAAGGTTGCAATTTGTACGAGAGTGGATTTCGTATTCAGTCGTATGAAGTTAAGTTGGGCTTCGACGTGATTATATGGTAGTAGTTTGTGAGTCCTTTTCAGGAAGGTGGTTATCGGTGTTAGATCGAAAAGCAAGGTCACTTGTGACGAGTGGAGACTTAAGATGTTAGGGAGTTGTGGTCCTGGTCCTACAATAAAGGGTATGTTCACCGGGTCTTCGTGTTCAGAGGAATGCTAAGGATATCATGGAATTAAGAGCTATTTGAATTAAGGATTATGTTGCGGTCATGCATAGTAGAATATACGTAAGGGTTCAGTGTTGAGTTGGTATGTTTGGTTATGCCGTGGGCCAATGAGATCCGGTCGTCGACTAATAAGAACAACTTTAGTGTTAGTTAAGTGCAAAGTTTTAGTACTCAAGGAACTATCGGGTGTTGCATATAATATTGGATTAGGGTTGAGAGCCTTGTAACTCTTGTGTAAGTTTGACTAGTTCCTACTACCACTAATGTTACTACTCAGTTGAGTTGATCGAATGAAAGGGATAATCGCGCGAATGGTTAGAGGTGTTCCAGTTCGACAAGTAAGGCAAGAGGTGATTTTTCGCAGGTGAGTAGCGTTTAAAGGCATTGAAATGGTAAATTAATGATGATGTTCGAATTAATTCGAGTTGTAGAGAACATTTCGGAATCTGAGTTAAGAGAATTTAAGCAAAGGCACCTTGGTGGATATATGTCAAAGCAGTAGTAGGACTGTGTATGTGATATCTTTGGATTTAGAAAGTTTTCAGTTTTAGAGTTGAGTGAGTTACGGGAACTCTAGGATATAGAGTGTGTGATATGCTACTATCTCCAGAATTAACTCAGCTAGTTTGCAAGACTTATGATTATGCGGTATTCTATTGAGTAGGTTCGAGAAATAGTTAGACGGTGATGATGATTGTGATTTGATTGGAATTGGGGAGTCAGGAAAAGGGATAATTGATCGAGAATCGGTAAAAATAAGGTACATCTTCGGGATTACTTAGATCAGTATAGGTTGTGGAGATTTTGCCTTACACATTTCAGACGAGGTGTGATCATGCGAACACTTAAAGAAGGGAGTCTATAGAAATGGACTAAGTGATATGACAGAGTTTCGTGAGGTTTCGTAATCAGCGACTAGTGAGAAGCAAATTTCAGGTAAACAACATGTTAAGGCTTATGGAAGTCGCTTGTGTGATACACAGTTGAATAATTTCGCAACACTCTACAGTGGATGAGTTAGTATGAGTTAAAGGAGAGGAATTATGGAAATCCCTATAATGGGAAGGTTAGAGTTGTATTTTCAAGATGAGACCGTATTCATGGTAATGTGTTATGTGGTAGGTATTACTAACCGAATAGCTTGAGTGAGCATTTTCAGAATATTAAAAGACTAGAATTAGTCGCCCCAGATGGGTGATAGGGCTGTGATTGGTTTCGAAAAGTTTGGAGTCAGTTCGAGTGACTATTGGTGGTATTCAATGGTTGTGCATTCGTTCAGGGTCAAAATTGTTCGAATTAAGCTTGATGGATTATGTATGTTTTCCAGAAGGACTTATCGGTTTCCTAGCAAATCAACTTCATGAATTCGATGAGTTACTATTCAGATTTGAGGTATGACAGGTTTACCGAGGTTTATCGGGGTTTGTCAGTAGACTTGATGATATTTTACTAGGGTCGGTTATTTGGACAGTTATAAAGGCTTACGTCGGTCATAGTAACAATTCGAGGAGGTACTATGGTTGTGAGAGGTCTTTAGAGTGATCAGATGGTTTCCTACAGACTTGGCTCGGTGAGGTATTCAGTAGGTATGCTTACAGTATGGTGATTTGAAAATTTAAGAAGACTTGGAACTAGCGAAGTCGGCACTGAGTAAGATCAGTTTGAGGGAATTGCTTAAAATTTCTCTGATAAAGCAAGTATTCTTTTCTGGCTAGAGTAAATCATGGTTTCGAACTTGTGTTCGTGTTTTTCTAAGAAATCGTGGTGCGAAGAACAGCTTTAGAAGGGTGAAAGAAAGGTTAGCAGAATCAGAGAATTTTACCGATTCAGAGTGGGCTATGATTGTGTCTATATCTAAAGGTTCGTGTCATTTTGAGAAATGTTTTGGGACCTATTGGTCTTGTTCAGAGGTATGGTTATATCAAATCAGAGAACTCCAGCAGAAACAGTTCTTAGATTCAGGGATCAGTTGTGAAGGAAATTCGAGTATGGAAAATATGGAAAATTGAATCTTTCAGCTAAATTAAGGAAATTTGACTGACAAGGTGAACGGGCAGCGTGTTTGGTGTACTTCTTGCCGTAGAGGCTTCTAGGTGGTTATAATACAGGTTCCTTAGTTACCTCAGCTTTCGTACTCTCTTTCTTCATTCGAGGACGAACTATTATTTAATTGGTATCTAATGTTTTAACCCATTTACCCTTATTGACCCTTTATCGAGCCCTGTCAGTAAGATTTTGACCCGCAGGGATGGGTGGTACGGTTCCTGAGGTAGTCGGGCCAGTTTTATGATGACTTATGTGAAATGGAGCCTTAAAGTAAAAAGCGTTTGACCAATAGTTGACTTTTGGATAAATGGACTTTTGTCGGAATTTCGTCAATTTCGTAAGGTCTGGAGGGTCAATTATGACTTAGTGGGGTGGTTGTTTCGGTTCTCGAGGCATTTCAGTGCGTTTTAGGTACTTGGTTGGAAACTTGATTCCAGCCGTTTGGGGGTTGACTTGGTCAATTAGACCTCCGTTGGGAATTTTGACACCACGGGTGAGTTCGTAGTGTGTTTTAAGTGTGTGTGCATATCTGTTTCGCGTCCGGGAGACCTCGGGTTGATGTCGGGACTTTGGGATGGACTTTGTGAAAAAACAGAAAATCTGGTGTTTGGTGTTCTCGCCATGGAGAGCCCAATATCGCCATAGGGGGCCCACCATGGCGGAGTCATGCCCGCTATGGCGAGTGTCTGCCTTTTAATGTAGTTCCACCATGGCGGGAAGTCTTATATCAAGGGTGGGACCGCCATGGAAAACCTTTCGATTGTCGTGACGAAATGACGGGATCAGTCCTTATTTTAAATCCCTAAGTCCGAATCATTAGTTCCCTACACCTAAGAACCATATACTAAGAGAAATTAGGGCGATTCTTGAAGAACATCTCGGTGGAGGCATCTTGGGGGTAAGTTCTCATCTCCCTTTTCTACTTAAGCTTCCATGGTAGTTCTTGCATTAATTTTGGGGAAGAAGGGTCTATAAACCCAAAGTTTAATTTTAAACCTCCCTTAATCAATTTGAGTTGGGTAAATTCTGATTTCTAATAGCTTTTAGGCTTGAATCTTCTTTTGTGTTCTTGAATCACATCCTAGAAATAAGGGTTCTTACTAGTTTGGGGGGTTTTGGTTGAATTGTTGAAAGTTAGGTACCATTTGGGGTTAGAACTTCATGTGATTAAGCATATTGACTAATGAGACTTTAGGTAAGGTAACTTCTCCCTTAATTTTCTGTTTTGCCCTCATGACTCGTTAGGGGTATTTTGGGTATTTTGATTAACTTTTTGTGAATCGATTTTTCTTCCGATTGGTTGGTTTATTGTAGTCATTTGCTTACTTAGCATTGCTAATTGTTAGACTATGAGAAAGCTGAGGCACTTTGGAAGGGCAAAGCTCAAGTTTGGCGGTTCGTGGCACCAACTCGGCATCGAGATAGGTTACGGCTTACCTTTCAGTTAGACTCTAATTAGCAAAACATATGTGGGAGTTAGATATTGATGGGGAAAGCATGATAGGCCTTCGGGTATGGAGTTGGGATGAAATTCTGTTAGGTTGGTTGTTGTTGATTGTGGCTTGTTGCTCTGTTATTGTGATTAGGCTTGTTGCCTTAATTGCTGTGTTGTGATACGTGTTGCACTCATTTCTCTCTTGTTGTGTCATTTATCATCATAGAAAGGAAGGATAATTAGATTAGGCCTGAATTGTGTTGTATAATTATGATAATACACAGTTGAAAACTTGATTATGATTTACTGTTGATGATGGTATGATGCATGGCATACATTCTCATTTCACATGTATATTGATATTGAATTATGACTAGGTACTAATGATGAAAAATGAGAAAATAAAGCACCTTGGTGACACAAGACTTAGTTGTGAGGTGTACTTTCTATATTTGGAAGTAAATGGTGTCATAGACTCTCTATGCTGATTGAACTGGTTCGTTGATTTATTCCTTGGTTGAGTATTATGCATTCATTCTCATTCCTCATGCTTACATTTGTGTTGATGTTCCATAATGGGGTTTCTTTACTTGAATCATATTTTGAATACTCGTCTTGTGCGTGTATATGTATATATATAAGGCACATCTGACAGGGCGTGACGATGTGGCTTATCTTGTGATATTTATAAGGCACATTTGAGAAGGGTGAAGATGTGGCCTATTTGTGAACTCTTGATTCGAGATCTGTTTCGGAGTGAGTGGACTCGTGATCCGAGGTCTATTTCGGAGCGAGTGGTACATGGACACCATGGGTCCCCTGCGGGTCTTGACTATTATGTGAACAATGCCTTTAGCATATATGTACAGGTTTGAGATATTTGGCCAGTGCATCGCATTGTATTGCATTGCACATCATTACCTTTCATCCTGCATCATCATATGACTCTTTATTTCTGACTTGGTATGGTTTGTTTGTACCATTGTTGTGGCATAGATCTTATTATGGACTGGACCAGATTGTAGATTAGTGACTCAACCTAGGTTCAGAACTTGGATTCGTGATTATCGATATGAGATTATTGTGACTCGACAGACTTATGGTTTAGAAGCTTCACGTAGGCTTATGACTTGGAAAGTATGTTTATGTGTGACGTATGTGTGGGTGGAAGTCCGTGATTATTATGATAGTGTGATTTGTAAGTATGCTTGATTGCCTATCTGCCTACTTGTTGATTTCTTTCTTCAAAGATGTCAACTAATTGTTGTCGGCTTATGATACCTACCAGTACATGCTGTTTGTACTGATGCTACTCTTTTTGTACTCTTCCTTTGAGTGCAGAGTCTGTTACTAGTTCTAGTTCCCGTCTTCGAGACTGATCTGAGTCTACTTAACAGAGATTCTAGGGTGAGCTTTTGTGCTAGATCCGCAACCCGGAGACTCTTCTTTGTATTTACTATCTACTTTGTAATCTTGAGACAGTATTGATATTTTGAGAGTTATACTTTCTATCATACTTGTATCTATGTAATAGTGGCTCTTGTACTAGTTCAGACCATATTTTGTGGTTATTATTACTTCCGCACTGATCTTTTATATAATTTGAATCTGTTAGCTAAATCATTTTTTATTTCCGCATAATTCTTATTATGAATAAAATGATTTGCCTACCTGGAGGGACAGTGTAGGTGCTATCACGATTCACGAATTGGGTCGTGACAAAAACGTTAAATTTACATTAAAGAAATTCTTACCAACTTTTCTCACCTTGCAATCCAAAGAGTTTGGAGAGGTTATAAATAGTTATTTTAGCCACTCATCACACACACACAAACAATAGCTAGTTTACGAGATCATTTTTGACGAGTTCCTTATAGAGAGTTGGTATAATTGTGGATGAAAAATCTCTAAAACAGTTTGAATCCAATTATTTAGTTTTTTAAAAACCAAAAGAATATGAAAAAGTGTTAAAACTGAGTGAAGACGAGGAAATTCTTCCAGAGATGAGAATTGGGAAAGAAGACTAGATTTGGGGAAATTGTCTCATCATCTGGACTAGGGTCTGTTTGGAAAGCCACCTAGTAATTGGAATTGGTGTAATGACTAAGGTAGTAATTACACTATCTAGTAATTACATAATATTGTAATTACAACGATCTATTTGTTTGTCATAATGTAATTACAGTGTAATTACAAGCGTGTTGTTTGGTTGCACAAATGTAATTACACAGTTTGTTTAATTTAAAACTAAAATTTAATTATCAAAAATTTAAAATTAATATTAAAAAATATGTGTCTTTATAAATGATATTAAATTTGTTATTTAATAATACATTGTTTCTTGAAATATATTAATTAATAACCATATATTTGTAACTAATATTGTAAAAAATAATTGATATATATTTTCAAATTAATAATATTTTAATTTTAATTAATTATAAAATGTAAAAGGCATTATTTTTGTGAGAACATCATGGATGGGATGTTTGACCAAAAAAAATATTTATAAATATAATGCCATTAACATTATTCAAATGTTTGCCAAAAAATCTATCAACTTTAAGTGAAAAATAGACAACATGCAATGTGAAATAACAAGCCAATAGTACTAAAGCAAATAAATTAAAATCGAAAATATAACCTAAATTCAAAATCCAAAAGAAAAAGTTTAATATAATACTCTTATGTCAAATTCCATTATTACATAAGTAAGTTTCAACGTGGCTTAAGTAAATATAATTCAAAAGAAAGGAATAATAAAATCTATAACCTCATTCATAACGAAATTCTACTTTTATAACGTCACTCATAATATGTCAAGTTTGTTAATGACTCATTCTTTCTAATATTGAGAGGTGTAGTTTCAAAAATTAGAATAATAGAATGGTTATGCTAAATTAACAACAACAACAACAACAACAACAACAACAATAATAATAATAATAATAATAATAATAATAATAATAATAATAATAATAATAATAATAATAATAATAATAATAATAATAATAATAATAATAATAATAATAATAATAATAATAATAATAATAATAATAATAATAATAAAAAGAATACGAACAATTACATGGAACCACAAGAAGTAAAGGTTGGGATTGAGAAAAAAGGAAATGAAATATAAATAATATAAAAATAAAAATAATTAAAATGTCAAAATAAAAAAGAAATTAAAATAATAGAAATTAAAATAAAACAAAAAAGAAAGAAACTAAAAAGTAACTCTGGAATTACAGTGTGTAATTACACCCAATCAACAACAACAACAACAACAACAACAACAACAACAACAATAATAATAATAATAATAATAATAATAATAATAAAAAGAATACGAACAATTACATGGAACCACAAGAAGTAAAGGTTGGGATTGAGAAAAAAGGAAATGAAATATAAATAATATAAAAATAAAAATAATTAAAATGTCAAAATAAAAAAGAAATTAAAATAATAGAAATTAAAATAAAACAAAAAAGAAAGAAACTAAAAAGTAACCCTGGAATTACAGTGTGTAATTACACCCAATTCTCAGCCGCCACACTCCCCACCCCCTTTTTGAGAATTGGAGAGTGTAATTACACTTTCTCAATTACACTCAATTCCCACCTAAGCTGTAATCAAACAAACAAACAAAACTGTGTAATTACACCCAATTTCAATTACTTGGATGGCTTTCGAAACAGGCCCTAAGTGAAATTTGTACATGTGCATTAGCATTTAGACTAAACTAACCGACTATGCTACAAAATATCTACCACAACTAACTCTAACAAACTCCGTTTAGCTGACTTAATTACACAACTAATTACTATTAGTTACAAAACTATGCCAGTTGGTTCCTAGCTAGCAAGTCGAGCTCAGCTTCAGCTCATCAGTCTCAACAAAAAGAAATTAATTTGACACGATTGTTCATACATTTCCAATTCATATATCTAACTCTTTTTATTTTTATTTATGAGTTTTCTTACTTATTTTCATTTTGGAATTCTTCATTTTATTTTTCTCCCAACATTTAGGAATTCGTCATGACTTGCCAAAAACAGCATTTCAAGATTACTCCATATCCAAGAAACAATCTTCCCAGAAGTGGTTTTCATTTATGACGTGATTGTCATCAGTCATAAACTATGAACCATTCACCCAAACTTATGAACCGACTCTTTTTTTTTTTTTTTTTTTTTTTTTTTTTTTTGGCTCAAAAACTATAAAAACCAAAGAAATTACATTTGTATGTTTTTCCATTACCTCACAAACAAAATAGGCCAAAATAAAAGCCATCATGATACAAAACACAATCACTTTGAAATGACACTAAAGACAATTAAAATTACCTTGTTGAAAATTGTTCCTTTTGACAATGGAAAAACAGGAATAAGAATAGTAATGTCAATTAATAGGAGGCATGGATATTGTTGAGTGAGAAAAAGGGAACGAAGAGAGAGTAAGGAAATCCGGGGTTTTGAGATGTTCCCAGCTCCTTGAAAGAATTGAAGTTGCTGCACCATCTATTCCTATATGAGTCACATGCTTCACATCCGTTGGAGACCCTATTTCTATCCCCATCTCCTCCTCCATTTCATCCTTTTCCACTGCACAAATTATATACTGTTTGTTAATAGTTGACAAATTAGTTATTTTCGTACCATAAAAAATAATTTTATGACTTTACTGTTATAATGATTAAAGTGACATTACATGAAACTAACTCGTTTGAGGGGCTTTCAAGGAGGATTGACAGGGGCGGAGCTAGAATAATTCGTAAGGGGTTTAAAATATGAAGAAGTAAACAGAAGAACTCCAAAAGGATTCAACACTTACTATATATACATAAAAAGTTCATTTTACCTTATCTATAGTGTAATTCTCCACCGAAGGGGGTTCAGATGAACCCTTTTGCTTTCACTTGGCTCCGCCCCTGAGGATGGGGGTGGATAAAATTGTATTAGACGGAACTCTTGACCTCAGGGAAAGGGCTAGGAATTCAGAGGCGGAGTCAGGATTTTAACTTTATGAGTTCTAGATATTAGAACGTCGACTTCAAGTGCAAATAACTTGGTATATTTCTTAACACAAATATATTTTTGAGCAAAAATTACTGGGTTCGGCCGAAT
This sequence comes from Lycium ferocissimum, assembly GCF_029784015.1. Classification (NCBI taxonomy): domain Eukaryota; kingdom Viridiplantae; phylum Streptophyta; class Magnoliopsida; order Solanales; family Solanaceae; genus Lycium; species Lycium ferocissimum. The sequence goes on along the minus strand of NC_081345.1, from coordinate 9,056,891 downwards.
CCATAGCTGAGCTTCTACCTCTACCCCTGCCGCGAAATATATTCCAATCTATTCAAGTATATATTTTATTTTATTTTCACACGTTTTAGTGGGAAAATTTTCATTTTGCTCTATAACGTGAACTATAGAGAGTCATAATTTATATATAATATAAAGCTAGGTATAGATAAGGTGATGTGACACCTCTCTATGGCCTCCATTAGTATTTATCTTTTTTCTCAATTTTTTGACATTTTTCTCTTCATTCTCTATTTTACTAAATAGAATAAAATATTAAAGGTTCATCCCCACAAATAATAAAGACTCACTCACCATTTAATAACATTATTTGTCATTACTTCCCTTATAATTATTGTAATTATATTTTATTAAATTTATATCTATTATAAAGCTAGGCAAAAGAAAAGTAATGTGGCACCCCTCTTTGATCAAGGAACCTAATATATATATATATATATATATATATATATATATATATATATATATTTTTTTTTTTTTTTTTTTTTTTTATTTATTTTTTTTTTTTATTATTTTTTTTTTTTTTTGTACAATGTCCCTTGACTTTGAGACTTTTTCTCCTTATTCTAAGTGATTATTATTCAATTATTCTTCCGTTTGTATATCCCCACGTTTGTTCCCCATTAAACCCCATTCCTTCATCATATGTAATACACCATAAAGTGTAACGTAAAATTTTATTTCCTGCTTATATACCCACGTTCATTCCTCATTAAATACCCCTTACTACAATCCAATATGTGGTGAATATATGTAAGCTTATTTTTCTTTGTGCTTTATGGCTGAATTGTTAAAGATCTAGACATCCTTTCCCCTCGAAGAACTGGTGATGTGAACTTCCTTTCTTTTTTTTGGCACTTCAAAATATTATGTAACCATTATATATAATATTAGTGTTCTAAATGTTCAATCTATTTTTCCTTTTTTAGCTTAGAACTTTACTACATTTTTATTTATTTTTTGGCTTCAAATTGTTGTCCTTTGTAGATGTGGCCATCTTTGATTAATGAAGCTAACGGAGGGAGGTTTGTACAATACCTTTTTGGAATGGCCATGTACCAGTATATCGTCAGCTTTTTACTATCAAATTTAAGAATTGTTTGAGATTCTTTTCCTGCAATTTTTAGTTTCCTTCTGTTTTGCAGCATTTTTATACTGATTTTTTTTTTCATTATTGCTATTTTTCTCTTTTATTTAAGTACCTCAATCTTGTGAGTTCCATTTTCTTTTTCCATAATGTGTATATATAATCTTACTTTTGGCATGACAATGGCCATAACAAATAAGTCATAGTTGCAAGGTTGGTAGAAAAGTCAGCCACTCACATCTATGGGTAGATATAAGGACAACGACAAGAGCTATGAAATTTTGTATGAGGTACTAGGACTGGGAAATGAGGACGTGAAGATCACGGTGGAAGATGAAATTTTGAGGATAAGTGAGAGAACGACTGCACACGAAAAAGTAAAAGAGGAACAATGAGATGATGACTTATGGTGATCAACCAGTTATAAATATAATACAAAAATGATATGTTGTACTTTCTGAAGATGCCAAGGTAGATAAATGAGTATCAAGATTGAGATAAAAGATGGTTAAAGACGTTAAGTAAATTTATATCGTTAAAGGTTCAAAGTGTCATCCACGATCAGCATTATATTGTAACAATTATGTGGTATATATTAAAGAACCAAAAAGTGCCCTCTTAAGTTTCTTAATTGCACCTCTAGGCTCTCTTAATTACATCTTTTCTTTTCCTCATACAACCGTTGTCTATTCTTCACATCATTTTTTCATTCATCTTCTATTAAAAATTTCACTTTCATAACTCATATCTTTATCTCCATAAATATATTTTATATTCTCTTGATTCCTATATCTTTAGTATTCATAACCCCCAAATACTTAATGGGTAAATTTATGACAATTTTTTTGTCTTCGCAAACAAGAAGAGATGATGTTTTTGAATATGTAGTGTTATGCCAAAAGTCCCCTGCTAATATATTTAAGGTCTCCAAAAAAAAGTCGTAAAGTGAATTTTCTATTTCTCCTCATAATCAATTACTACATTTTTATTTTTCCTCATAATCATCTACTACGGTATTTCCTCATTTTTTTAGCTGCTTATTTTGAATTGATATTAGAAATACATAGCACTTGCTTTGTGACAATCATCTTATAAATATTGGTCATTTTGTTGTTGTCATAATGGAGATTTTTAGGCAAAGGTCAATACGAAAATTATTTATCCTAACATTTACGAAATATTTTGATGTAGAATGCTGAAAAGAATTACATGAATAACTCACTACATGAAATAGAAGTTTTCTTGTTTTGTTTATTTGTATAAAATTTTGAGTTTATTTTATTAAGTACAACATATGCAAGTTGACAAGATTAGAATGCATTTCATGAGCTTTATAGATGTCTAATTAAATTACGTTTTAATGTTTTCATATGGTCAGCCGTATAATGTCCTCTAGCGGCCAATATGAAATAGAAAGAATGGCAAGTATAGTAGTTAGGATATTGAGCTACAGAGGCTTTTGTGTGCAACTTTTGGAAAGCCATTAATCTAACTTCTTTTAGAAATTTCAAAAGTTTCCATTGCTAATTGATGGTGTAGTAAAGAATGTTGTTATCCAATTCATTGCTTCTATTGGTGAAAACACTTCCTAAAGTCTTCTCCTTAATGTGTTTTCATTTGGTCTGTTACTAGAAGTACGATGAGGTATTAGAACTCTTAGCTGACGAAACTTTTCAGGGTGCTACGGCCAAGAAGCTCAAGCTTCTTGAAATTTGTGACATCCCTTAGGAAGTTTCAAATGCTTTTAATAGTAAGTCACCATACACTAACATAAGCCAAACAATCACACACACACACATATATATATTGCTCTTTTATTTTCACTAAAACGATAGAGAGTTTTTAATTTATAGAGAGTTTTTAATTTTTTCTTACTTTTAATTTATTTTGAAAATATGTCAATTTTCGAAATACATATGGTTTATATTGAATTTACAAACTTATGTGTTAGCTTATCTTACGAAAGAAAAATTAAAGAAGACTTTAGCCAAAATATACGTTGTGATTACTTTTAAATTTTGGTATCAGAAAAATTAAATCATAAATCTAATGAGATCTTTTATGATCGCACGAAGTGCGAAGAAATTCACTAGTTCATAATTAAAGTATAATATACAATTCATGCAATAAAGATATTTATTCCTTTAGACTCTTAGAGACAGCATCACACTTACCTTTTAAACAATTAAAGATTTGTTTCGATGATTTCTTAGTTTCACAATCTTACTTTTGGGGTCGGACACATAATCCCATTGCTATTAGTGACCTATTAAAATTCGCTAGCTGTTTAAATCTTCATCGGTTTTCTTCTTTGTTTTAATGTCTACAACATATATAACAAAATGAAATTCAACATCTACTGCAAGCAGTACTCACCAAATAAGTGAGATAAGTTCTTGAAATTCTTCAAAAGCCTCTGAAACCTGGGAAGTGCCATAAGACTCTTCAAATTTTCACCCTCCAAGATTTTGTCATCCTCCTTCTCCTCCTCTTCTCTTTCTTGTTGGTCTTCTGCATTATGTGAAATATCAACACACAAACATAGTTGTTCCATACAAATAGTTGCAAATGAAGGTGTGTGTAGTTTGGGTAGAGGTGAATCCAGGATTTAAACTTAATGGATGCAATATTTAATATTCTTAGCACTAAACTTATTATACTTTTGAAATCATGGGTTTCGGATTAACTATTTGCTATCAAACTTAATGATTTTTCCACGTATATACTCATTTTCCGTGTTGATTGAAAAAATTGTATTAAATTGAACCAAAGGCTGCATCCACCTTGGTATGTGTAGGGGGGAGGAGGGAGGGGGTGGGGGAGGAGAAGAAGATAAAAGAAAGAGAGAGAGAGACTTGTAGGAGTTAAGTGGACTTCAGGGCTTGATTTGATCTTATGATGAGGGGGACCAATTGCAACACTTGATTCAGAGATGCAACCCACAGAAAATGGAAGAAGTACAAATTTTTCCATTCTATCCCTCATTGTGTACTTCAAACAAACTATAAGAACACAAACCAGAAGTATCAGGAAGAATTGTAGGTTTTCTTGTTTCCTTTGTGGTGAGATGGAGAGAAGAAAATTAATGGTAGTGGGAAGAATATGGTGGAGGGAGAGTTGGGAAGGGTTTGTTATAGTAGTTGTTGTCTTTGCCTTTATTGTTAAGTTAGAATATAGACGTTTAAGTCAATATCACATCTTAAGTGAAATTGAATGTTAAAATCATACCAAAATGCACATAAATAATAAAGAAGAATTAAATATATCCCAACTGTTGTCTTTGTTTCTCGTTGCAATTGATATGTTGGGTTTTAATGCATGGTGGGTGGGGTCTGCTTTTTTGCTTGTAACACTTAGAGGAGAAGTCACCATTTGATTTAGTTGGAAGATACCAAACTCTAGTCCCCAATGCACCAAGTACCATGTTCTTTTCCTTTTCTTTCTTTTCATTTACAATGAAATATGAGTATATACTTCAACTGGACTCCACCTTTATAGAGTGTATAACAAGCGAACATGAATTTCTTAAATGACTAAATTTGGGTCCAAAATATCTTGGAATAAATATGCAATTATTAGTTATGTATTGGCTAAGCTTCAATATCCTTGTAGCTAATTTGTGGAGATTACTAGTGTTCTATCTCTTTCTGAATCCTACAATCTACGTTTTTAGTGTGCTTGGGAGATGCAGCACTAGATAGGCAATCTTTCTTTAATATATTAGTACAAAATATATCACTGAAAATCTCAAAAGAGATTTACGTTTCTTTTATAAAAAAAAAATATATATATATTCATTGAGAATTGTATCTTACTGCACATGTGGTACTTGTAGCCAATCCATTTGGCTTTATCTCTGTTTATAAATTATAATTAATACGGAATAAAAACTTATCCGTACTAAATATTCAAATAATATTTTACTATATATAAGGGAGGATCCCAAATTTTTGTAGTCCTCACAAGAATTTTTATTCTATGATGTTTGTATGCGGTAAAAACCAATGCAACTTGTACCCGGTAAGAACCGGCTTAAAGTTTAAGGCCATCCGATATGAGATCAAGGGAAAGTAGGGCCGTAACAATCGGTAGGAATTAAAACCGAGGAGTCATGAGTACATTCAACTTTACGTCAAAACCGAGGGTATTTTGATGTGTACGGATAACCCGAGCCAGAAGAGAGCACATTCAACATAGGTCCGGAGAATCCGTTATGGGACAAGCCACGCGTCATTTGACCGTTCCGCCATTTGCGCTGACAACTGCACGAGTGTTAGATCGTACGGACGCGTACCTTATCCATTTTAGGATTTTTTCTAGAAAGGCTTTTTCTTACATTGTACTAGGGCCCATATATTGTTAGCTATAAATAGAGGTCTACCCTTTCCTTTTGGAGGTTAGCTTTTCATTATTCTATGCATTTTGTAATCAAAAGGGTGGCAGTGAAGTCTCATTAAGTATTTTGGCTCGGTGGAAGGAAGCAAAATTCCAAACCGGACCAGTTTGCAGAGCTCATAAACTTCTTCCTAAGTTTCCTCTATTATTATTTATCAAATATACTACTATTTACTTGCTATTATCTTATACTATAAATTAATCTAGAGCCCGTTTGGATTGGCTTATAAGTTGCTTATAAGCTGTTTTCAGCTTTTTTTGAGTGTTTGGCTAGCCAGCTTAAAGTCATTTTGTGCTTAAAATAAGCTCAAAAAAATAATTGGGCTCATTTGACTTAGCTTATCTAAAGCATCTTATAAGTTGTTTGCAGCTTATAGGCTGCTTAAAATAAGCCCATCCAAACAGGCTCCTAACCACATATCCTATTAACCACTTACAAATTTAATTGTTATCCACTTTTTGGGGTAAACAGTTTGGCGCCCCCGTGGGGCATAGGATAATAGTGGTGGTTTAATTTGCTACTTCCTCTTTCACTTGTTGTTTGAAAGTTTGTGTTTCAAATACGTTCGAGATGGCAAGCAGTGGTCATTCCGGGCAAGTGAACAACAACGAAATAGTTGCTGAAAACAAAAACAACAGCGAGTTACCGAACCCAAACGGGCCAGCTGCTGACCCAGCCAACCCAAATGTTGTCAACTCGAGAGAAGGCCTTTAATCGCCAGAATACCGTCAACTAGGAGAACGCCGACCTTCCGGCCACAGACGCTTTGAATAGCAATAACTCAACTACTTTGCCTCGAGCGCAAGCCCAGAAAACACTGAATAGATCGGATGAGATTAACTTACATTTGATATTTGAAATGTTGCAGGAACAAGCGATTGCTATAGCTCAGCTCCAGAGCAAAGACAACAAAGCAGCATCAGCAAAGCTAAACCGGCCTACCGAACTAAGGCGAGAGGAGGCCCGTATAGCCGAAAGCGACGGATCCGAGGTCGGTTCATCTACCGAGGTTCTAAAAATGCTCGAAACCTTGGCAAAGCGGGTCGATTCCACGGAGAAAAGGGTGGAAACATACAACTCTCGAGTGGATCAGATCCCGGGAGCACCTTCGATCTTGAAGGGACCGGATTCAAAAAGATAATTCAAAGGCCTTTCCCACCGAGTGCAGCCCCGAAACTGATCTCGAAAAGGTTCAAGATGCCGGATATTCCGAAGTATAATGGGACGATGGACCCGCAGGAGCACGTGACCTCATACACTTGCGCCATAAAAGGCAACGATGTCGAGGAGGATGAAATAGAGTCGGTATTCTTTGAAAAAGTTTGGTGTAACATTAGCCAAAGGGGTATTGACTTGGTATGACCATCTGCCCGAGCATTCCATCACTTCTTTTGAGATACTCGCAGATGCGTTTATCAAAGCCCATGCCGGGGCCAAGAAGGTATAGGCAAGAAAGGCGGACATTTTTAGAATCACCCAAATAGATAATGAGCTGCTACGAGAGTTCATGAATAGGTTCCAAAGAGAACGGATGGAACTTCCTCCGGTCCCAGAAGAATGGGCTGCTCAAGCTTTCACTAAGGGACTCAATCCCCGAAGCTCAACTGCCTCGTTTAAATTAAAGGAGAACTTATTGGAATACTGTCACACCCCGCCTCCTGATGGGGCATGATGGGCACTCGACCCTTACTTAGAGTCGAGCGAACCCACTGGCTCTCGTTATACTCATAATCTCACTGAACTTTCAGGTCATGAATTGAAATGCATAACGGAAGCTTTTTAGAAAAAATATTCTTTTCGTCTTTCTTAAACCAAGTAAACTGTAATCATATGAAATCGTAAAGTAATGTATAAGAATACATCGGCCTCGGAACGCTTGCAAAACCGGCATACTATATACGTGACTTTGTCTGCAAAGTCTCTAACATAAATCATTATACCGTGACATGAATACTCTGACTCGGCAACACTCCGGAATGAAATGGAGCTCGCCAATCCAGCTGGAACATCTTCTAGCCATATCCTCTACTCGTCTGTATACACCTGCGTGGCATGAAACGCAGCGTCCACAAGAAAGGACGTCGCACGAATAATGTGCGAGTATGTAAGGCATGAATAATAACATAATATAGATATGAAAAGTAACAATGAGTAAGAGAGATAACCTGAACGTCTGGATGCCTCATAAGGCGGATGTCATGCATGCTTAGCCTTTTTTCAAAAAAAAAACATTTCATACATATACATAGTAACATGCCCGGCCATAAAGGCTCGGTGTGAAAGTAACATGCCCGGCCATGAAGGCTCGGTGTGATATATAAGTAGTATCATGCCCGGCCGGATTAAGGCTCGGTGTTATCATCATTAGCTTCGTGTCCGGTGCCTCCCGCGTCCGGGGCAATATCATAACATGCCCACTGCGGTGGTGTGCACATCTACGTGCCCGTCGGCCGACTATAGCGCGCGCGGTGTGAGAAAATACATACATATATATAAAGCATGCATAAGAGCCCAATTAAAAGCCACAACTATATCGGAGTGACGTAAGGTCGGTAACCTCCGATTATATTATGGAATAATTATCGTCGCTTTGTCTCACCTTGAAGGAACAATTGATTTAAGGTGAGACTATCAATGGAGAAAAGAACTGAGAAAACATAGAATAAGACCACAAATCTCATAGGGCATCAAGTCATGCTCTTTTGGAATCTTAAAAGAAATAGTCATCATCCATGAACAAAATTGAGACATCAAGAAGTAGTTCAACGTTCTCATATCGTCGTCATAATAATATATAGCTCAGGTACATGGAAATCTCTGTGAATAAAATTATCTCATAATAACATGAAATCATTCTCATCATTCTCATCATTTTCATCATAATAACATTCTCATCTTTGACATCATCATTGTTATTGAAAAACATTCCCATCGTTACCACCCTAAGGGCTCACATAATCACAACCTCTGGTTTGGAAGATACGAATATTTTGGAAAGCATTTATGGATTATCAGGAAGGAAATCATGCCTCGGAATCTTAGATTTCTTCACTTTGGATAACAAGGAAAATATGGAAACATTTACGAAATCCTAACCTAGAGATCATGCCTTTGAAAGAAAGGGGCGAGCCTTAACATACCTGGAAGATACTTCTCGATTTCCAACTTATTTCCTGTCTTGCAACTCGCTTAAGAATTATTCGTAGCCTCGTAATCTACATATGGAACCATTCATAAAATCGTTAGAATCATCGTCATACGCTCGTCTTAAACACTTAATGAAAGACCTTTTTGATTCTGTCGAAATTCGGGCAGCATTTCCCCTGTTTATGTGCCTAGCCCGAAATTCCAATTCAACAACCAACAACATCAACAACAATACCAATAGTAATAACATCATTTCTAACACCAACATATGCCATAAAACAGCCCATTTTAATCGTTTTTCGAATTTCTCAACCAATCAATTTGCGATACGACTATTTAATAACTTTATTTTCGTAAAGCAAATGGAATTTAATACCAACAACATCAATAACAACATCGTCAACATTCTACAAGATAAATATATATATTTCTCATCCACAATTCTCTTCAACCCACAATCCATAAATTAACAACATCAACACACCAAACTATAACTTCTATTCTTGCAAGTATTCCTTATTTAAAGTTGACAAGGAAAAGATTCAAGGATTCATACCTTATTTTTTTGTGAAGGCAACAAACTTTTCAATATTTTCTTGTCCCCAAGCTAACTCCAACACCAAAGGAAATTATAATCGCGCCTATTCATTGCCCGGACCTCGATTAATAGTTTGTGACTTGAAATTTTGTTCAAAAACTTCAATTTTATGTGATATAATAGACCCTTTTGGGTGCTGAAAATTCTGGAACATTTTGGACAAATTTTGATGAAGAAAATGGGGCTTTTAACCCTTTTAGGGGCCGAGTCGGTTCCACCGTAGCTACATCTCGTAGTGGTATCGTAGCATATCGTAGCGTCCGTTTCAGCTTTGCCAGCTCAGTTTGTAACGTCTATAATTCTCTACTCCGATGTCGTATTGATGAGCGGTTTGCTTCATTAGAAACTAGACTCGACGAACTACATTTTAGGATTTTGAAACACCTTAAAACTCCATGTATACTATGAGATATGTGCCTCCAAAGTTGACTAAAAATCCGCCCAGGATTTCTCAAATTTTCGTCGAACTTATTTTCTTCAATTTGCTCGATCTCGAAATATTCTGAAACTCTCCATATATGATATTTATCATTCATTATACTAATAATGGCCTTGTTCTCGCGTTTCAAACTAGTCTTTCTCGATTACGACTTACGAGATCGTAATTCATCCTTTTTCTTCGTTGTTACATATTTTCCATGGCTTGTGCCTTCTAAAGCGTCATGGGACGTCTCCGACACTCCATTACTACGGTGACGTACATGTCATGATCATACTCTGAAAATACGGGGTGTAACAAATACGAGGCAGTAACTTGGGCCGATGTCCATAACAGGTACGAATCCAAGATTCGGGTAGAGAATGATCAACTTGAACTTCCCCCGGGTCTGATAATGTAGAAGTAAAAACTCTGAGAGGTCGGCGACGAATTATGAACTAGAGACAAGGCCGTCGAGGGATAGGTATTGACCATATTCCCAACCGGAGAAATCCAGCTTTAGGTCGGATAAGGGTAGAAGCAACCCCAGTCATCTCTCGAGTAGAGGGGATGAGCGAGCTAATCGTGGGTTAAACAACTAAGGGTTGCTATTTAGAGGCGATGCCTGTAGTTCAACCAGCAATGGGGACATTTTGAGGTTATCAGAGTACAACTTCAACGTTAACATATCAAATCTTGTCTCAGCTATTGGCCGTATCACAGAGGCCAGGTGGCCGAGACCACTGAGATCCGATCCGGCTCAAAGAGATCCAAGCGTAATATGTGAGTATCATGGGACTCATGGCCATAGAACCGAAGACTGCCGCTAATTGAGGAAAGAGGTGGCTCGGTTGTTAAGAAATGGCCACCTTCGTGAATTCTTGAGTGACGAGCCAAAGGCCACTATAAAGGTAGGGAAAATCATAAATAGGTCGAGCTCGTGGAGCCACAACACCTGATTAATATGATAATTGGAGGAACAGACACACCACGAGGTCTGATGATGAAAAGAACAAAGGTTTCAATTGTACGAGAGAAGCGAACCAGAGATTATGTGCCGGAGGGATCTATTTCCTTCAATGATGAGGATGCAGAAGGCATCATTCAACCACACAATGATGCGTTGGTAATTTCTTTCCTTATTTTTAAATCTCAAGTTAAATGTATTTTGATTGACCCAGGTAGCTTGGCCAACATTATCCGATGGAGAGTAGTAGAACAACTGAAGTTGTTGGACCAAATTGTTCCGGTAGCTCGGGTACTCAGCGAATTCAATATGAAAAGCGAAACTACTAAGGGGGAAATCTCTTTGCCGGTCAATATCGACGGAACTATTTAGCAAACTGTGTTCTATGTCATCGAGGGAGAAATGAAATATAATGCATTACTCGGTAGACCATGGATTCATAGCACGAGGGCATTACCATTGACATTACATCTAAAATTCCCAACCCCGGATACGATAAAGACGGTCCGTGGTGAACAACCCGCAGCAAGGGAGATGCTCGCCATCGAAGATATAGCCCTTTCCCAAAAGAACCGATCCGGAAAGCTGTTGAGTCGACCAAAGGCAAAGACGCCAAATGGAAATTAAAGAACGTAGGCTCGGATCAAGAAAAGGGAGAAATGAGCCAAAATTTCAAAGAAGATGATTTCGGTGTGCCTAGATCGTTCGTATTACCGGATGATTCTGACGCAACTAAGTCTACCATGGAGGAGTTGGAACAGATTATCTTGTTCGTTCACTTGCCAGATAGAAAGGTATACCTGGGCACGAGGTTAACCTCGGAGGTCAGGCGCAAGTTAATTAAATTTCTTCAAGCTAATGTCGATTGTTTTGCATGGTCACATTTAGACATGACAGGTGTACCACCGGAGGTGACGACGCATAAGCCCAGCCTCGATAAAATATTCACTCCGGTCAAACAGAAAAAGAGACCGATGGCCGAATTAAAGCATGCCTTCGTCAAAGATGAGGTAACAAAGCTTTTAAAGATAAGTTCTATCCGGGAGGTTAAATACCCGGACTAGTTAGCTAATGTCGTCGTTGTGCTAAAGAAAGGTAACAAATTTCGAATGTGTGTTGATTATAAAGATCTAAATAAAGCATGCCCAAAGAATTCATTCCCTATGCCTCACATTAATCGAATGATCGATGTGACGGCCGGGCATGAGATGTTAAGTTTTCGTGATGCCTACTCCAGGTACAACCAGATTCGGATGGACTCGGAGGATCAAGAGAAAACTTCTTTTATAACCCGATATGGGACTTATTGCTACAATGTAATGCCGTTCAGATTAAAAAATGCTGAAGCAACTTATCAACGCCTAGTTAACCGAATGTTCGAAGAACAGATAGGTAAGACAATGGAGGTTTATATTGATGACATGTTAGTCAAGTCCTGGAAACAGAGGACTATTTAAAACATTTCCAGGATACCTTCGATATACTTCGCAAGTACAACATGAAGCTGAACCCGGAGAAGAGTGCCTTCGGAGTTAGATCTGGCAAGTTTTTAGGCTTCATGGTGTCAAACTGTCGGATTGAAATCAACCCAGACAAAATCAAATACATTAAGGACATCGAAGTAGTAAACAACGTGAAGGCAGTACAAAGGTTAACTGGAAGGATAGCAGCTCTGAGCCACTTAATTTCGAGGTCATCGAATAAAAGTCACCGTTTCTTTTCTTTGCTAAGGAAGAAGAGTGACTTCTTGTGGACACTAGAATGCCAAAAGGCCTTAGAAGATTTGAAACGATACTTGTCGAGCCCACCCTTGTTGCACACACCGAAGGCGGACAAATAGTTATTTCTGTATTTAGCGGTATCCGAGGTTGCGGTAAGCGGCGTTTTGGTTAGAGAAGAAGGAGGTACGCAATTCCCTATTTATTATGTAAGTAGGACATTAGGAGATGCGGAGACCCATTATCTGCACCTCAAAAAGTTAGCTTTGGCCTTGGTAAGTGCTTCAAGAAAGCTAAAACCATATTTCCAATGCCACCCCATATGTGTAGTAACTACTTACCCATTAAAAAATGTCATGCATAAGCCGGAACTGTCGGGTAGGTTGACTAAATGGGCCGTAGAAATTAGCGGTTATGATATCGAGTATAGGCCCAGAACGGCTATGAAATCTCAAATCTGAGCCGACTTCGTAGCAGACTTTACCCTCGTAATGGTTCCCAAGGTGGAAAAAGAGCTCTTGTTAACCTCAGGAAACGTCTCGGGCATCTAGACCCTGTATACGGATGGGGCATCGAACCTAAAGGGGTCTGGATTGGGTATTGTTTTTAAGGCCCCCGCAGGAGACATTTTTAGACAATCAATCAGAACTTTAAAATTGACTAACAATGAAGCCGAGTATGAGGCTATGATTGCAGGTTTGGAATTGGTTTGGAGTTTAGGGGCCAAAGTGATCGAAGCCAAGTGCGACTCCCTTCTGGTCGTAAACCAAGTCAATGGTGTTTTCGAGGTCAAAAATGAACGAATGCAAAAATACTTGGAAAAACTCAAGTAATATTGCACCGGTTTAAAGAATGGACTATGCAGCATATACCAAGAGAGCAGAACAACAAAGCAAATGCATTGGCCAACTTAGGCTCGTCAGTTGAAGTGGAGGAGTTCAATTCTGGCACGGTCGTTCAATTGATGAACTCGGCAGTAGAAAATGGTCACGTCGAGATAAATGCAATGGGTATGATATGGGATTGGCGCAACAAATACATTGATTACTTACGTGAAGGAAAGCTCCCAACAGATCCAAAGGAATCAAGATCTTTTCGACCCAAAGCTGCGAGATATACTTAGTCGACGACCAATTGTATCGTCGATCTTTCTACAGACCTTTGGCTAAGTGCTTGGGGCCCAGAGAAACAGATTACGTGATGAGAGCGGTTCACGAAGGAACCTGTGGTAATCATTCGGGTGCTGAAGCCTTGGTCCAAAAGATAATCAGAGCGGGATATTACCGGAACCGGATGGAGGAGGACACGAGAAGCTTTTGTTCATAAATGTGATGGGTGCCAAAAGCGCGCATCGATGATACACCAGCCGGGGGAGTTACTGCATCCGGTACTGTCCCCTTGGCCGTTTATGAAATGGGGAATGGATATTGTCGGCCCTTTGCCGTGGGCCCCAGGTAAGGCTCGATTTATTTTATTTATGACTGACTACTTTTTCAAATGGGTTGAAGCACAGGCCTTCAAGAAATTTAGAGAGAAGGAAGTTATTAACTTCATTTGGGACCATATCATTTGTCGGCTCAGCATTCCAGCCGAGATAACTTGCGATAACGGTCGTTAATTCATTGGCAATAAGGTTAATGACTTCCTTGAAGGACAGAAGATCAAAAATATTATATCAATTCCGTATCACCTCAGTGCAAACGAACAGGCGGAGTCAACAAATAAAACCATAATCCAAAATCTGAGGAAGCGGTTAGAGTCGTCAAAGCACAAATGGAAGGAAATTTTGCCGGAAGTATTATGGGCCTCCAGAATGACATCAAAGTCAAGTATGGGAGAAACACCGTTTTTCCTGGTTTATGGGGCCGAGGCTTTAATTCCTGTAGAAGTTGGTGAACCGAGCCTGAGGTTCTGGTATGCAACAAACGAGTCAAATGAAGAGGCTATGGCTGTAAAGCTTACTTAACGGATGAACTATGCGAGAATGCGCTGGTTCGTTTAGCAACTCAAAAACAGTGGATGGGAAGATACTACAATCGAAGGACGAACCTTCAGCATTTCCAAGTTGGGGACTTAGTGCTTCGGAAGATAACTCTGCACACTAAGAATCCCGATGATGGAAAGTTAGGACCGAACTGGGAAGGACCGTATAAGGTAACCGGAATAACGGGCAAAGGATCATATCAATTGGAAATCAGAGACGGCCAACAGCAACACAACAACTGGAACGTGACACAATTAAAGAAATATTATTGCTAAGGTACGATCCGTTAACCCTTAGTGAATTCCAATAATTAGTGAATTCTAATAATTCTCACCTGTTCTTCTTTGCAGGGTCAAATCGGAGCAAATACGAAGGTCATAGAATTAGGTTTGAAAACATGTGTTGCACTCTTTACCTTAGCTCGATTTTATCCCGAAGTGGATTTTCCGGCAAGGTTTTTAACTAGGCAACAAGTACAACGTGTTACCTCAGTTTCGAAGGACATGTCACGACCCAACCGGAGGGCCGCGACGAGCAGCCGGTGCTAACCCACCCGGGCACCTCTTAACATACTTTCACATCACATCTAGGTGAGCCACATAGCTAAATCACACTTTCGTTCATCATTCATAGTAATCCCATTGGGCAACAACACATCTATATCATCATTAGCAACTATGCCCATATAAATGTACATAAGCAGACGAGGCTAACAAAATAATATCCCAAAATATAGGCCGACAAGGCCGAACACATCTAACCATATACACATGTCTACGAGCCTCTAAAAAGAATACGTCATATCATATAGGCGGGACAGGACCCCGCCGTGCCCATAAATATGTACACAAAAGAATCTATACCAAAAGTTGCAGCTCCGAATGAAATGGAGCTCCGCTATGTAGTCCCTGAATAATGAAGCTATGGATCGAGTCTGTCTCCCTGGCCACCTGCGGGCATGACGCAGCGTCCACAAACAAAAGGACGTCAGTGCGAAGAATGTACTGAGTATGTAAAGCATGATCAACATCAATTATGAAAGCATAATAGACAACATATGAAATATCATAGGATGGAAGATAATAGTATCATCGTCATAGCACTTACTTGCTTTTCATAGGGACATTCCATTTCTATTGCGTGTCTTGTACATACATCCATATCTGTATCCGTATTCGTATCCGTACTCATTTACCTTTCGTATCCATTTTTGTGTTCGTATTCATATTTCCATTCATACTCATATTCATAATCATATACATTGCATATACATAGTCTTTACATAGCATTCACATATACTTAACATATTCGTACTCATATTGATGTCATATACGTAGCATTTATATAGCATACCCGACCATGAAGGTTCGGTGTTTCACATACCTGGCCCTACCAAGGCTCAGTGTCATACATACCTGGCCCTACCAAGGCTCAGGGTTATCCGTACTCAACTGCAGTTGTGCGCGCGCATTATATCTATATATACATATCTATACATTCTACCCGGTCATATAAGCTCGGGGTTTCATAGTAGCTACACATGGGCACATATTCATCTAAGCTCATAAACATCTTTAGCATCATTACTATCGTCGTTCATTACATCTATCCTTAAAGGATTACTCGTCATATAAGGAACTTAGTATAATCGTAGCATATCGAAAATCATAAGCTTAGTAGCTTTTAGAGATAGGATCATTGGAGAATATCGTAAGCTCATAGAAGGATAGATATTTGGCCAAAGAACCATGCCTTATGAAAGAAGGGTTAGCCTTACATACCTTTTCGTTTAGCTATTCTATCACTTGAACGTTCTCCTTCAATGCTCACGTTCTACCTTCATTAGAGTTTATACTAGCATTAGATAATCGATAGCTTAGCATACTTGACTAAAGCTAGAGAAAATTGGGTAGCATCTCTTTTATTTCTACAACTTTATCCATATCATATATCAACTCCCAAATTTTTATAATAACATTCACAACATCATAAGCAACAACCTTCACACACCTATATTATCCATATTTCCCAACTCACCTCAAATCATCCATAACCATAGACATATCACACTATTACGTTCATTCATATACAATGTAGATTCCATGTTCTCAATGTCATTTATAACATTATTATAATCATAATGTATCAAGAATCATAACTCAATCCACACATCTATTCAAAAGTGACACTATTCCCACATTCATGACCCATTTCTATATCCTTTTTGCAATCCAAGTGTGTCAACTTTCAAATACCTTAAATAACATGGAAATGTCATAAAACTTACCTTAGATGGTGTAGGAATGAACCTTAGGTGCAAATACCTCACTTGAGCAAAACCCTAGTTTCACCTTCGCTTGGATTTCTTGTAATCTTCTAACCCTTGGAAGCTTTCTAACACATAAACAGTTAATTCTAGCCTTTTGATCTTTGTGCTCTTTTGGACTTGAGTGAAATGTGCTTAGAGAAGGGTTTTGAGCTCTCAATACTTGTAAAAGATGATAAATGAAGTAAAAGAACCCAAGGCATCTATTTATACAAAAACTAGAAATCAGCCCGTCAGACTTCACGGACACTTATACGGTCCGTGGAACATTGCACGGCCCGTATAAGTGGTCGTGGTTCACCACCTGCGTACACCATCTCCGCCGGGTGTTGTACAAACCCTTATACGGATCGTATGTTTGGTCGTATAACCCCTTTCCCCTTAAATGATCTCCGTCGTTCGTTTGATCTCCAATCCTTATGGAACCTTCTTAACACTTGTTTAACGCTTCATTAACAATCCAAGGGACATTATAACTCTTCTCCAAAACTTCATTAAGTCGCCATTAATTCGATACTCGTAAATCTTGCCCGACACACGACATATACCTTACTTTCCTTAACAACTTTCGTCTCCTACTTCAAATGTCTTTAAAATCTTATTTAGAATCATCAAATGCTATTTCTTACTTATCGAAACACCATATACTTCATGCTCTTCGTTAGCCTATTCACTGTGCATCAACAGAAAATTTTTCGAGGTGTAACAGGACAAGGCTAAGTGTCGAGAACTCGAAAACCAGCTAAGCACTGGGGATTGGATATTCAACAACATCGTTTTCATGTAGTGTTTCCCCGTTCATGCTTTACGAACAAACACTAGGGGACTATGATACCCTAGCTGGAGAGAACAAGATCGAAGAAAAGCTCAAAGAAGCAAAATAAGATACGAAGTCAACGTCGAAACAATTTTTGTTTTCTTTTGGATTTAACCGAGCCTTCTGTATTAGGTTTTGATGTAAGGGCTAAAAGATCAAATGAATCGTGCCCAGATAATGTTGCTACGGCAAAAATAGAAGGTATCGGATGAAGTTCTTAGTTTTTGTATGAAACAAATATGTGAAATGCAAAGAGAAATATTTTCAAGAAATACGTTCCAAAATATGCTCTTTTATGAATGATACCCTCGACTAGGGACTGTCGTCACAAAATCGATGAAGGCACTACGGTTATAATTTACCGAAGCCAAAGCTACAAAAAATTCGAACAGTCGAAATAGGGTCGAATAATTAAAGACCTCAACTTAAATGCCTAAAGTGATTCGGAGACGTCCGAATTCACAAAGCATAAAAAGGCTCCCACGAGCAGGCCATCAATAAGTCTTCAGTCAAACAGGAACCGAATAAAGTAAAGCCCACAACTCCTAAGTTAAGCTGGTTCAATTTTCTACGAGAAAACTGTTAAGGGCTCAAGGTCGAACCTCAGCCATTTTTTACAAAGCAAACATCAATACGAAACAATATCATAAAGTATACCCGACTCAAAGATCGGAGGAAATACTAGAAAAAGGAAATGTGAATTTTATATATAGCATAATGGGCCGAAGCTTTACACTTGTGATTTTCATAAAGATAAAAAAAAAAAGGAGTTTCTACAGGCCCTGTTTACTCCGTCGAAGAAGAACCTGAGTCATTAGATCCCGACCCTTCAGGGTCTTCCTCAGAGCTATCCTCGCGTGCTTTCTTAGCCCTATCCTCGATCATCATTGCGTCAAGTATATGAGCAGGAAGATCTTCAATACCCCGTTGAACCGCCTCAAGTGTAACTATTCGATACTTCCACCTCTCATGTTCTACTAAAAGGGTCGAACGAGCCTCGGTAGCCACAGTTTCTTTGTAGGCTTCCTCCAGATCAGCCTGAGCTTTCTTTAACTTCTCCTCCAACTCGGATCTCATATCAACCAGAGTGACCCAAACCTCGTTAGAAGATGCCAGCTCGGGTTGAAGGGTACCATTGGCTCGGACAGCGGTCTCGAGCTCTTTTTTGAGTTCATCATTGATCCGAGCTCGAGACTCAGCCTTTTCCTCAATAACCTTCAACTTGTCCCTTTTCGTGGCCCTCTCGGCTTCAAGCTGCGTGAATTTCTTCTCCATTTTTGCAGCCTCTCCTTTAACTGAATCGAGCCCTTCCCTCAATTGGGCGATGGTAGCTTCAAACTCACTAAGTTTGGTGGTATCTTCGGCATTCTCTCGGCTGAGCGGTTTGTTGCCCCTTTCCAGCACTTTGCTTTTTTTGACTATGTCGTCGAGCTCAGTCTTCATCCGGAGGTTCTCTTTTTTGCCTGCCTCGAGCTCGGATTAGAGAGTTGGAGGAGCAACAACCCGGCTCAGTTGATCCTCTTTTTGTTGCAAGAGAAGTTTGAACTTCTCTATTTCTCGGCCCTGAGCATCTAACTGGGCCTGTAAATCGTCTATCTCGTGCTGGGCTCAGAGGAAACCTTCATTCACAACTACAACACTCTGCAAGAATAAAATAAAAGTGGTTAAGAAATCGGCAGACGGTGAAAGTTACACTCATTAGAAGGGGTAGATAAGAATGCTTACCCGATTGTCGGCGTGCATACCCTCGTTTAAAAGGCACTGCCCCGAGAGTCCCTCCATCTTCTCTTTGTCCGAATCTGAAATGAGAGGTTTTAGATAACTGGCAAGCCCCACAGGGCGAGATAAAAAACTGCAGTCCTCAGGGACGGTGACCATGGTCGACCTGGCCCTCTTCGGCTCTACACTTGGAGCCGTAAAAATATCTACGAGTCTAGATCCCAAACTAACTCAGTGAACCGGCTAGCAATTCTCATTTCTCGTGGAATAGGGAGGTGGCCGAACCCTGAGGCTTCCGCCGTTGCAGGAGAAGTATTGGCAAACATGTCATCGGGATTCTCCTGTTCCAAAGACGGAGCGGGAGAAGAAGTTGGGGCTGTATCCGCCCTTGGTGGTATCTCAGCCATAATAACTGGTTCGGCCCTTGGGGGCGGGTCGGCAGTTGTAGTTGTTTTGGCCCTTGGAGGTGACTCGGTCCTTGAAGTTGTGTTGACCCTTTTTGCACTATTTACCAAAGGCACCACCTCGGGTGAAGTGTCACCTGTAGTATCGATAAAATCAACGGATCTTAGTGGAACTGGGGCTTGAAGGTATTCGATTAACGGGGGAAAAAGGGCCTCGACTGTCACGACCCAACCACAGGGCCATAACAGGTACCCGGAGCTGACCTTCCGAGCACCTCCTAGCATACTTCTTATTATCATTCTAGGTGAACCATGAAAGATAACTTATGAATATTACAATCTAAAAGGGCATGAATCCGCAAAAATAATAGATCACTATATAAACATCATCAACTAAGCCCATATATACATACGCAGCCGACAAGGCTGCCAAAAATGATATACAAAAAATGAACCGATAAGGTTATAGGACATCTGACTATACACATCTGTCTACGAGCCTCTATATAGAGTACAAAAAATCATAAGGACGGGACAGGAGAAGTACACAAAAGGGAAATACCAATAGACTGCAGCTCCAAAGTAAATGGAGCGCTCCTAAGACTCCGCTGATGAATCACCTAGGGGTCTGATCCGTCTCCCTGCCTAACTGCGGGTATGAACGCAGCATCCACAAGAAAAGGATGTAAGTACGAATAATATACTGAGTATGTAAGGCATTAATAATAACATAAAAAAGATATAAGGAACATGAGGTAAAAGAAATAACTTGTACATCTAATCACCTCTTAAGGTGGATATCATGCATGTTTAGCTTTTCCTTTCAAAACAACATCTTATACATACATCCATATATATAGTATATTGCTCGACCATATAGGTGCGGTGTTATCATCATATGTATAGTATACTGCCGGCCATATAGGCATGGTGTTATCATCATTATCCCGCGTCCGGGCATCCCGCATTTGGGACGATATCATAAGCTGCCCACTGCAGTGGTGTGCGCATCTATACATCCGCCCGGCCGACTATAGCGCGGCACGGTGTGAGAAAATACATACATGTATATAAAGCATGCATGAGAGCCCAATAAAAGCTATAACTCTATCGGAGTGACGTAAGGTTGGTAACTTCCGATTATCCGTATGAAATCATTATCATGGCTATATCTCACCTTGAAAGAACAATTACCATGAGGTGAGATCAACAACAATGAATAAAATCAATAATCATGAAACAAGCTCAATAATATCATAATGGCATCAAAACTATAAGCTTTGGGATCTCTAGAAATGGAATCATCATCATCATAGAGAACACTTATTAACAATATCATAGGAACCTTGAGAATTATGGGTTTCTAGCATTTCTAGGAAATAAAACATTATGGATATCATGTATGGGTTCACATCAACAGAATCATGCCTTTAGAAAGAAAGAGTTAGCCTTAACATACCTTTACGTCTTCTTAATTACTTAACGTTCTGCTCCAAAGTCCGCAAAATCTACATTCAAGAGGATTCATACTAAGGTTAGGTCTTGAAAACATTCTTAAGTTCAAACTAGCATAATTAACGAGCTAATGAAATTTGGGCAGCGCTTCCCCTATTTTATCAACTTCCATCATATCATAAAACAGCCCCCAAACAACAATAATAACATCCACAATCTCATAATCAAGAAGTTATATCCAATTTAATCTCAAATTTATCCAAAATCCCTTTTTAAGTTCGTCTCCTAGTCATCTCCTTCACTTCAACACTTTATGACTTCTCCACTGTCATTCTTTTCGTTTCCAAAGTTAGTAAACCTTTCCATCAACTCAACCATATGAATAAGATGAAGAACATACCTTATTATAGAAGAACTTCACCTCACTCAACTTCCTCCAAGATCGAGTTCATCACAACTTTGAAAGGAAGCAAGAACTATCACCTTCCATGGATTTATCTTGAGATGTTGATGTATTATCTTCTCTCTTGATGATAAAGAAAGTTTTGGAGTGATATGGAACCTTCAAGAACTCTCAAGAACCCTCTAGAAGTGTGGTGAAATAAGTGTGGAAATTTGAAATGAAAATGAGGTCTCTTGGGATTTAAAAAGGTGGCAAAGTCGCCCCCCACCCCAACCCCCCCCCCCCCCCGATCCATTTGCAGTGAGAATGCGGCCCAGCATACTGAGTATGTGGCCTCATACTCCCTCCATAACATGGGGGTGGTTTTGGGAAGAAATCTCACCCAAAATGGGGAGTTTTCGGCCCAGCATACTGAGTGTGCGGCCGCATACTGCCCTAATTCCTCCGGTTTCGCGAAATTGCCTCCTTTTCGATTCGTTTGACCTCCAATCCTTATAGAACCTTCTTGGCACTTGTATAAAACTTTATTAACCATCTAAGGGGCCCTATAGCTCCCTATCAAAGTAATGCTAATCAATGTATAACTCAAATGCTACGAAATCTTCCCAAAACAAAACTCAAACTCCAATTTCTCCAACGAACTTACTTCCACCGCTTCATATGACTTTGAAACCTTAAGGAATACACTTAAAATTATGAAATACCCTTCCTAGACTTATAAGGGCTTCATGTCCACTTTATGCTTTTGTTAGTTCACTCATAATGCAAACGTCACGAAATTTCCAAGGTGTAACATCGACTTCCCCATCTGTGGTCGGGCCCGACTAGTCAGCAGCAACATTTTCTTCTAGGTCCTCCATCGGAGTTGCCTCAGCCCCAGTGGCAATAGTATCCGTGGTGATATTTGTAATCCAAATGTCATCCTCGAGGTTATCTCTCAGACCTCGAGCTCCGGATGAACCTGCGGCATCCTTTGAGCTTTTCTTTCTCTTCTGACCCCTAGACTTGGTCTTTTTCCTTTTCTTTTCAGCCTCGGCAATAAGCCGTGCTGATCCTCACATATCAAAATTTGAACCCGGTATGGTAGGCTTGTCTGATGGAGCCGGCCATGAGGTCGAAGAGCCTTTACCCAAACCTGGATATTGAAGGATTAAATCGGAGTAAAGTGGAACGAAAAAGAATGACAAGAATTAGGGGAAGAAGAGAATACCGTGGTTTTGTGCTATCCATCGGTCATGAGACAACTCTCCCTATGTCCGATCATCATGCGGGTGCTAACTGATGATTTTTTCAATCCACCAGCGAATCCGAAAATTGCTTCCAGAATCCATGCTTCAGTTGTAACAATATAAAAGGTTAGAAAAAGTGCTCGAAGACACGTAAAGGAGATAAGGCCACAAAATATACATTTGTCATTCCACTTTTTGGGGAAAGGCATATATTCGGCCGGTGTAATATCCTCGGTCTTAACCCGGACAAAACGCTCGTACCAGCCCTGATCCCTGTTCTCGTCGACACAGGAAAGAATGGGGTACTTTCCTCATTTGGAGACTTATATAACACTGCCTTGAAAGATCCTCGGGCAATATAGCTGGATCAGATGGGACAAGGTAAAGTCAATTTTGGCATTATTAGCCAAAAGACGACGGAGGCAGGCCATGATCCTCCAAATGTTTGGGCCTATCTGAGCAAGGCATACCTTATATGTCCGGCACATTTCAAGAATAATCGGATCTATTTCAGGGTTGAGCTTGAAGGTGAAAGGATATATATAAACATATAAGAACCCCTCCTTGAAATCGGTGACTGACTCTTCGTCACCGGGAGCAAAGATGTCTACACGGGGGTTATCCCAGCCACATTCAGCTCGGACTCGGACAAGGTGCTCCTCCTTGATCGAGGATGGGTAACGTCTCACGTCATAACCCCGGTCAAATGTCTTCACGGTCTTCTCAATGACGAATTCGTGGTTAAAATTATACTTCACGGGTATAATGTCTTAAGCCGTTGGTTCGAAGTTGGGTGGTTTGTGTTTTGTCACTGGGATTGGCAACAGGCTCGGTAGCCGAAGAAGAAACCCGAGAAACATTCTAAGAAGTAGAATCGGTGTCTATTGCCATTTTTTGAGTTTGGATGATAAATATATGAAGGTATGAAGATTTGGGATGAAGGTATGAAGATCCGGGTTGAAGATATGAAAATTTGAAGGCTAAAAATATGTAGATATGAAGGTTTAGATATGAACAAATGAAGGTAAGGAAGATCTAAGAAGATTTTGCAGAAAATGGTGTAGGTTTTGGGACGCCGGGGGAATTCTCTTAACGATTTTTCGAAGAAACAAAGGATGAAAGAAGGAAGTGAAAAGTGAAAGTAAAAAAAAAAAATGACCACTATAACGCCTTATATATAGAGAGAGAAAGTTTTAAGATGGTTATCGAGGTCATCCAACCAAGAGGGAACACGTGTCCGAAGTCAGAAAGACGTGACATGAAGGGACGTGACCCTGAAGCGGTTACCAAATCCATCCAACTAGAAGGTGACACGTGCCCGAAGTCAGAGGGACGTGGCATGAAAGGACGTTTTGTTTGCTGCTTGTTTTCAAAGTAAAAGCTTACTAGAGAAGTCACCGAGGTAGTTGTTCCACTTCCCGTCACTTCGGTAAAATTTCGATTCGGAAAGTGTGGGGACTATCTGTATGCGGTAAAAACCGATGCAACTTGTACACGGTAAGAACCGGGGTAAAGTTTAAGGCCATCCGATATGAGATCGAGGAAAAGTAGGGTCGTA
Source organism: Lycium ferocissimum (assembly GCF_029784015.1). Lineage (NCBI taxonomy): Eukaryota > Viridiplantae > Streptophyta > Magnoliopsida > Solanales > Solanaceae > Lycium > Lycium ferocissimum. Next base: position 9,032,647 of record NC_081345.1, on the reverse strand, counting down.
ACAACCGGTAGGAATGAAAACCGAGGAGTCATGAGTACATTCAACTTTACGTCAAAACCAAGAGTATTTTGATGTGTACGGATAACCCGAGCCAGAAGAGAGCACATTCAACATAGGTCCAGAGAATCCATTATGGAACAAGCCACACATCATTTGACCGTTCCGCCATTTGCGCTGACAACTGTACGGGTGCAGACCGTACGGACGCAGCCTTATCCATTTTAGGGCTTTTTCTTACATTGTACTAGGGCCCATATATTGTTAGCTATAAATAGAGGTCTACCCTTTCCTTTTGGAGGTTAGATTTTCATTATTCTATACATTTTGTAATCAAAAGGGTGGCAGTGAAATCTCATTAATAATTTGACTCGGTGGAAGAAAGCAAATTTCCAAACCGAACCAGTTCGCAGAGCTCATAAACTTCTTCCTAAGTTTCCTCTATTATTATTTATCAAATATACTACTATTTACTTGCTATTATCTTATACTAGAAATTAATCTAACCGCATATCCTATTAACCACTTACAAATTTAATTGTTATCCACTTTTGAGGGTAAACAATGTTGCTACACATGGCTTTGTTTTGTCTTTTCCTTGTCTATTATAATTTTTTGGACTCATTTTTTTTTTATCTTAAGTCAATTTTTATGTGGGCATATGTAATTGGTGTATATTTTACCATTATATGTTAGGGAGGATCCCAAATTTTTGTGGTCCTCACAAGAATTTTTAATCTTATATGGTGTTGCTACACATAGCTTTAATTTGTCTTGTCCTTGCCTGTTATCATTTTTTCTTAAGATAATTTTATGTGGGCATATGTAATTGGTGTATATATATTGAATTGTAGTAACTTTCTGTGAATCTTTTCTTGATCTTTACTTCCTTCGGTTCATATTATATGGCACTTTTTAGCTTTTATATTTAATTCAAATAGTTATTTTTTTTTATATAATTGAGATGGTATTAATAGTTTTTTTTTTTTTACCAAATTTCCATACTTAGATAGTAAATCTTTACATAACCAAAAAATTGTAATTGTTATAAATATAGAATTATTGTTGTATGTCCATATTACTTGGAGAAAAAGTTTCTTGGTCACCAAGTAAATTACTTGGCCACCAAGTTAACTAAACTTGGCCATCAAAACTTTCCTATTATAAATAGGAAATTCATTTACTCATTTGTATATCAGTTAAAAAGTTGAATAATATATCAGTCTCTTTCTATATACTTGTTTTGGTGTATTTATTTTATAACACGTTATCAGCACGAGACTGCCTGTCGAATTTGATTTTCTGTTTCAGGTACAATTCTTGAAATTATACGAGTGCAAGGAAGAAATTTAAAGCCACGAAATTTTTTATTGGGAGAAGGTTTGAGTTTACAATTTTATTTGTCCACTGTTCAAATAACTGTTCGTATCCTTTCCTGGAAAGTTAGAATTGCCAATACGTATATAAGATGTAATCTTTCAATGGCTTTTCTCATGATATTATTGGGGATACTTATAGATATCTGGAAGCACACTTCATCGGGAAAAAAAATGGCCTTTTTAAAATATGATTTTGGAACATATAGCACTTTGGTATTATTTTCACAATATATCTTGAAACTAAGGTTATCGAAAGCCTTATGCCAACATTCTGCTTGAAGGTTAGTTCGCAAATGCAATATTTAAATGAGTTTCTTTGGTTTCTAACTCTAGCAGGAAATATATCATCGCCATCTGAAGTCTCATTATTATTAAAATCACCAGAAGTGATATTTCCTATGTATTGTTGTGATTACAATTAATGATGTGTTAGAGAAAAATTCACTGCATCATATATATGCCTCGATTTGCTCCTGAAGTATAACAATATCTTAAAAGAAGTTTTTAAGCTATGACGATTTGATATGCTTGAGGCACGTTTAGATGATTGTGTTCCATTCTTGAAGAATGAGAATTTTTGGTAAAAGCTATATAAATATGGATCTATTCCCTGAAGTGAATGTGATAATATGTAATAAAGCTTATGAATATGGACGTGTATTTGGTTGTGAAAATATCACGACACATCTCCAGAAGGGGTGAATAATTTAGAAGAAATATTCTGAATATTCTATGTTTTGATCTCAAAGTAGTAAACTCAGAAATTTGCTCCCGAATTAGCAAAACTTTGGACCCTACTCCCGAATTAGTAGAACTTTGAACTCTACTCCCGAAGTAGTAGAACTTTGAACTCTACTCCCGAAGTAGTATAGCTTTGAACTCTACTCGCGATGAAGCAGAGCTTTGAAATTTACTCCCAAAGTAGTAAATATTCCGAATTTTAGTTCCGAAGTAGTACAACTCTGAAATCTACTCCCGAAGTAGGAGAATTCTGAAATTACTCCCGAATTAGTAAATATTTTGAAATCTACTCCTAAAGTAGTAGAACTCTGAAATTTACTCTTGAAGCAGAAAGAACTGGTAAAATATCTGAGAAATATTCCGAAGCAATGTCTTCTTGTGCTTGAGCAAAATAATGAGCTATTGATGAACGTCGTATTGCAAGCACATTTGACTAATCAGGCTTCATTTTCCCAAACGAATGAGAAATACTAAGACCTATCTCCTGGAGAGATAAAATAACAAAGGATATACATGTTATTTTTGTGGTATGAAATTAATACATTGCAACACGTACTTGTCATACGTAGAAACATCTCGAATTATTTTATTAAGTATCATTTTAAGGCAAAAGGAAGCAGAGTAGAATGTTTCTATTATTACCACATTGATACATTATAGTTAGTTGTTATTGATTTACTTGAAGGAAATAAACATCAATGTATCCTTTCTTAAAGCATGTGATTACTATGTGGTTGTTGCCGCTTTGATACAAACTCTTTAGATGTTAATCTCCTTGAAGGAGATATTTGAAATACTGAAATTTAGAGCTTAACGTTTACTTTTCGTAATTTATAGTTCAAAATTGTCTTTAAATTTTCGTTTGATTCCCCTTTTCTTTCGTGACACCAGTAGTGTCTAACCAAATATTCTTTTGTGATACCAGCAGTTTGGGGGGTTCATGGGTCGGTTTTGGGTTAAAATTAAAACCAAACCAATTTAGTCGGTTTTAAAATTATTAAAATCAAACCAAACCAAACTAAATATAATACATATCCATCGGTTTGGGTCGATTTTTCGATTTTTAAGAAAATTAACGGTATTTCTCTCTTTCATGTTTTTTTCCTACAATTAGGAGAGAATTTTCTATCATTTTCCAACTTATAATCCATTATTACCCTTTTATTGTGGTAGCTGTAGTTTCTTGCATTATGGAGAAAATGTCTTAGGACTTATTATTTAAATTAAGTGAATAAAGTTTATAAGAAATACGAAAAATAAATCTAGGTAAATCTCATATAGTTGTTTCTTTGAATAAATGAGTTTGAGTTCACGGATTTCTTTTTAAAATCGGCTTAAGGTATAAAGTTCATTAGCCTATTAGAGATAAAATAAACTTTTGCTTAAAAATGATATAAATTATTTATAAAAATTAATATATTGTATATAATTATAAAAATTATGTATAAAATTTGTCGGTTCGGTTCCATTTTTTCTTCAGTTTTCTTTAGTGAAATCAAAACCAAACCAAATATTATCAGTTTTTAAAAATTCAAAATCAAACCAAACCTAACCCAAATAAATATTAGTTTATTCAATCGGTTTGGTTTTGGTGTTCGGTTTGGACCGGTTTTTAACCAAACCGTGAACACCCCTACCAGCAGTATCTAAAAAACTTTTGGTAGTAGAAACTAAAGATCAAGGGCTCCAGAAGGGCTAATTGCTTATCTACAAGTATCATGACACCAACGGTGTCCAGATAATATATGATTATGGTAAATAAATTGAAGTCTCTCGAAGAGGTTATATATGATAGCACCATTTGTCCTAGATCATAGTAGTTAGGATCAGAATACAATCATAGTAAACTTACAGTTTACTAGAGATAAAAATAGTTATCATATTGAGACTACAAATGAATGGAAGATAGAATATGTTCAAGTTACGACGGGTACAAAATATGCATGTGATACGTTATCCAAGCATGATGGGATCACATGACGCAATAAACTAGAAGTTTATTGACATAAAATCTCATGCAACAATAAACCAAAAGTTTACTAAAATAAATAGCACTCGACATAGTAAACTTGAAGTTTACAGGTACAGATAATTTTATCAGTTGACAAGACCTTTTTGATCGTCCTGATTTAAATCTAATGTGCTAATTTGGTATTCGGAATATATTGAAGAACTAGAAGATTCTTCAAGAATTTGTTTGTGTTGCTTGTTCTCATGATAAGTTGATTAAACCAGCTAATGTTGGGATTAAATTTCCTAAATTCTGAAAAATATAAAAGGTGAATTTGGGCCCCTTCACCTGCGATGTGATGTCTTAAATAGATGCATCTATGAGACAGTCACATGTATGTTTATTGTCAACTGGCAATTTGACATTTACGAAGCTTCTTGCTTAAAATAATTGAGTTGGAAGCACAATTTTCAGAATATGTAATCAAGACAATTCATCTTGATAATGCTGGTTTATATCTAAGCTGGTTTGGCATTAAATGTCTCTATAATATAACTAAACCATTGCTTATCAGAACAGAGCTTCAGATATTGGTATGAGATTTGATATATTGCATACAATGGCGCTTGTATGCTTCATACCAATAAATTATGGTAAATTTTCCCCTCAAAATTGGTTTAGGGTTAGGAACTAGATATGTCCCATCATATAGCTTTTGATGTGCAGTATATGAATAATGGATATACCACGATGCACACAGATGGATTTCTCAAGCATTGAATGTCTCTATAATATAACTAAGCCATTGCTTATGAGAACAGAGCTTTAGATGTTGTTTTGAGATTTGATATATTGCATACAACGGCACTTGTATGCTTCAGGCCAATGAATTATGATAAATTCTCCCCTCAAAATTGGTTCAGGGTCAGGAACTAGATATGTCCCATCTTATAGCTTTTGATGTGCGGTATATGAATAATGGATATACCACGATGCACACAGATGGATTTCTCAAAGAAGGTGGGGATATATGTTAGTTTTTCTAACATAAGGGGGAGAGATATAAGCAGCTAAGAAATATATTGTGAATTATCATCAGTATGATCCTCATTCAAAAGATAATTCAAGCCAAATGTCGGAAGCATTTGCTGACCCAAAATTCATCTCATATTTCAATTGCAAAATGCTCTTATTGAATGTCCCTAGCATGCATGGATCATGGTGAACCAATCAGCTCCAAATGTAATAATCCTTGAAAAAGGGGAGAGCAAATGATCAAAATGATCATAATAAGGAGGCAATGTGCTCTTGAAGAGCGTACTACATAACACTTCATGAAACCTTATGGGAGGTTTAGGTACCTGAAAGTAATGAAGTGATGAGATCTCAGTAAGTTACGTCAAATTGCGAACCGATACAAAATGATATCTTGTCGATGATATCTTTGATACAATATAGCACGTAATATTGTATAAGATTATGAGGATCTGAATTCTACGTCTCTAAAAGCATGATGATGTAGAAATAATTACCAAGTGATATGATAAATCTTGGTAGGTGTAAAATTTATTGGACCAGCGGTCGTACATCAGAAGATGTCACGCCATTTAATTACTAAATGAATTTTGTCACATTCTATATGTCTTACTTGATAAACTTCAAAAATTTCTGAATGATTCAAAATGTTTGAAGCATATACGAGTTCTAGAGAAACATGTTCATAATATTTATATGGATTAAATCAGGTAAGGTAAATATGATTTAATCACCTTAGTGAATATTCATGGATGAACAGTACAAAGATGACCCTGGCTAATTGCTCACAGGGGGAGTCTCACGGGCACCACCCTGGGGACCGGCGGAGCCCATGCACTAACAATGATTCCAGAATAACGTCGGAATCGGCCATGCAACAACGATGCCGGAATAGATCGTCGGTCATCGGCCTCTCACAATCACTCAAGTAAAAGAGTCGCTCAATCAACGATACCGGATACTTACCGGCTATCGGTCATGCATCATGAATATGAGGGAATGTATGCAATGCACTTATCAACGATTCCGGAATTGAAGCTCGGACGTCGGCCTTCTCACAATCACTCAAGTAAAAGAGTTTATCAAACATCAGTTTCGTACAATCAACGATTCCGGAATGGGTCTTCAGACATCGGCCTTTACAATCACTCAAATAAAGAGTTTATCAAATATCAATTTACTCAATCAACGATACCGGATCATCACTGGGTATCGGCCATGCATCATGAATGTGTGAGAATGAGTGCAATGCGTACATCAAGTATTCAACAATCAAGTTCAATATCACAAGTACCACGAAGGGGTACGCCATCAATGTATCATATCACAATACCATCAAGGGTATGCCAACAATATATCAATATTACTAGTACCAATAACGGGTACGTCAACAATGTATCACAATGCAAATACCAACAACGGTATGTCAACCCTTTCTCAATCAAGATAGTAACACAGATTCTGATATTCACCACTACTCATAGCATCAACCATCAAAATGGAACAATACACATACATAACGGGGTGGCTAGTCCCAACACATATCAGGGCCCAACCTAAGGCAATATCCAACTCAACTTTATACCCGAAGGTTTGCATGCTGTCTCCGACATTATATTCTAAATATATGATTCGCTATGCATAGTCTCACTAGAGGTAAGCCATAACCTACCTGGACTGCCGAACCCTAACACCAACAAGTCACTCTACCGCCTTGCCCTTCCTCTGAAGCTCAGAACCAAAGTAGTCTAAGCATAATCGAATTCTAAATTAGAAATCATGGAGAATGATACTAATGTTGCTACGATATCAATTAGGTCCACTTTAACCGTAGAAATTGGGGAAACTGGCCCACAAGGGCGAAACGGCAAATTCGCTGGTAAAATACCAAATTGAATCCTAGGTAATCATAATCCAATCATTAATTGTTGATTTAACTCAAGAATTGTCCCAAATCTGATTTCAAGTAAAAACCCCCAAATTAAGTATGAACCCTAATTCTCCAAATCCGAAATTCAACGTTAAAAATGGAAGATATGGGCTTATTAAGCTTAGATTCATCACATTTTAACATTAACATCATCAATTTATCATGTATAATCTTAGAGAAAAATCTCCCAAAACCCTCCTTCAAATTCCATTTCTAAGGGATTGAAAAGGGAAGGGGAAAATCCAAGATGATTGTGATTAAAGAGGAGTAAAGGATTAAACAAAGTTTTACCTCCAAAAATTCCTTCAATTTGTCTCCAAGAACAGCTTTCCGAAGCTCCAATATCGAGATATGAAATAATGAGGATCTAAGACTCATTTAATGGATTTAACTGCCCGTCACCCGCTACAGCGGTACTGTGACCGCCCCAGCGGCCAACTGACTATTTTAGCGGTCAAGCCTAAATGGCTCGTACCACTTCAGCGGCAGGTCCATCGCCCCAGCGGTGTCGCCATTGCTGTTAGCCCTATATTTTCCTTCGATCCGATTTTTTGACTAACTCCCGAGACCATCTGCTCTCATACCAGATACTTAGTCCCACATAAAAACGCGCTACGAACGCACCTGTGGCCTCAAAATTTCCAACAGAGGTCTCATTGACCGAGTCAACCACCAATGCCTTAATTTCCATTTTCCATCCAACGTCCCGAAATGCATCCGAATGCATTGGGAATCGAACCAAACGCACACACAAGTTCTAAACGACTATTTGAACCTCTCGGAACTGACGGAATTCCAAAAAAGGTTCGTTTGCCCAAAAGTCAACCTCGGGTCAACCCTTTTTCACTTCAAGTCTATATTTTCTCCAAAGTTGCTCGAATCCAGTCTAGGCACCTCGGGAAGCATGTCAATAGTCCCCTCGGGTCAAAATGGAGCTAATCAATGCTCGGGAGCGGGCGAAAGTGTCAAAAGAACTATAACAACCAAACGGGTCGTTACAGTTATCTATTCCCATGAAGGGTCACTGTCATATCATGTTGTTCTACATGATAGTCAAATCATACAAAGATAACAGTGTACGGGGTAAGCCAGGAATGTACTTGGCGTGATCCCAACAATATTATATGACGATGATGCAACTCTATCAAAGGAATGCAGATGATCAACTAGTTCATCAAATGATAATTTGACAGATTTGATCACAAAGGCACTGTCAACCACCACATATGATAAGTTGGTATACAAGATCGGAATACATCATCTTCAAGAATTATCTGATGTTTAATCAGGGGGAGCGAAATACGCGTTGTACTCTTTTTTCCCTTAATCAAGGTTTTGTCCCATTGGGTTTTCCTGGTAAGGTTTTTAATGAAGCAGCTAGTAATGCGTATTACTAGATACATGTACTCATTTTCCTTCTCTAGGATTTTTCCCACTGAATTTTTCCATGTAAAGTTGTAATGAGACACATCATCTAATTAATGAACATCCAAGGGGAGTGTTGTAAATATAGAATTATTGTTGTATGTCCATATTACTTGGAGAAAAAAATTCTTGGTCACCAAGTAAATTACTTGGCCATCAAGTAAACTAAACTTGGCCATCCAGACTTTCCTATTATAAATAGGAAGTTCATTTACTCATTTGTATATCAGTTAAAAAGTTGAATAATATATCAGTCTCTTTCTATATACTTGTTTTGGCGTATTCACTTTATAGTATTTATTTTATAACGGTAACTATATATAAGGGAGGATGCAATTTGTAGTTCTTACAATAATTTTAACCCTATAGTGTTGCTAGACGTGGCTTTGTTTTGTCTTTTCCTTGCCTATTTTCATTTTTTGGACTTATTCTTTATCTTAAGTCAATTTTTAAATGGGCCTATATAGTTGGTGTATATTGAATTATAGTAAAATAACTTTTTGCGAGTCTTTCTTATTCTTTATTGATAGTTTTTCTTATACCAAATTTTCCATTATTTAGATAAGTGAATTTTGACACAACCAAAAAATCATATTAAGTAGGTATATACTGTTTAATAAATGTTCTTGCTTTCTAGCCCAATTTAAAAACACCATATAATATGAACTCAAAGGATTATTAAATTATCCTTCACAATATTTGTTAATATACATATTAGCAAAATTTTGGCAATTTTGGAGCCACATTATCGTTTTGAACTGGAGCATTTATTAGATCTTACTAATTACTCTTGCCCCGTATTGATTTATGTGACATTTTTCGTTTTTACAGAGTCAATCTGACTAAGTTATGAAACTAAATTGAATTAGATCAACTTAATATTTTTAAATTAAAATGTTGATATTAGAAATACAAAAGTACTATAAATTGCAATTTTAACTTCTTCTTCTTTTTTTTTTTTTTTTTTTGACAATAATTGCAATTTTAACTTAGAATTAGTATTTTTAAGCGTAAACTATATATGAAGAACTAAACTTATTCTTAGCGTTCATTTAATAAAACTAATTTTTTTCTTAATTTCGTCTAAAACTAAGATTAAATCACCACATTTAGCTAGCATAAAGTATTGTTACCTGAAATATTATGAGTGAAATTAAAACTTAATAAACACCAAAAAATCTACTTCTATCTATAAATACTAAAATTATATGCTCACAAATTCATAAAATTGTCAATATTTTTCAATTTATAAATTTCACCGACTTGTAATTATTTTAAATAATTTAAATTATGTTACTTTATAAAATGTCAATTCTCTTGTGTCCTTTTGGTAGTTGATAATTTTTCTGCCAAACTTCTTTTTTCATAAATAATTTTTGTTGTAAAATTAACTAATAAGTTGACTAAAGAACATTAATAATAATGGAAACTTATCAACAATACATGTTTAATGTGTCACTGAATTGTTAATTATGTTATAAAAAAAAATAAGTAATAAATTATACTTTTTTAATTAATTATCACTACATTTAAGCCCGGGCCTCACTAGTTATGTATGATAGATGAGTTATTTGGTAAAGAATCACACAACATTCCTGAAGGTCATGTTTTGTACAAATTCAGATGCATACAGTTTTCCTGATTAGGTGGCTTGATGTGATAGTTATCCAAGTTTCAGTTTTTAGTTTATGAAGTGCCTACACTTTTCTGTGGGCTAAAATCAAACAAGTAGCTTCAAAGGGACCTTTCTGATTGGCGTTTGAATTTTTTTTTTTTTGGTTCAATGTTTTGAGAAGTTAGTTTAGAAAAATAATTTTGGAGAACAGTTGTGACTTGAACTAATTGTTGTTAGAGAATAGTTTTGTGTTAAGTTGCACAGACTCTTCGTTTTTTGTGCCCGTCCCGTCTTGACACGGGTCCGGTGCGAGTACGGGAGCGAGATACGTCCGGATACGGTCAATCAACTTCGGATACTTTGACCTGAGTCCATCGATAAATTTGGGGAGAAAATTGGTTTCCGGTCAACCGGAGTCCATATTACTACTGTATATATATCAGGGAGAATTATCATTTTTTGTAGTCCTCACATGAATTTTTTGGTCTCCTTTTACCCCTAATTGAAGTTTTTACGACTTTTTAAATCCTCAAACATTTTTCTAAATTTTGAGAACTTTAAGGACTGTTTTTATGCCACTAAAATGATGATGTCATGGAAAAGATTATAGTGACCCTACAAATCATACTTAGGGGCGTCAAAAGAATATGAAAAACCGACCGAACCTAACCATACCGAACCAATTTATGGTGTTTTTTAAATAAAACCGTGGTTTTTTATTTAAGTTTAAAACCGTCCTGAACAATTAGGGTGGTCTTTTTAATTTATTAAAAAATCCTGAACCGAACCGAATAGCTTTACATGTATGAAATATATTTTATATATTACAAAGATGTTAAATTGAATATATAAAATATATTTCATAAGTTATGTTTCAACTATAAAAAAGAATTTTGTACTTGGACATAAATGTATCAAATTCAACTTGTGGTTTCTGTGGCCTATAAGCTGATGTTTGTTTTGCCTCAATTGATCAACATTGTTGTCTTTGGCAAGTTACTCGTCTCCCTGGTCAATCAGTGAGGGATTCACGTCGTGATGATCTTTATCATTGTTGTCTTGCTACTTGATATAACACATTTCAATTTAATTACTTTATGTAGTTTTTTAATAGCTTTTACATTAAATATTTCATAAGAAATAAAAAAAAAAAGCTTTATTTGATGGTGTGCTACAAATTTGTGGAGGTCAGCGTCGATACATTTTAATAATGGTGTATTTTTAGGTGACACTTTAAAATTAAAATAACCGAAAATTAACCGAACCGTACCGATATCCAAGAAAAACCGAGATAATGAGACGGTTTTGAAAAGTCTAATTTTGGTTATACAAAATAAAATAACCGAAAAATTGAGATGGTATAATTTTTTTAAAATAACCGACCGAACCGTCCCATTGACACCCCTGATCATACTCATGCATATTTGAGTCTCTTATGTGGAATTATTATTAATTTGTTTTAAATTAATTTTTTCCTTAAAATTTATTATAGACATGTACAGAGTTATACTGTCATTCAAATTCTATCTTAATATAGGCTTAATTACTGATTTAAAATACTATTCTTATAACATTATTTATTATTTATTGATGTTATTTACCATTTATCATTTGTTATTTTAAATTTTTATTCGTCCGACTAAACGTAGTGTTTTCTATTTTCTCTTGTAATTTTGTGTCATAGATGCTCGCAAACATACTTAACTAACAAAGATCTCACTTAAAGTAGTATTGAGTTTTAAATTAAAGAATAAACACAAATAACTTTTATCATTGTTAAAGACTTTAAAATTTTATCAAAAATGTAAATTATTATTCTTCCGTCTCAATCAAAAAATGAATTTCGAAGTACGGTAGTTATTTAATCAAATTTTACATGCGCACACATTTAAAATAAAATTTATCTAATAAATTACTATATTAAAAGAGGAACTATAAAATATTATATTTATATATATTCAAAAAATGTTTGAAGAAATATTGTAGTTAAAGAAAATACAATCTGATTTCCAAACAGTAATAATACTAGACAATTGCAAGAAGTATTCTTTTTTTTTTTTTTTACTTTTTTTAATTGAAAGGTATTTTGCAAACTATCAGACAATCAAAAATTTTAATTTAAGACAAAATAGTTAAGTTCAACATGAAAAAGTTATTACAAAGTAGATTTCATAAAATAGTTCATTAAATTAAGAAAAAGGAAAAAGTGTTATTTTTTAACATGCATCTTTTGGAAGGAAAATGAAAGCTTAAAGTTAGAACAATTTAAGTATATTTTTTTTTTGTGTGTGGTTTAATTTGAAAGGAACATCTACAAAAGTATCTTACAATATCAAGGTTTTTGCATTAATTATTTCTGACATTAATTGAATTAATACAGTAATATCTTTTGATAAAAAAATAAGTTGGCCAATATGGGTTCGATTCGAAGTAAATAATGAGATTAATTTATCATATAAAAAGCTCGATTTGGATCATCAGAGAACTTAATCATGGAAATTTCAGTAAAATAGAAATTAGAAAGAGCTTTCAATTGTTTGATTTTTTTTTTAAAAGTAATATATAAATTAAGAAAAGTATTGTCTTTTAACTTTCAAAAACGTTTTGCACTTTAATATTTTAGAAGTCTTTCGAAAGTGTCAAACTGATGTTACAAAAAAAACAAAGAAGCAAGAGCAGAAAAAAATACAAAATAAAATATAACGTTGGTTTGAGACCGGGCTTAGCACCGGCCAAATGACACTAGTAGATGGAGAGTTGGTTTCCGGCCTTGAATGGCTTTCTCTTTCTATACTTGTTGTGGAACTTACAGATCTGGAAGAGCTTGAAAGAGAGACGAGCTAGAATTTACAAATCTGTAAGTTGGGGAATTGAAGAAGACGACCTAAAACTTGTTGTGGAACTTACAGATCTGTAAGAGCTTGAAAGAGAGACGAGCTAGAATTTACAGATCTGTAAGTTAGGGAATTGAAGAAGACGACTTAGAACTAGAAGAGACGTGAACAAGCAGGCTCTTAATTATAATAACATAATAAAATGAACCATTTATTCTTCATTATATATTACTTGTCCCCTTTATCTTCCATTATGTGCTACTTGTGACCCATAATTAAAAGGCACCTAATTAGGCTATTTATAAATGTATTTTCCTCATACAATAATGGGATAATTTCTAATTAATTATTAACATGTTTATTTTTTGATAATTAATTTATTTTTTTTAATCGCGTGAAAGCGCGGACAAATTTACTAGTTGTACATAATAAAAATGACCCCTTTGTAAAACGGATTATTCTTGGAACGTCAATTTTTAATAAGCCACTTAAATAATTTAAATTATTAATTACTGTAACTTATAGTATTTTTTTACATAATTTTGAAATATGTAATTTGAGAATGAATTGAAAATAACTTTAAAAAAAGGACAAAGAAGAATAATATATGTGTAAGTTTTTCATAGAATATCTCTTAATATTTATAATATCTTTATAGCTTTATTTTTTTATAATTTTGAATTTTCTTAGCCGAATCCCCGTACCCGTATCCATAATTGGATCCATAACCCCGAATCTTAAAATTTAGATTTTGCCGAATCCGTACCCGTATCAGATACCCGCACCCGAGTCCATGCAACTTAGGTTTTGTGTGAGAATCTATGATAAGAATCGGGTTACTTGACTAAACAAAATTATAATGCAAAAGCGAAAATACGAAGATTAAAGACAAGAATGTAAAGATAGACGAAATTCAAGAATAAAATCCCCAAATTTCAAGATTAAGTGCTAAGAACCCTAATTGATCTAAGTATTCAAAATTAACGAATTAAAGCTAATTATGATACTAATAGAGTCAATTCAAGAATTTAGATCAAAAGGTGATCTAGACCCCTATTTCGAAGAGACTAGAGACAATAACTGGTATAAGACTAATTACCTTCTTTAATTTATGAATAAGAACCAAAGATACCAAGTACGAATTAATCTTACCTCTTAAAAGAATCGTTCTTATAAGGTTGCAAGATAAATCCAAAATAGCCACACACAAAGGTGTAAAGTAGAGAAACTCTCAATAATAATAATATTTGTCTAATGAAAATATCAAAATCCACCACTATATATCGGGGAAACTTATCCCAAATAAAATGGGATTAGAATTTACTTTTATGGAAATAATTAAATACTAAAACCTAATTAGGATTAAACTAGGAAAGCACGTAAAATAATTGCCGAACTTCTTCCCTAATAGAATAAGGAAAAGGTTTCCTAAAAGTCACCTTGTACGTGACTTTCTCCTACCCAATTTGGGTTGGACTTAAGCTCATTTTTTGGGCAGAAATTTCAGCCCCATGTGGGCTTGAATTTAAGCTCTTTTGGGGTCCATGTGGGCCCCAATCTTCCTCCTCTTGAGCCTGGACTTGGATCATAAAATATATGTAGCATTTAGCCCATTCTTCTCCATAATTCTTGGACTCGTTCTTGGGCTTTTCTTCCATGATAAGCATCTTCTTGATTTCCAATTGAAGCCCAGCAGCCTTGGCTTGCATCTCCTTAGCTTGTGACCTTGACGATGATCTTCTTAAGGCTTCTATAGCGCCATCCTTGCTCATAGAGCTATCATCCCCCTCTTCTTGAAAAGAATTCATCCTCGAATTTAACCCTTCATCAAACAAGGACAAGTCAGCAACATTGAAAGTAGCACTTACTTAATACTCACCAGATAGATCCAACTTGTAAGCATTGTCTCCAATTCGCTCAAGAACTTTGAAGGGTCCATCGCCTCTAGCATGCAATTCACACTTCCTTTTAGAAGGAAACCTTTCTTTCCTCACGTGAACCTAAACTGAGTCCCTAGGCTCAAAGATGACTTGTTTTCGCCCTTTGTTTCTTCTCAAAGCAACTTGCTCATTCCTCCTTTCAATGGCCAGTCTAGTTCGCTCATGTATCTTTCTCATCATCTCATCTTTATTTGTTCCATCAAAACTAGCAAAATCATTAGTGGGCAATGGCACTAAATCAAAGGGAGTAAGGGGATTAAAATCATAAACAACTTCAAAAGGAGAAGACCCAGTAGAAGAATGAATAGTTCGATTATAAGAAAATTCCACCAAAGGCAAGTGATCCTCCCAAGAAGTTAATTTACCTTTCAAAACAGCCCTCAATATGTTACCTAAAGTTTTATTCACCACCTCAGTTTGCCCATCAGTGTGTGGGTGACAAGAAGTAGAAAACAACAATTTGGTCCCTAACCTTCCCCAAAGAACACGCCAAAAGTGGCTCAGAAACTTAACATCCCTAGCACTAACAATAGTTCTAGGTATGCCATGTAATTTCACAATCTCTTTAACAAACAAATCAGCCACATGAGAATTACCATTAGTTTTCAAGCATGGAATGAAACGAGCCATCTTAGAGAATCTATCTACCACAACAAAGACACTATCCTTACCATACTTTGTTTTCGGCAAACCTAAGACAAAATCCATAGAGATATCTATCCAAGGTGAAATCGGAACAGGTAAAGGCGTGTACAAACCATGTGGTAAAACCCTAGATTTAGCATGTTTACATTCTAAACACTGTGCACAATATTTTTCTACATCCTTGGGCATGCCAGGCTAAAAGAAATTTTCGGCAAGTATATCTACGGCCTTTGGCACTCCAAAGTGTCCCATAAGGCCCCCGCAATGTGCCTCTTTTACAAAAACCTCACGCAATGAACGTATTGGCACACACAACTTATTTTCCTTGAAAATGAACCCATCATGTAACGTGAACTTCCCAAAGGGTCCCTTTGAACATGCAACATAAGCAACCCCAAAATCAAAATCATCAAGATACAAACTTTTAATGTGCTCAAACCCCATTAGTTTAGATGCAAGAGTAGAGATAAGAACGTACCTTCAAGATAATGCATCAGCCACCACATTGTCCTTACCTTGCTTGTATGAAATCGTTTTTCCTTACCTTGCTTATATGAAATCGCATAAGAAAACGTCTCAATGAACTCCACCCACTTGGCATGTCGCCTACTCAACTTATCTTGGCCTTTCAAGCACTTCAATGACTCGTGGTCAGTCTTTATCACAAATTCACGTGGCCACAAATAAGGTTGCCAAGTAGCCAAAGTCCTTACCAAGGCGTATAACTCATGATCATAAATAGAATAATTCAATGTAGCTCCACTCAATTTCTCACTAAAATATGCACTAGGCTGAAAGTCTTGCATTAAAACAGCCCCTATACCTTTTCTACTAGCATCACATTCAATTTCAATGAATTTAGAAAAATCAGGTAATTGTAACAAAGGAGCAGAACACAACTTATATTTCAAGACATTAAATGCATGCTCTTTTTCTTTTCCCCAGTTAAAGCCCTTATCCTTCTTAACGACTGTTGACGCCTAATTTTCACCTCATAAGACGCGTATTTTAGTTTTCAAGTTTCCCGAGTCAAAGACGGAATAAGGATAAACCCTTTAAAGGTTAAAATTTCAAAATCCCGAGAAAATGGCAAGATGACGCTTAATTATTATTTCCTGGAAAAAAAACTGACAACTACGAGAAATACGAGTTAATTTACTTTCATCCCACTCCGTCTAATTAGGAAAAATTGTTAATTAAAATAACGTATAAATTGTGGCTCATTGTTTACCGCATTTTTTCATATTTTAAATATTGCTCAAAACTATGTCAATACTGGGCTCATTTTAAGGCATTTTAAATTTACGAGTTTTAATTTTTATATAGCCTAAATAATTATTATGTTTGGTGATATGCATTTATAATATATGGTTTTTATTTTAATTAAATATGGAGGCCCTCTTTGACATTTTAATAAATGGAGGGGAGGATTTTTTTTTAAAAAAAAGGGGGGAATGGAAAACTTCCACACCCCACCCCACCCTCCCCCCCCCCCCCCACACCAACTACTTTATTTTCGTTTACCTTACTTCTTTTACCTCTCAAAAAGGTGATATGACGATTAGGTTTTTGGCCGCCTCTAGTGGCGTTTCACAGCGAATTTCTGGTCATTTTGACCCAAATTGAGAGGGATTTTATGTCCTTTCATGTGTTCATACGATTACCAGTTTTAATTTTATTTATTTTTTAGCTATTTTCCATACAGCTTTGAATTTCTTGGCCTTATCTGAACTCTATTTATGCTTTCTATTGAGCCGAGGATCTTTCGAAAACAGCCGTCCTATCTTGGTTGGAGTAAGGTTTGCGTACACTCTACCCTCCCCAGACCCCACGTTGTGGGATTTCACTGGGTTGTTGTTGTTGTTGTTATTTTTTAGCTATTTACACCATTTGAGTCGTGTTTTGTGGATGTTGCTCGGGTTTTTCCACACGTGATGGTTTCCATGGGCAAGACCTCGATTCCTTAGCCATCTTGTGCACCACACACACTTGGTGGAAAACCTAGGGTAATTTCCATGAAGCTTCATCGGTTGGGTATGAATTTTGGGGATTTTATCCCATTGGTACAATTGCACCGTTGGAAGTGTACCATAATCTGAACTTTGTTGGCGAGTGTACTATTCCATGTATTTATCTAATTTTTGTGGATTTTATTGATTTTAGGGTACAAGTTTGTTAGATTTTTGTTTGTCCTATCTATTTTATTTTTTGAAATCTTGATAAGGTACAATTTGGAGAATTTTTTGGGGGGGAATGTAAGGACAGGTGTCCTTATTTTCGTCCTAGGGATTCCTATGCAATGAAAGTTATAAATAGTAGGTGAAAAAAGCAAGAAAAGGGGTCTAGATTTTACTCCCTAAAAAAAGGCTATGTTTCATATACACTAGCTAGTTCAATTGATAAGGATATACAAAAAATACAATATATAGAAGAAAAAAAAATATATATATATATATATATAAGAAGAAAAGGTGATTTTAAGGATTTGAGAAGGGTTTTTGTTGCTTGGAGTTGAATCAATCCCCTTTTGATCTTTAGGTTGCCCCTACAAAAGGTAAATTCTTATTTCAATCCTTGTTTTCATTTCAAACTATGATTATCTATTATTTGTAATGCTTGTTAGTTAGAAAAATGATTGTATATTAGTTGATTCTGTTTTAAGTGATTAATTGAGTATTTTGTTTCCTTGGTGCTATTTGAAATTGAAAAAATGAATTAGGAAGCCTAAATTTAGATAATGTTAAGTAGTTTTGAATTGGTTAGGTTAATAAAAATGAAGGAAAAGATAGTTTAATTTAGGATTCTTGACGCTAAGTTAGTAAAGTTGATGTTTTTGATCTAAGTTAGCTACTTTTGATAAGTTCTTGTTAAGTAACATTATTTAGTTGGAATGTTTACTAGTTTATAACCTTATGCCTTCTTGACTTTGTTTGATGTTTTTAAGATTCTAATTTAGATCGGAAAACTGTTTAAATAGTTTGAAAGGTAAGTATGATTAAGTGAAAAACACCTTTAAGTCCAAAAATGTCCCTTTTGAAGCCTGTTTTAGTCTTAAGTATTGAATAAAGACTTCTTTCCTTCATTATTAAGTGCTTGTTTACTTGTTTCAATAGCTGGTTCATTTTACAACTATGTGACTGTTTCTAAGAATATTAGGACTGTCTAAGAAAGTAAGTTTTTCCAAAAATGGATCCCAGAGTCTTGTTTGAAATCTAATTGCAATTTATGAAAATCTGAATGTCTTGTATGAGTTTGAGTGTGAGAAATACGACTTGCAGATCATTCTTGACTTTAGAACTGCTCAACTTGATAGTCTAGTGAATCTGAAAGTCTTATAAGTTGATTTGTAATCTGTTAGCCTTTTGTTATTGCCAGAAAAATGATTTTAAACAAGTAGGAATTGTTCTTGAGATGTAGTTTGAGGATTTGAAGTTTCAAACTGTCTAAATATGAATTACAGTTTAAAAGGAAGTTTGGATGTCTTGTTAGCTCTTAATTTTGACTAAATAAATTAGAAAAGGTTGTAAGTTAGTCCTGTGTGTGGAATATGTAATTGTTGAGATTTTAGACTTAGCCAAGTGATGCTAAGCTTAAAGTTTCGGAACCTGTTTTTGCTAAGCTTCAAGTCTTATGAGTCTATGCAGCTTCATATTTGTTCTTGTTTGAGAACTTTGAAAGTTTAAAATAGAGTAGGCCAGAAAAACCCTTGTTTAAATATTTGTCCTGTTTTGAGGTCCTTTATGTTATAAGAATTTGGAAGTTAAATTTTGTCTTTCAAGAAGTAAGTGTAAGAGGTTCAAACCAGTTTTTAAAGTTGAGTGTAGTTCCTAAATCTGTAGAAGTTGTTTTCCTTTCTTTATAAGTCATAATTTGTGCAAAACTGTTTGTTTTATGGCTTGAGTTCTCAAAAACCAACTTGGCTTGATCACACATTTTAAAAGCACTCGGTTTTAGGAATTTTAACAGTTGAAAGTTTGGGAATTGAGTAGAAATTGACTTAAAACCATGTGAATCTGTCCTTTTTTGTTCCAAAATAAATCTCAAAGATGTGCTTTATCCAGTTTGTTTTGTGTTGTCTTGACTGTGTTAATCACTATCTACCTTGATGATTCCAGTATAGGTACCATATACCCTCTATGAGTGCCTTCTAGTTCCTTTTGGTCTGTTGAATTTCTTATTTTTGTGACTGCCTTTGTTGTGTGCCTTGTAATGTGGGAAATTTGACTTAAAACCTTTCCTAGACTAGACTATGTCCCTTATTAGTCTTATTTAGGAATTGTTAGATCTCTTCAAACCAATCTGGTTTGGAATACCTCTGTGTGTGATAGTATCTATAACTAGTACACTGCTTAGGGTAATTTTACCTATTTTGGAAGGAAATAAACCTTTTTAAATAACTGGGATCTTTAAAACTGAAGTCCTTTAAAAGAAAAAGGTGAAAACTTGTTTTGGCATTAAACCACTCTTGAGACCATGATTGCAATTGTGCTAAGTTGGCATTTTGTTCATTTTTCCAAATTTGAAAAGTTGAGTAAAACTGTTCCCTATGTGAAACTGCCTTGTGATTCTTGTTAAGTGATTAGGGTACACATTGAACCTAGTATTAGCTACTTGTACTCAAAACTTGTGAGTCTCACTTCTGCTTATCATTGTTTACAAATTTCTGTTGACTAATGGTTTAAAAGCTGAGAAATAGGAGATGTGAACCTATTATTTATAGATTGTGTTTCCATGATTTCACTGGAATGGTTGTTTTGGCTTTATACCTAAACAAATCCCTCTAATAGTGTAAAACTTAGTCTATAAATCTGGTCTTGGCAGTTAAACCCTTTTTTGACATAACATCTAGTGTTGATGGAAGTCTAGGATAGAAATAGAATTTTGAAGAGGTTCCTCTCCTTTTGTTTGCTTGAATTCCCTTTATTTGAAGCCATGAGGCATTCCTGTTAGTTAGAGTGTGCATTACAATTTGATTTTGAGACTAGAAACTGATTTATATGGGAAAGAAAAATCTTGTATTGGTGCTTCATGTGGACTGTTCTTTCTTTTCCAAAGCTGAGCTGGCCTATTGGTTTGTTTGCCCATCTTGTTTCTTCCTTCTTGACTACCTTTGTGACAGTGGGAACCTTAAAATTGCTTGAAATATGGTTGAAGAGGCTAAATACAAAGACTATTAATTTGGTTCTTTTTCTGAAATGTGATTGCGTTAACTATAGAAGTTTCAAAGAAGGCCATGAACATCTTTGAAAAGCTAAATTGCATTTGCTTGTTTTTTTTTTTACTTGGTTGTTTTCTCCTTTTCTTGATTGATGTATGATCCCATATTCAACTTCAATAATATTGCTGATATTCCTTTTTTTTTAACATTGTCTGAATTGGTACACTTAACTGGTTAGGGAATGAATATGAAGCTATTATAATTCTGCCCCTCTTGTCTCTTTTCTTGATAGATATTGCTGCGTCTATGAGTATAATCTCTTCATGATCATTTAGGTCTAAACTTACATAGGAAATTGTTGCCCATACTTGCTTGGTTCATATTTGAAACTATTTGAAACCTGTGCGGATGTCTTAATCTAAAAAATTGACTTCTATGACTGTGTGTAGCTGTTATTTGCTCCCACTAGTTTAATAAGATAATTGGAAAACAAGTTGAGATTTGAAATGTTATTTAGAGGCCTTTGAATGACTCACAGAATTTGGTATTATTGGTTTGCTTGTGACTTGTCTTAACCTATGTGTGAAGATCCTACCTATGCATTATTTTAAACCTGTCAACCTCTTTGTGTTTCTGGCGAAAATGCAAGTTGGCACCTTTAATTTGAGACTTGGTTTAAGACCTGTTGACTACTTAAATGAATTTCCAGAACTTGTTGAGTGTAATTTGAAGACCTTGAAAACTGAAAGTATATTTAGGACAAACTGGTACTGTTTCATTTTGCTTGAACCTGCAATATGTTGGTTGTAGTTTTAGGTGATGATTCATCTCTATGCCACTTTCTTGCATT